>NC_086448.1:742841709-743187126 GCF_028390025.1 Pseudophryne corroboree | reverse complement strand
AGACTCCATAGTACCACGTGGTGAAGTCCAGCATAGGGGAGAAGGCACTTGACCTGTAGCCCCTCCCCCGGCCCAGGGCACCATCTACTAGTGGTGTTCCCGCCCTGGATCTGGCTCACACTCTCCCTCACTCCCTGACTGAGACGCTGGGCACCATTTTATAGAATAGCTGCGACTGGTCTCCGGGACTGCAGGGCAAGGTCTCCTTTGTAAACCAACCTGTACATCAGCGCCGTGGTCTTACAAACACTTAAGTATTCTACATGCCGTTATTAAGACAGCGCTAGTTAAGAACAAGTGTACCTGTGCCAGAATATATTGTGTGAGTATTCTGATATATACATCCGATCTCAGACCGTGCATTGGTCTCTCTCTCTATATATATATATATATATATATATACACATACATACATACATACATACATACATACAGGTTGAGTATCCCATATCCAAATATCCTGAAATACGGAATATTCCGAAATACAGAATTTTTTTTGCGAAACTGAGATACTGAAACCTTTGTTTTCTGATGGCTCAATGTACACAAACTTTGTTTAATACACAAAGTTATTAAAACTATTGTATTTAATGACCTTCAGGCTGTGTGTATAAGTTGTATATGAAACATAAATGAATTGTGTGTATGTACACAAACTTTGTTTAATGCACAAAGTAATTACAAATATTGGCTAAAATTATCTTCAGGCTGTGTGTATAAGGTGTATATGAAACATAAATGCATTCTGTGCTTAGACTTAGGTCCCATCACCATGATATCTCATTATGGTATGCAAATATTCCAAAATACGGAAAAATACGATATCCAAAATACTTCTGGTCAAAAGTGTTTTGGATATGGGATACTCGACCTGTGTATATATATATATATATATATATATATATATATATATATATATATATATATATATATATATATATATTAGTCCAGTGCAGTTTTGTCTTACTAAAATAATTATCTGCATTGTCACTGTGACTGTGTGTGCCTGTATCTGCTGTGTGGATTTCACTTCCGATGTATCCCAGCCATATCTATCACTGTTTTATGTACCCTAAGGGACTCAGTGCGTCAGGGTCTCATATAGTGCTTCACAGTATTTACCGATTGAAGTGTATTCTACTGTGTACTCAGTCACATAATACTGGATTTGTTCGCTGGTGTTGTGTACTGTGTGCTCAGTCACATAATACCGGATTTAATCGCTGGTGTTGTGTACTGTGTATGCAGTCACATACTAGGGGATTTATTCGCAGGTATTAGTACAATGTCTGGCTGTATCGTACTAAGACACTCTGCGGTTACATTCACTGATAAAATGTCTAAAACAAAGGGCGGAATATCCGAGGATGCTCCTGCATCCTGCAGCGCATGCACCAAGGATTTGCCTGAGGGGGAAGTTTTGTATGACGGTATGTGTACTACCTGCCATGCATCTCCCAGTCAGTCCGCTGCTCCTGATACCATCAGGAACCACCTTGGGCTGCATTCTCAACTATGCTCAATACGCTTGTGCAACGCCTTACGGCCTGTGCAGCCACATATTGTCTCTATGGTAAACCCGCCTTGGGCGGATAATTTGTCTACCCAGTTGCAACAGTTAAATCAATCCTTGGTTAGACAGAAGACTACCCCAAGTCACACTCGTGGTCAGAGGTCATCTAAGCAGGCTACTTCCTCCTCATAATCCACTAATCTCTCAGAGGACTCCTCTGATGACGATGGGGTGAATACTGTTCCATCAGACACTGACTCAGCTGCTTCTGAGAGGAATCTACAACTCAGTTTGATGTCCCAGACCTAGTGGTTGCTATTAAGCAAATCCTACAAATAGATGATGATGTGGATCCCACTACTGTGTCTAAGAAACCTGATAAGTTTAAATGTCAGAAGGTAACTAAAACATTCTTACCGCATTCTGACCATCTTGTGGAAATAAGACAAGAATCCTGGTCTTCCGAAGGAAAGAAATTCTCCTCGTCTAAAAGGATGGTAGCTCGCTATCCTCTCCATACAGAGTTGTGTAACAAGTGGGAAAATTCATCGCCGGTGGATTCCCATGTCATCCATCTCGTGGTTTCATCTACTCTGCCTGTCACCACTGTCACCTCACTAAAGGAACCGACAGATAAACGCGTGGAGGGATGCCTGAAGTCTATTTACTCCCTTACAGGTGCTGTACATAAACCCACTATAGCAGCCTCCTGGGCTTCAAAAGGAATTGAAGCATGGGTTCAGGCAATAGAGGAAGAGCTTCCTCAGGATATATCTGACACTGCCAGACAATACCTGTCTCATATTACCACCGCCGCTTATTACATTCAGGAGGCGTCCTCTGAGGCAGGTGTGTTGGTGGCCAAGGCATCAACTATGTCCATCCTGGCTCGCTATATTCTGTGGTTGAGGTCATGGAAGGTGGACATCCTATTTGGGGAAGATCTCAATAAAATTGTGACGGACTTAGCGGCCGCTAAGACTGCTTTTCTCCCAAGCACTAATCCTTCTGCACAGAAGGCAAAAGGTACCACTTTTCGCTACTTTCGACCTCAAGGGAAAGCAAAAAGGTCAGGCATACCCCAGACAATCTCGTGCTGCCAAATTACTAAGCCCAAGGCAAAACAATCCTGAGTTGCCCATCAGCCTGCTTCTAAACACGACAAGCCTGCTGCATGATGGGGCGGGCCTCCCCCTGGGGGACCCCAGGGTGGGAGGCCGACTTCTGCGATTTACCCAGGTCTGGTTGAAGATCACTTCAGACACATGGGTGTGAGAAGTTGTCTCTCACGGGTACGCAGTCTCTTTCAAGAGACGTCCCCCTCGCCAGTTCTGCACAACGGTTATCCCTTCAGGTCCTTTGAAGGCGCAACCTCTAGAACAGGTCGTGCATTCCCTCCTGGATACAGGAGTGGTAGTGCCGGTATCTCTGTCCCAGAGAAGCAGAAGATACTACTCGACCCTGTTTCTAGTCCCGAAACCCAATGGGTCTTTCCGGCCTATACTCAACCTCAAATCTCTGAACAAGTTTGTGACAGTGTCCAAGTTCCGTATGGAAATACTGCGCTCAATTGTACTGGCCATGGAACCCGGAGACTATATGGTATCCCTGGATATACAAGATGCTTACCTGCATATACCTATTGCCATATCGATTCAGCAATATCTACGGTTTGCTATTGGCAACCTTCACTATCAATTCCAGGCTCTGTCGTTTGGGCTGGCCATGGCCCCTCGGATCTTCAACATGGTTATGGCCGTGATGATGGCTCATCTCCATCGCCAGGGAGTCAGGATCCTGCCATATCTGGATGACTTGCTGATTCTGGAAAACTCCCACGATGTCCTCCTCAGTCATCTACAACTGATAGTATACTTCCTACAAGCCCACGGGTGGCTCATCAACTGGAAGAAGTCCTCGCTGGGACCTGCTCGGAGCATGGTGCACCTGGGGACACTACTGGACACACTCAGTCAACGGCTGTTTCTGTCTCCAGAGAAGGTCCTGAAACTTCAGGACAGGATCAGATACTTCCTCTCTCGCCCAAGAGTGTCGATACACTTAGCGATGCAGGTACTAGGCCTCATGGTGTCGGCTTTCGACATGGCAGAGTACGCTCAATTTCATTCCAGCCCTCTACAGAGGTTAATCCTTTCCAAGTGGGATGGCATGCCTCATCGGATCAGGTCTCACATGATCTCCTTGACTCCGGAGGTTCGTCTGTCGCTGACCTGGTGGCTACAGGACCAGCAGTTGAGCAGGGGCCATCCCTTCTGGATCCCCAACTGGGTCCTACTGACTACGGACGCCAGTCTGAAGGGTTGGGGTGCAGTGTTGGAGCAACACTCTTTCCAGGGTCGGTGGACCATGGAGGAATCACTCCTCCCAATAAACATTCTGGAATTGCGGGCAGTGTTCAATGCTTTGTCTCTCGCCCTGCCTCTGATACAGAACATGCCTGTTCAAGTACGGTCAGAGTGAGACAACTACACCACAGTGGCGTACATAAACCATCAAGGCGGCACTCGAAACTGCATGGCAATGATGGAAGTGTCAAAAAACCTTCGTTGGGCAGAACGCCATCTGCCAGCAATATCGGCAGTGTTCAACTGGGACGCAGATTTCCTCAGTTGTCAGGACGTGCATGCCGGAGACTGGAGTCTTCATCAGGAAGTCTTTCAACTCCTAGTGGACCAGTGGGGACTACCACATGTAGACCTGATGGTGTCTCAACACAATCACAAAGTTCCGGTCTTCGGATCAAGAACCAGGGATCCTCAAGCAGCATTCGTGGACGCACTGGCAATTCCATGGAACTTTTGGCTGCCCTACGTGTTCCCTCCAGTGTCACTCCTGCCCAGGGTACTACGAAAATTCAAACAAGAAGGAGGAATACTACTTCTAGTCGCTCCGGCATGGCCCAGACGGCATTTGTTCTCAGACCTGCAGGGTCTATCGATAGACCCTGCAGGTCCTTCTACTTCCTCAACGTCCAGACCTCCTCGTTCAGGGCCCTTGTGTCTACCCAGACCTGGCCAGGTTGGCTTTGATGGCGTGGCTCTTGAAGCTTCATTCCTGAGGGCCAAAGGATTCTCCGAGGCGGTTATCCAAACTATGCTGAAGGCCCGCAAACCGGCTTCTGCGCTGATTTATTATAGGGTCTCGAATTTTTACTTCACCTGGTGTGCTGCTAAGAATTACGATGCTTACAAATTCAGTACTTCCAGACTTCTGGCTTTTCTGCAACAAGCCTGTACTTAGGCCTTCGTCTGGCCTCCCTCAAGGTTCATATCTTTGACTTGTCGTTATGGTTTCAAAGAAAAATTGCATTTATTCCTAACATTCATACTTTCACTCAGGGCGTTTTACGGGTACAGCCTCCATATGTCCCTCCTGTGGCTCCATGGGATCTGTCTGTTGTTCTGAATGCCCTGCAAGAGTCTCCGCTTGAACCTCTTGAGTCAGTGGACCTTAAATGGCTCATGGTCAAGGTCCTGTTCCTACTGGATATTGCCTCTGCTAGAAGGGTGTTGATCTAGGCGCTCTGTCCTGTCGTCCACCCTTTCTGATATTTCACTATGACCAGGCAGTTCTTAGAACTCGCCCTGGTTATTTGCCTAAGGTGGTGTCATCTTTTCACCTTAACCAAGAGATTGTGGTTCCGGCTTTCATCTCTTCTGGTTTGTCCTCCTAAGAGCGGTTTTTGGATGTGGTACGGGCTATCCGTATATACGTGGAGAGGACTGCCTCTATTAGGAGGTCAGGTACCCTTTTTGGACTTTTTGGTTTTCACAAACGTGGATGGTCTGCGAACAAGCAAACATTGGCCAGATGGATTAGAATGGTGATTGAACAAGCGTATTCACAGGCTGGTCTTCCAGCTCCTGCTGCTATTATTGGCCATTCTACTTGGACTGTTGGACCTTCTTGGGCTGGCCCACTGAGGCGCGTCCGCTAAACAATTGTGCAAGGCGGCTACGTGATCCTCAGTGAACATGTTCATTAGGTTCTATGCCTTTGATACTTCCGCCTCCCAGGATGCTTCCTTTGGACGCCGGGTTCTCATACCCACTATGGCGCGTCCCCTCCCATGAGGAACTGCTTTAGGACATCCCCGATGTTTCCCTGTGGAAACAAATGTGCCCCACTGCAGAAAAGGAGATTTATGGTAGATTTACCATTGTTAAATCTCTTTCTGCGAGGTACATTGGTTCCACAGGGCGCCCACCCTGACGCACCTAGCTTCTATGGGTTTGTATGGCATTAGCCACTGGTCCCTTCGCCTTTCGTGAGAGCGTGGTTCTATGTTACTAACGTCTACCTTCTCTTTTACCTGCTACTGCATTGGACTGGCTAACAAAACTGAGCTCTAGTGCCTGTAGGCGGGGTTATAGAGGAGGCCCCAATGCATCCTTGGACAGTCTAAAAGCTTTAGCCTGTTGGTGCCTGGATCAAGATCCATCTTTGCACCCCCAATGTTTCCCTGTGGAACCAATGTACCTTGCAGAAAGAGATTTAATAATGGTAAGTCAACCATAAATCTCCTTTTTTCTTCCATTCATGCATCTAAATGTTTTACATAGTTACATAGTTACATAGTTGTTGAAGTTGAAAAAAGACAATTGTCCATCGAGTTCAACCTATAGTGCTATATGCTGTATTATCTCCAATTTACTTATAAACTTTGATGCTATTTTTCGCTAAAAATTTGTCTAATCCATTCTTAAATACCTCGATTGAATCCGACATTACCGCTCTCTCCGGCAGTGAATTCCATAAACTCACTGTCCGCACTGTGAAGAAACCTCTCCTACGCTTGGTCTTAAACTTCCTCCCATCCAACCTAAAGGGATGACCCGTGTCATGTGTACAGAGCTCTTAATAAGTAAATTGCCTGAAAGTTCCTTATATTGCCCCTTGATATATTTGGAGATATTAATCATGGCCCATCTTATGCTCCTTTTTTCCAGCGTAAACATATCCAGCCTAAGTAGTCTTTCCTCATAATCCAATGACTCTAGGCCCTTAACTAATTTTGTAGCTCTTTTCTGAACCCTTTCTAGTTCAACTATGTCTTTTTTATAGTGCTTAGCCCAAAATTGTACACAGTATTCTAGATGGGGCCATACCAATGCTTTATACAGTGGCAGGATCACACTTTCATCCCTGGTCTCTATTCTCCGTTTTATGCATGCTAATACCCTATTGGCCTTTACTGCAGCATCTCGACATTGCGGACTGCTGCTAAGTCTATTGTCAATGATCACCCCCAAATCTTTCTCCAATAATGATTTTCCAAGAATTACCCCATTCAATGTATAGATTGCCTGTTTGTTTTTGATCCCGAAATGCATAGCTTTACATTTCTCTATATTGAACCTCATATTCCACTTTGTTGCCCAAACCCCCAGTTTAGTTAATCGTTCTGAAGAGAGTCAATGTCCTGATCTGATCTAATTAACCTACATAGTTTAGTATCATCCGCAAAACTTGATACTTTACTCTCAATACCATTTCCTAGATCATTTATAAATATATTAAACAGCCGTGGTACACCACTTAATACTTTAGTCCAACTCGAAAATGTTCCATTGACTACCACTCGCTGTTCTCTATTTTCCAACCAATTTTTGACCCAAGTACAAATGCTGTCAGCAAGCCCCAACTCTCTTAATTTAAGACACAATCTCGTGTGAGGTACTGTGTTGAAGGCTTTTGCAAAATCTAAGAAGACCACATCCACAGCATTTCCGTTGTCTAAATTTACACTTACTTCTTCATAGAAGTTAATTAAGTTAGTTTGACATGACCTATTTTTCACAAACCCATGCTGGTTCGCACTAATTATGTTAAGGCATTCCAAATACTCCTGAATGCTATCCATTAACACTCCTTCCATTATTTTCCCCACTATAGATGTCAGGCTTACTGGTCTGTATTTCCCGGGATTAGATTTAATTCCCTTTTTAACAAGTGGCACCACATCTGCAATTCGCCAGTCCCTTGGAACCTCGCCTGTCATGATGGAAGCTTTAAAGATTAAATTTAATGGCCTTGCTATCTTTGAGCTTAGCTCCTTGAGAACCCTTAGGTGCAGTCCATCTGGCCCCGGTGATTTGTTGATCTTAATTTTTCTCTAACGTCCTAGTGAATGCTGGGGACTCCGTAAGGACCATGGGGAATAGACGGGCTCCGCAGGAGACATGTGCACTTTAAGAAAGAATTTATATTCTGGTGTGCTCTGGCTCCTCCCTCTATGTCCCTCCTCCAGACCTCAGTTTGAATCTGTGCCCGGACGAGCTGGGTGCTGTTCAGTAAGCTCTCCTGAGCTTGATGTAAGAAAGTATTTTGTTAGGTTTTTTATTTTCAGGGAGTTCTGCTGGCAACAGACTCCCTGCATCGTGGGACAGAGGGGAGAGAAGCAGCCCTACTCTCTGAAGATAGGTCCTGCTTCTTAGGCTACTGGACACCATTAGCTCCAGAGGGATCGTACACAGGATCTCACCCTCGTCGTCTGATCCCAGAGCCGCGCCGCCGTCCCCCTCGCAGAGCCGGAAGACAGAAGCCGGGTGAGCATAAGAAGCAAGAAGACTTCGGAATCGGCGGCAGAAGACTCCAGTCTTCACTGAGGTAGCGCACAGCATTGCAGCTGTGCGCCATTGCTCCCACACACCCCTCACATACTCCGGTCACTGTAAGGGTGCAGGGCGCAGGGGGGGGGGGCGCCCTGGGCAGCAATTGGGACCTCTTTGGCAAAAAGTACACATATATACAGTTGGGCACTGTATATATGTATGAGCCCCCGCCAAAAATTGTACATTGAAGCGGGACAGAAGCCCGCCGCTGAGGGGGCGGGGCTTCTTCCTCAGCACTCACCAGCGCCATTTTTTCTCCACAGCTCCGCTGAGAGGAAACTCCCCAGGCTCTCCCCTGCAGATACACGGTAGAAGAGGGTAAAAAGAGAGGGGGGGCACATAATTAGGCGCAAAAATCAATATAAACAGCGGCTACTGGGTTAACATTAAGTTACTGTGTTATTCCTGGGTTATATAGCGCTGGAGTGTGTGCTGGCATACTCTCTCTCTCTGTCTCTCCAAAGGGCCTTGTGGGGGAACTGTCTTCAAAAAGAGCATTCCCTGTGTGTGTAGTGTGTCGGTACACTTGTGTCGACATGTTTGACGAGGAAGACTGTGGAAACAGAGCGGGAGCAATTGAATGTGGTGTCTCCGCCGACGGCGCCGACACCTGATTGGATGGATATGTGGAAGGTTTTAAATGATAATGTTAATTCCTTGCATAAAAGGTTGGATAAAGCTGAAGCCTTAGGACAGTCAGGGTCTCAGCCCGTGCCTGATCCTATGTCGCAGAGGCCATCAGGGTCTCAGAAGCGCCCACTATCCCAAATTGTTGACACAGATACCGACATGGATTCTGACTCCAGTGTCGATTACGATGATGCAAAGTTACAGCCTAAATTGGCTAAATCCATCCGTTATATGATTATAGCAATTAAGGATGTGTTGCACATCACAGAGGAAACCCCAGTCCCTGACAAGAGGGTTCATATGTATGGGGAAAAAGGGCAGGTGGTGACCTTTCCCCCTTCACACGAGCTAAATGAGTTATGTGAAAAGGCTTGGGAATCTCCAGATAAAAAACTGCAGATTTCCAAACGGATGCTTATGGCGTATCCTTTCCCGCCAACGGACAGGCTACGCTGGGAATCCTCCCCTAGGGTGGACAAAGCTTTAACACACTTATCCAAGAGGGTAGCCCTGCCGTCACAGGATACGGCCACCCTCAAAGATGCTGCGAATAGAAAGCAAGAGGGTACCCTGAAGTCCATTTATACACATTCAGGTACCTTACTGAGGCCAGCGATCGCGTCGGCCTGGGTGTGTAGTGCTGTAGCAGCATGGACAGACACCCTGTCTGAGGATCTTGATACCTTAGACAAGGATACTATATTAATGACCCTGGGGCATATAAAAGACGCTGTCCTATATATGAGAGATGCCCAAAGAGACATTAGTCTACTGGGTTCTAGAATAAATGCTATGTCGATTTCTGCCAGAAGGGTCCTGTGGACTCGGCAATGGACAGGTGATGCCGACTCAAAAAGACACATGGAGGTTTTACCTTACAAGGGTGAGGAATTGTTTGGGGAGGGTCTCTCGGACCTGGTCTCCACAGCTACTGCTGGAAAGTCAAATTTTTTGCCATATGTTTCCTCACAACCTAAGAAAGCACCGTATTACCAAATGCAGTCCTTTCGATCACAAAGAGGCAAGAAAGTCCGAGGTGCGTCCTTTCTTGCCAGGGGCAGAGGAAGGAAGCTGCACAATGCAGCTAGTTCCCAGGAACAGAAGTCCTCCCCGGCTTCCACTAAATCCACCGCATGACGCTGGGGCTCCACAGGCGGAACTAGGCCCGGTGGGGGCGCGTCTCCAAAATTTCAGCCACAGGTGGGTTCACTCCCAGTTGGATCCCTGGGCAATAGATATTGTATCTCAGGGATACAAGCTGGAATTCGAAGAGATGCCCCCTCACCGATACCTCAAATTGTCCCTGCCAGCTTCTCCCCTCGAGAGGGAAATAGTGTTAACTGCAATTCACAAATTGTATCTTCAACAGGTGGTGGTCAAGGTTCCCCTCCTTCAACAAGGAAGAGGTTATTATTCGACCATGTTTGTAGTACCGAAACCGGACGGTTCGGTCAGACCCATATTGAATTTAAAATCCCTGAACAAATACCTGAAAAGGTTCAAGTTCAAGATGGAATCGCTCAGAGCGGTCATCGCAAGCCTGGAAGGGGGGGATTTTATGGTGTCTCTGGACATAAAGGATGCATACCTTCATGTCCCCATTTTTCCACCTCATCAGGCGTACCTCAGATTTGTGGTCCAGGATTGTCATTACCAATTTCAGACGTTGCCGTTTGGTCTCTCCACGGCACCGAGAATATTTACCAAGGTAATGGCGGAAATGATGGTACTCCTGCGGAAGCAAGGGGTCACAATTATCCCATACTTGGACGATCTCCTCATAAAAGCGAGGTCAAAAGAGCAGTTGCTGATCAGCGTAGTACGCTCTCTGGAAGTGTTACGACAACACGGCTGGATTCTAAATATTCCAAAGTCGCATGCCTTTCCTGGGCATGATTCTGGACACAGACGAGAAAAGGGTTTATCTCCCAATGGAGAAGGCTCAGGAACTCATGACACTGGTCAGAAACCTATTAAAACCAAAACAGGTGTCGGTGCATCACTACACGCGAGTCCTGGGAAAGATGGTGGCATCATACGAGGCCATTCCCTTCGGCAGGTTCCATGCAAGGACCTTTCAATGGGATTTACTGGACAAATGGTCCGGATCACATCTTCAAATGCATCGGTTAATCACCCTATCCCCCAGGGCCAGGGTGTCTCTCCTGTGGTGGCTGCAGAGTGCTCACCTTCTCGAGGGCCGCAGATTCGGCATTCAGGACTGGGTCCTGGTGACCACGGATGCAAGCCTCCGAGGGTGAGGGGCAGTCACACAGGGAAGAAATTTCCAAGGTCTGTGGTCAAGTCAGGAGACTTGCCTTCACATCAACATCCTGGAACTAAGGGCCATATACAACGCCCTACGTCAAGCGGAGACCCTGCTTCGCGACCAACCGGTTCTGATTCAGTCAGACAACATCATGTTTACATGAGTGGCTCATGTAAACCGCCAAGGCGGCACAAGGAGCAGGGTGGCGATGGTGGAAGCCACCAGAATTCTTCGCTGGGCGGAGAATCATGTAAGCGCACTGTCAGCAGTGTTCATTCCGGGAGTGGACAACTGGGAAGCAGACTTCCTCAGCAGGCACGACCTCCACCCGGGAGAGTGGGGACTTCATCAAGAAGTCTTCACGCAGATTGCAAGTCGGTGGGAACTGCCACAGGCGGACATGATGGCATCCCGCTTCAACAAAAAGCTAAAGAGGTATTGCGCCAGGTCAAGAGACCCTCAGGCGACTGGGTGTTCCAGTCGGTCTATGTATTTCCTCCTCTTCCTCTCATACCCAAGGTGCTGAGAATCATAAGAAAAAGAGGAGTGAGAACAATACTCATTGTTCCGGATTGACCAAGAAGGACTTGGTATCCAGATCTGCAAGAAATGCTCACAGAGGACCCGTGGCCTCTGCCTCTAAGACAGGACTTGTTGCAATAGGGGCCCTATTACCGCGGCTGCGTTTGACGGCATGGCGGTTGAACGCCGGATCCTAGCAGAAAAAGGCATTCCGGATGAGGTTATTCCTACACTGATAAAGGCTAGGAAGGACGTGACGGCTCAACATTATCACCGTATATGGCGAAAATATGTTGCTTGGTGTGAGGCCAGGAATGCCCCTACGGAGGAATTCCAGCTGGGCCGTTTCCTTCACTTCCTACAGTCGGGAGTGACTTTGGGACTAAAATTGGGTTCCTTTAAGGTCCAGATTTCGGCCCTGTCCATTTTCTTTCAAAAAGAACTGGTTTCTCTGCCTGAAGTTCAGACGTTTGTAAAGGGAGTGCTGCATATTCAGCCCCCTTTTGTGCCTCCAGTGGCACCTTTGGATCTTAACGTGGTGTTGAGTTTCCTGAAATCACACTGGTTTGAACCACTTAAAACGGTGGAGTTAAAATATCTCACGTGGAAGGTGGTCATGCTATTAGCCTTGGCTTCGGCTAGGCGTGTGTCAGAATTAGCGGCTTTGTCACATAAAAGCCCCTATCTGGTTTTCCATATGGATAGAGCAGAATTGCGGACCCGTCCACAATTTCTGCCAAAAGTGGTGTCATCTTTTCATATAAACCAACCTATTGTGGTGCCTGTGGCTACTCGTGACTTGGAGGATTCCGAGTTACTGGATGTGGTCAGGGCTTTGAAGGTTTATGTAGCCAGAACGGCTAGAGTCAGGAAAACTGAGTCGCTGTTTATCCTGTATGCATCCAACAAGCTGGGTGCTCCTGCTTCAAAGCAAACTATTGCTCGCTGGATCTGTAACACGATTCAGCAGGCTCATTCTGCGGCTGGATTGCCGCTGCCAAAATCAGTTAAAGCCCATTCCACAAGGAAGGTGGGCTCTTCTTGGGCGGCTGCCCGAGGGGTCTCGGCATTACAGCTTTGCCGAGCGGCTACTTGGTCAGGTTCAAACACTTTTGCAAAGTTCTACAAGTTTGATACCCTGGCTGAGGAGGACCTTGTGTTTGCTCAATCGGTGCTGCAGAGTCTTCCGCACTCTCCCACCCGTTTGGGAGCTTTGGTATAATCCCCAT
The DNA here is from genome assembly GCF_028390025.1 of Pseudophryne corroboree. Taxonomy (NCBI): domain Eukaryota; kingdom Metazoa; phylum Chordata; class Amphibia; order Anura; family Myobatrachidae; genus Pseudophryne; species Pseudophryne corroboree. The sequence goes on along the minus strand of NC_086448.1, from coordinate 743,174,328 downwards.
GGTCCTTACGGAGTCCCCAGCATCCTCTAGGTCGTAAGAGAAAATAAGATTTTAAACCTACCGGTAAATCTTTTTCTCGTAGTCCGTAGAGGATGCTGGGTGCCCGTCCCAAGTGCGGACTTCTTCTGCAATGCTTGTATATAGTTATTGCTTGAATAAGGGTTATGTTATAGTTGCATCAGGGTTGAACTGATGCTCTGTTGCTGTTCATACTGTTAACTGGGTAAGGTTATCACAAGTTATACGGTGTGATTGGTGTGGCTGGTATGAGTCTTGCCCTGGATTATCAAAATCCTTTCCTTGTACTGTCAGCTCCTCCGGGCACAGTTTCTCTAACTGAGGTCTGGAGGAGGGACATAGAGGGAGGAGCCAAAGCACACCAGAATCTAAATTCTTTCTTAAAGTGCCCATGTCTCCTGCGGAGCCCGTCTATTCCCCATGGTCCTTACGGAGTCCCCAGCATCCACTACGGACTACGAGAAATAGATTTACCGGTAAGTAAAATCTTATTTATTCAGTCGTTCTTTGACTACATCCTCATGTAAACTCGAGAAGTAATTTTGGTCCTTAACCTTACTTTTCTCTTGTTCTATTCCTACCATTTTTTCCTCTATAGTAAATACCAATGAGAAGAATTTATTCAATAACTCTGCTTTTTTGTAGTCACTATTTAACAATTCACCCAGTTCATTTTTTAGGGGTCCTATGCTGTCTTTTTTTATCCTTTTATCATTGATATACTTACAAAATTTCTTGGGGTTAGATTTAACTTCCTTTGCAATCAATTTTTCATTTTCTATTGTAGCTGCTGTAATTTCCTTTTTGCATAGTTTATTACACTCTTTGTAGTAGCGGAAGGTCTCCAGACTCCCGTCCGATTTAAACGCCTTAAATGCTCCCCTTTTTTTGTCCATCAATTCCTTTACCTTCTTATTTAGCCACATAGGTTTGAACCGGCTTCTCTTACTTTTGCTGCCCTTTGGAATGTATTATGCATAAATTTGCACAGCAACGTTTTAAAGGTGACCCACATTTCTGCAGTGCTCTTACCATTAAACATTTGGTCCCATTCTACGCCCTTTATCAATTGTCTGAGAAAGGTAAAATTAGCTTTACTAAAATTAAAAGTTTTAGTCAGACCCTTATAATGCTGTTTTTGGTGACATATTACGAATGTGATCATATTGTGTTCGCTATTTGCCAAGGGCTCCCTTACATCAATGTTAGTTATTGTCTCTACATTATTTGTTATCACCAGACCTAGTATGGTGTTGTTTTCTAGTTGGTTTCTCAATCACTTAGGACAAATAGTTATCTTTCAGTACGTTTAAAAACGCCCCAACCCTTGCTGTTCCACCTGCCTCCAATAACCAATTGATGTTAGGATAATTCAAGTCCCCTATTATTAACACTTCCCCCATTTTTGCTTCCTTTTCAATTTGCTGGTGGAGTTGCACTTCGTCAGCCATAGTTATATCTGGCGGTTTATAGCATGTTCCTATTAGCAGTTTCTTAGGATATTTACCCTCACAGTATTATTTCCACCCATATCGACTCAATCTTATCACTTCCACCCTTGCAATCAATTTCCCTTAGGTATGGTGTAAGACTAGGCTTGACATAAAGACAAACTCTGCCTCCCTTTTTATATTCCCTGTCTTTCCTGAATAGAGTGTAGCCTTCCAAATTTACTTCCCAATCGTGGGACTCATTCCACCATGTTTCAGTGATAGCTATGATGTTGTATTGCTCGCTCATTGCTATTAGTTCCAATCCCCCTATTTTTTCAGATAGTCTTCTTGCATTTACAAGCATACATTTTACATTATTGACTATTAATCCTTGTTTAGTTGTTTTTTTTATTTGATTGACTTTCCTTGTTTATGTGTTGATCACTAGGATTAAGAATTTCTTTTAATTTCTTTTTTTGGGCTGTTGTACTCTAACCCCCCCTTTCTCCACCCCCATTTATCTTACTATGCCCCTCCTTTCTATTCTCACTGACTCTTCCATAAATTCTTTCTACTCCCTCCCCACAGACACCTAGTTTAAAATCTCCTCCAACCTTCTAACCACATTTAGGAGGTGTCTGTATATACCTCTAGTTTTGCTGCAGTATCAGTATTGTATATACAGTGGCTGTGTGTTAAGGGGAGTCCTGATCGCACATCCACCCCCCTGGATCTGCCATGCAGGCTACTAGGGAGGAATCTGAAGATTCCGCTCAGGCGATACTGTAGCGTATAGATACAGTAGCTAATGACATCTGAAGATGGTGTCAGCTATTGGGGGTGACTACCACATTCCCCAATCAGATTTATGGGGACTGCTGAACTTAGCTGCATTCAGCCTTTGTTGAACAGCTCTCACAAAAAAGGTTCCTTAATTAGGGGAGTTATTCAGAGATGAATGCAGATGGCTGCATACGCTTTCATCTCTGCACATGCTGGGGGCCGCCCAGCACAGAGCAAGGCCATCCAGCATGTGTGAGGCCGCCCCCCGATGCGCCCACAATTAGATTGTGGGTGCATCGGATCTAAGGTTGACCCCTGGCAGCTCGTCAGGTAGTCAGCAGGCATGTTTTTGTCGGAGCAGCTGCGTGTGACGTCACGCAGCCGCCCTGAAAATGGTCCCATCCCACCCCCATTTTTCCGGTACCGCCTCCACAACACCGTCGCCTGTCAATCACACTGCAGTCGCAGTCATCTGTGATGAGACGGCAATGTGTGCGGCCGCACAGCCGCTGTGCACCCACTGCACATGCACAGTTTGCCGCCATTGGCAAATGGCGCTGCGGGCCAGGTCTGAATGACCCCCTAGGCCCGTAACCCAAGGGGGATTACATTTTTATAAGCAAAAGTGTGTTTGCTGCAGATATAGTAGGACTGACAAACTGGAAATCATCTGCCATGTTGCTATAATCAGATTTCATGTACAAGTAGTCTTATACCCCTTTCACATCGCACAAATAACCCGGTATCAACACGGCATATTGCCATGTCGACACGGGTCAGTGTGCGATGTGAAAGCACTTTGCCCGAATTAACGGGTTGCCTGACCTGGTAATTCAACCCGGTATATAAGAAGGGTTATACCCGGGTTGAATAACAGGTCAGGCGCAGTGTGAATGGGAGCCATGTTGATGCGTGTCGACGGCTCCCATTCACAGCATAGGGAGAGGCGTTGCAGGAGATGAGCTCATCTCCCAGCGCCGCCTCCAACCCCGCCCCTGCTGCTGCTGCGTCACCCCGCTGCTATGGCAACCAACCCGGTATATTGCCGGGTCGGAAAGCCAGCAAAGCAGAGGAAATGCCGGATCCCACCTGGTAAGGACACGTTTCTCTTCCCGGGTGGGATCCGGCATTTGCGATCTGAAAGCGGTATAACTGAAGTTAGTCAACCTGCTGACTTCTGCTTACATTTGTTTTCATTTGTTTTTCCAGTGCTTTACTACTACAAGGCAGATCTAAGGTCCCCACAACTAATAAGTACGAACATATTATGAGGCAATGCAATATAGCAAAAAGCACAAGTGATTAGTAAACTTTATAATGTAAATCTAAACGGAGTTTTAATCTCTTTAAGGACTCTTTGTAAGATTATCACATGTAAGCACTAGAGGGCAGCATTTGGCCATTATAATAGCCATAGTGTTTGTGTTGAGGTTGGTAGTGCAACCTTATGTAAAGTCTTATGCAGACAATCAAAGAAACAAGTGTAAAAAGATAAACACTTAGGAAGTTTTTATTCTGATAATATTGCTTGTTTGATACATAAACAAGTTTGCTGAGCTGTGAAAAATAAGCGTCATTTACAAACCATAAAAAGTGCAATGCGTCCTGTGCTTCCTCTTTATGGGCCTGATTCACAGTCGAACGCAAAGTGATTCTTCACTCTGCGTATGTGGCCGAGGCGTACATACTGTTGATCCGCCGGCTACTCAGAATCACATGGAAGTCAGCCTGATTTCCACCTGAGGCTTATGCAGATCAGTTAAGTAAGCGGTGAGCGTGTCCACGTAATTGCGGGTTACTCAGAGATCCAGCTGATATAAGACAGATGCATACCCTCCAACATTTTACACTTAAAAACCGGTACAAATAAGGAAAGGGGGCGTGGCTACGGGGAAAGGGGGCGTGGCCACGCCCCCTTTCCTATACTTTCAATGGAGATGCAGTGAGTCAAAAATCGGTACAAAGCCCTTTTTGGCCGGTACAGACCATAAAAAAACGGTACTGTACCGGCCAAAAAGGTACAGTTGGAGGGTATGTAGATGTCCTGCACTCAGGGCTAGCGCAAATGTGTGCTGTTAAATAAAATGGCTGCCTTCACAAGCGGATGTGCAGGGGCGGTCTGACAGGTATCCGGTCAGATGGTCGACAATGTTAAGGTCAGCACTCTTTAGGTCGATCACTATTGGTCGACATTGACATGGTTGACATGGGCTAATGGTCGACACATGAAAATGGTCGACACATGAAAAGATCGACATGAATTGTACACATTTTTTTTCTTTTTTTTAACTTTTTCATACTTTACGATCCACGTGGACTACGATTGAGAACAGTAATCTGTGCCGAGCGCAGCAGTAGCGGAGCGAGGCGCCTTGCCCAAGCCATGCAAGGGGACGTGGTGCACTAACTGGGGTTTCCCGTCACCCTACGCAGAAAACGACACAAAAAAAAGTAAAAAAACTCATGTCAACCTTTTCACGTGTCGACCTTTCACGTGTCGACCTTTAGTCCATGCTGACCATGTCAATGTCGACCAAAAGTGGTCGACATAATGAGTGTTGACCTTAACATTATCCACCATTCATACCGTAACCAGTCTGACACGGGTGGTCTTCAGTATGCCGGCGGTCGGGCTCCCGGTGACCAGCATATTGGCGCCGGGAGCCCGACAGCCGGCATACCGACACTTATTCTCCATCGTGGGGGTCCACGACCCCCCTGGAGGGAGAATAAAATAGTGTGGTGCCCGTAGCGTGGCGAGCGCTGCGAGCCCGCAAGGGGCTCATTTGCGCTCGCCACACTGTCGGTAAGCCGGCGGTCGGGCTCCCGGCGCCGGTATGCTGGTCGCCGGGAGCCCGACCGCCGGCATATCGTAGTGAACCCGTCTGACACTGTATCATGCCCACCACATGCAAGTTTGGTTACATGTTTTCTAGGGATAGCCATCGGTGGGTTACCCATAGATGGTCACCATCGATAGTACTTTTGATGGGTAACCTCAATGCTCTAAACCACAGGTTCTCAAACTCGGTCCTCAGGACCCCACACAGTGCATGTTTTGCAGGTCTCCTCACAAAATCACAAGTGAAATAATTAGCTCCACCTGTGGACCTTTTAAAAAGTGTCAGTGAGTAATTCATACACCTGTGCACCTGCTGGGTTACCTGCAAAACATGCACTGTGTGGGGTCCTGAGGACCGAGTTTGAGAACCCCTGCTCTAAACCATAGGTTCTCAAACTCGGTCCTCAGGACCCCACACGGTGCATGTTTTGCAGGTCTCCTCACAGAATCACAAGTGAAATAATTAGCTCCACCTGTGGACCTTTTAAAACGTGTCAGTGATTAATTAATACACCTGTGCACCTGCTGGGTTACCTGCAAAACATGCACTGAGGACCGAGTTTGAGAACCACTGCTCTAAACCACCTGTAAGAGAACCATCACTGGTTTGACCACCGATGGTCACCCCGGCTGTACTATTCATTAAACTGTGGGCCAATAAGAGCCTGGGTGCAGAGCTTTGCAGAAGTGTCAGTGGGAGGAGCTCAGCTTCGTGACCCGACACCTTGAAGAAAAAAAAAACAACAACCTTGGTGGCGGTGTATCATCGATGGCGGAGAACTATCTGGTTCTCCCCCATTGATAGAAAAACTATTCTACATTGGCCATAGACTATCGATGATTTTGAATCATTGATGGCCGATGGCCATCCCCAGGGCCGGTGCAAGATCTCTCTGCACCCTAGGCAAAGCTTCAGCCTAGCGCCCCCTAACCTGTAAACCCCACCACCTCTCGGAGGGGAGATGCAGATGGCCACTAGGTGAGCTGGTATGAATTGCATCATTATACATATATAGAGAAAAGGGACAACACTCAAGGACAAGTGATAGAGTATATTGTAAACAAAGTTTAAAAAAAAATTGACTTTGGGGGTTATTCGGGTTTGTTTTGTACCAAAAAAGCACACTAATGGGCAAAATGATGCTGCCCTGCAGGTGGGGCAGATGTAACATGTGCAGAGAGTCTAGATACTACTATGTGGTACAGCCTGATAGCGGCGGCTGCACCTGATTAGATCTGCAGCAGCAGCCAGCATAGTATAAAAAGAGGAGGCCGCATACAGAGACATCCTTCAGAATTTGCTAGATGAATTCAGCGGCGCCCTCCAGGAGCTGGCGCCCCTAGGCAGCCGCCTAAAGCTGCCTAATGGTAGAGCCGGCCCTGGCCATCCCTAATGTGTGCCTAGAGCTAGCGCATTCCTGGTCTTAGGATCTGCACCAGTAAATGTGATTTGCACCTAGTTTACAGGTTCACATCCACCATACATGCACATACTGGTAAGAGCAACTACTAATAGGATGTATATGTTATTACAGTGTTAAAAGGAATTGTAGATAATTTAAAGACAAATATATTGTCTCCTCAATCGTCAGAGTGTTAAATAATGAAGATGGAATATGCTCTATTTGTTTTGTTGCTCTGGTTTGTTACAGCAGACCCTTTATTTTTCTGAAATAATAGAATATGCATTTTGGCAGCAGTCAGCAGCTTCTTACCTGGTGGGACTTCCTATTGCTGATCCTGTATGTCAGGGATATGCCGGGAGGCTGGCACTGGGCTATGGGGTTGCAGCCCAGCACTTTCCTGCCAGTACAACTGAGCAGCGGTAAGTGGCTGTACCAGGTAGCCTCCCACGCCTCTGGTGCAGAACCTGGTCTGGTCTGAGTGTCTTTTGTTGATGAGTGAGTCTCTCACTGTAAGATAGTGCTCTGGGACCCCGGAGAATCAGTATGTGTATGACATGCTAGCTTTACATGTAAATAGATCTTTAGGTAAGCTGTTATGTGACCACTGATGGCTCCCTCTTTAGCTAGGTACACACTATTCAATTATTGGCCCGACTAGCCAATAATTGGGTGATTGGCCTGATTTATTGTATAGGGTATATGAATGATCGTTTTCGTCATTTTGCAAATAAATCTGTGAACTCTTGACCACAAACACACACCTACAATAATCCAATCGGTTGGTCAACATTAAAAATCTTAGTCTCGATCTCCCGATATCGACCAGCCTGTGTGTATTCTTAATGATCTGACCATATGTCCAGGTGTAAAAATTGCGGGTAAACCAATTGTTTCCCCTCGGCCGATGTAACAAGAAATCAGCCGATTTTTTATAAATAACAAAATTTGTGTAGCACAGATATCGGGACCCTCCTCTAGCTGAATAATCGGCACGATTGTGTGGACCTAGCTTCTGTCTGTTTTGTGATCTTCTGTCTTTCTCCGCTCTATCTCACTTTCTCTCCATTTACCTACACCCCTGTAGATAGTGGCGTAACTACCGTGGGTGCAGCTGCTATGGGGCCCGAGCTGCTTCCAGGGTCCGCTGCTCCTCCTCCACCCAATCATGAGCTGCCAACAAGATTCTCTGCTCCCCTTGACTCCTGGACATGGATAGAATGTCCGCCATCGCCGGATCTGACCTGGCCAGCTCTTTATCACTCCAGCAGGGGGACAGGGCCTACTTCTGTGAAATGCCTGCCCCCACCAGAGACCTCTACTGTATTCAGGACAGGTATTGTATCTCCTGCTTGTTCCCCCTCCCTCTCTGACACGCTCTCTCTCTATCCCTGACACACTCGCTCTGACACTGTCTGTCTCTCCCTCCCTGACACTCTCTCTCTGACACCGTCCCCCTCTCTCCCTCCCTGACACTCTGTCTCTCTCTCTCTCTCCCTGACACTATCTCTCGGACACTCTCTCCCTCTCTCTTCCTGACACTAGCTCTTCCCCTCTCTCTCTGCCTGACACTCTCGAGCTCCTTCTCTCTGACACTGTCTTCCTCTCTCTCCCTCTTTGCCTGACACTCACTCTCTTTTGCTCCCCACTTTCTCTCTCCCTTCCTCCCACTCACTCCCCTCTGTTTCCATGAAACCCTCTCTCTCTCTCTCCCCTGCTTCCATAAGGGGCATTGTAGTGTGACAATGGCAGGGGCGGCTTTCAAGATTTGCTATGTGGCCCACAAAGTTCTAGTTATGCTCCCGGATGCAGATCTCTAAGCTGCTTAAGCACCTCTGGAGTTCAGACTGCTGCCAGAATCAGTGGACCTGCCTATTAGTAATTTATCTGAAATATCGTGCTAGTGGCTTATTCAACTAGTGTTCCCCTTCAACACTCAGTTTATGTTCAAGTTCAGTTGCTTGTAATGTGTGTCCTGCGATCACTGAAGTTCTAGAGTGGGGGACTAGCATCCATCTAGAGTTAAGGGCATTTATCTGAAATAGGGGGAGGTGTATCAAACCTTGGCAGGAGATAAAGTAGAGAGAGATAAGTACCAATTAATCAGTTCCTGTCATTTTTTCCATCTACCCCATGATTCACATATACTGTACAATAAATAAAATTTCTGCAATCATTTATCATCAACTAACTTACAAAGATCAGCTGCTTTTACATTTGGATGCAGCTTTCCTTCAAGTTAAATTCATAGTAAGCCAAACACATGACTTCCACTGCGCACACAGGTCTCATGAGGGCTTGTAGAATTCTTTAGAAAGGTCTCGGAGTGCGTGTGACTGTGGCTGGCAGGCTGTGGTATACAGTGCGTCGCTAAGACGACTGATCACATTCCAAAGATATTGAATGTCTTGTGAAATGCCCACTCTAACACTTGTTACTCAGTAAGCTCCATGACATTTAACGGCAGGTTACATTATGTAACATGGAAATCTTTACAGGAGTTAAATAATAACATTTCTAATAAGATTTCCCCATGAAGCAATATAAAATCTATAGTGTAGACCAGAGATTTTCAACCTCTTACAACTCGCAGCACACTGAACAAGATTTAAATATTGCCAAGGTACATTCAAATATAATGGTGATGCATGGTGCAGTTGCATGTCCTAGGATGTCATGTCGCAGCTTCTCCATAGGTAATGCCTGAGCCACATCTGAGAAAGCCAGAAGAGCCCAACACTGCCCGGGCCCAAAATTAGAACTGGCTCTGCAACCACTGAACCCACCAGTATTGATCGTTCCAGGGCCGCAGTAACAGCAAAACACTGATGAGCCTGGCTCTACTTCTATGGCGGCACACCTGGAGACTGCTCAGGGAACACTAGTGTGCCACGGCACAGTGGTTGAAAAACACTGGTGTAGACCATCTGTCATAAAGCCACAGACAATATCACTTGAACACAAACCAACATAATGTAAGATCAGACACAAAAAAATCATAATAGAGAAAATATTTATTAAGCTTGTATGATGTAACAAGAAATAGGAGTCCATTTACAAACATTTCTGCATTTGACTAGACTAAAAGTCCAGGAGGCAAGAAACTAGACCAGGGAACACAGCAAGCAAACCAGAACCAAGGAAGACTGGAAACAAACTAGACCTAAGCAGTCTGGAAACTGTACACAACGAACTGTCATGCAGTATCAGGCCCAACCAGATTATACTGCTCCCCACCATCAATGGCTGAAATGCAGTAATGTTTTGTATTGTACTTCTCTGCTCAGGGGCACAGAGCTTACACCCAACCCCGGCATCCATCCCTGTTTGATCTACTGACAGCTGTTCCCTCCAGTAGTTATATCCCTTGATGGGTGCATGAGGCTGGGATTGCAGGACTGTAGGAGTTGCTGAAAGAGCTTAACTCCTGACATGCTGGAATGCACCCCATGATTGTTCCTGCAGAAAAGATAACAGGATTCTGACCCAAACAAGACAAATGTAATATTAAAATGCATCTGAAAGGCTGGCACTCAGCCACATTGTGATGACTGTCCATGGTATCCAGACTATAGATCTACACTAAAAAAAAGTCTACAGTCAATAGGTCTACCACCAACGGTAGACATGCATTAGGTCGACAGGGTCAAAAGAGCGACACACATATGGTAAACACAAGTTTGGTTTTATTTTTTCTTGTTTGTGGCAGAAAAGTAATAAACCCCCAAAAACGAAAAATAATTGTGTCTACCTTCTTTGTGTCGACCATTTCCATGTCTTCCTAATGCAGGTCTACCATTAGTGGTAGACCTATTGACTGTAAACCTTCTTAGTGTAGATCTAATAATCCACACCCACGGTCCATATGGTCAAACCGACTAGCCTCTGACACCTCTTACTTCAGCTTTGGTATCTAAAGGGATCCTGGAGAATGTTGTGTATTGATTGGTGCATAATACTGTACATTGGTGGAATTTGAAGCATGGGGCATATTTTCCTACACTTTACTAATAACTAGGAGACGCAGAGATTTGTTAGATTCTCCTGCAGTCCTAGGAGAGGGGTTGAGTTTGAAATGCCGGCTCACAGCGATCGCAGCATCCCAATGATCAGAATCCCGACAGGGGAAGTATACTTACCTTCCCGCAATGGCCCCCTAACCAACCAACCCCCCTCCCCCACCACTTCAGCCTAACCCTCCCAGCGGTTCCTATACCTAACCTTAACCCCCCCTGCAGCTTACCTCTCCAGCAGCCTGCCACCCGGCCGTGTATCGATCGGGATCCAGAGTGTATCAGTCAAGCAAAGACCACTGTTACTTGTTGTTGTTCAAAATGCCTGGTTTTATTTTGGTTTTTTTGGGGGGGGTTTTTTTGGGGGGGTCCCCTACTGAATATTATTGCCCCTTTAAATTCAGAATCCTAAACCTCTGAAGACACGGCAGCTTTGACAGATGCTGCAGAGCAAATTAATCTGCACATTCTTGACTATTACTACTATCGCTTGCTGAGAAGTGGAAACTCAGCAATAGAACTTACTGAAATCTGGAGATTTTACTGTAAACCCACCTAGCGATACGCATCCTTTATGCAAGATGAGTCATGGAAACGCTTTGTTAGTTATTTCTAACTTACTTTCCAGCCCCCTATTAACACCAAGGTTTATTGAACATATCTCAAATTCCTTAATGACACACTGTCAGCGTTTTAATTAATCTTTTTATGATTGGATCAGGTCTTCAGCAATCTTAGTTGAATAATACATTTTATGTTGTTATTAATTACCATATTTTACTTTGAATTCGTTATATATTAATACTTACCCTTCACTTCGTAAACCAATGCATGTAATAGGATCTATTTAATATTCTAATTAACAGAAACTTTAGTAGGTTTTACTTTTTTTACACTGAAATGTTGTTACTCCATAGACAGAGAATGGGAAGATCTCATGTTCCTCATTGATTCTGCTGAGAGCGGTGACTTAAGTTCACAGTATCCGATACGTTTGTCCAGGGAATCACCATAGAGCACAGGTTCTCAAACTCGGTCCGCAGGATCCCACACAGTGCATGTTTTGCAGGTCTCCTCACAAAATCACAAGTGAAATAATTAGCTTCACCTGTGGACCATAGGTGTGCGCGGGGGGGGGGGGGGGGGGGGTGCCTGGTGCGCACAGGCACCCCCTAATGTCCGGCACCCAGATCTCACATGCCAGATGCAGCGATAGCCGAGCAGGCTGATTACTGTCCCCTCTGCGCTGCACCCTGTCAGGACTGCATTACTGACCAGATGCCTGGGTTAATCAAGGGAGCCACTGCCACTGGCTTTCAAATTTCCAGCTCCACTTCCATGTACAAAAACAGCATGATGTGACGTGATGTCATGCTGCTCACACGCCCACCTCTCTCCTTCTATGCTATGCCAACGCCAGCCACTGATGAGGAGCAGCATGCAGCCAGAGTTCCTCTTAGGAAGACAAACTCAATACTGGCAGGCGGTTGGCGGCAGCATTGACACGTCACTCGTTTTTCCAGCAGCAGCAGTACTAGTCTGCGACTGTCAGTGACAGTAAGTGGCTGACTTGTAAGTAAGCTGCTGCAGCTTGCAGGGAAAAGAGAGGGGGAGCCAGACCAGGCTGAGGAGGAGCACTATAATTGCAGTGAGTGCCATCAGGGGTGTTTGTTTGGTGCACACCACAACATCTGACAATGTATCTGCTTTATTAGGATTGGTACAAGGGTGGATATTTATATTGTGTTGACCATCAATAGATGGTGATAGACATACCCAAAAGGCGGTGTTAGACACACCATTCCGACGGTGCACCCCCTAATAAAATGTGCTGCGCACGCCTATGCTGTGGACCTTTTAAAAAGTGTCAGTGAGTAATTAGTACACCTCCTGGGTTACCTGCAAAACATGCACTGTGTGGGGTGCTGAGGACCAAGTTTGAGAACCCCTGCCATAGAGCATGAGTCAACTGATTTGTAATGGTAAACTGGTTAGTAATATGAAAACTGTACAGCCGTGTTTCCAAACCATGGTCCTCAAGGCACGCTGACAGTCCAGGTTTTAAGGATAGCCATACTTAAATACAGGTGACTTAATTAGTACCTTATTTATTTTGATGCAACCATCTGTGATCAGGCATGGATATCACTAAAACCTGGGATGTAGTTACATTGAAGCAGTTCCAGGCAAAGTGTGGCACTGCACATCCCAGCATGCACTGCTACAGTTTTCCTGTTAGCACATGCTAAAACTGTGGCAGGGCATGCTGGGAAGTCTAGTTTCACAGCAGCTGAAGCATCAGACATTGCCCACCTGTTTTAGATCATGCTTGTGCTTATAACCGAGCGGCTATCCCCTATTTCAATGTTCCTTATGGAACCCTCTCAGTGCATGTTTTCAAAGTATCCTCAGGAAAAATGAGCACCACCTGAGGATCTATTGTGTTAATCAACACACCTGTGCTCCAGCTAGATGATATGGAAAACATGCAAAGTTACGGTTCCATAAGGACAAAGGTTGAGAAACACCCTGTATCATCTGTCTTACAGCAAAACACACCTGGTAGGGTGGACCATCGAATAGGGGGAACAGAGCTTAGGGTGTGTACACACGGTGAGATTCAGGCTATGCCCGATTCTCACCATGCGACAGGGGCCAGGTCAGCACTTAGTGTGCTTGCGATACTTGCTATGTGCGATTTTGGCTAAGTCCCGATTTTGACAATCTCTTCTATAGAGATAGCCAAAATTGACTTGCCTGCAGAGTCTATTTTTTCTTTCGATGTCGACCGCACGGGACCGCGCATCGGCATCGAATCGGGATCGCAAGGTGACTGTCACCTTGCGATCTGCACTAACTTTTCTTCCAATTCGGACTATATAGTCAGAATCGGAAGAAAAAAATCTCACCGTGTGTACACACCCTTAGTCTCACCCCATTGCACCGCTCAGGCCATCCCTTTCTATGATTGACCTGCCATTTAACAGCAGGGATACCATCAATGCTAAGCATGGATAAGACCATTGTTGGATTACCCTCCGCTGGCATTCCTTAGTACCTGAGATCTCTTGTTCACCATTACCTTCCACGCAGGTCAGAAACAGCTGATACTGGCCTAAAAGATGATGGGATAATTTACGTATATCTTGTCTTGTTCTATGCTGTAAAAGACGGCCCTGTGCTTTCACTGTGAATATATAGATTTCAAATTAAACAAACTAATGAGCTTGTTACATGTAACACAAACCTTTACTTCATCTGTAAATTTGTCTACAACGCTATGGTACCAGAACATCACAGCTGCCGGCCTCCCAAGCACATAATACTCACCAAGCTCATTTTGGCAGCGCCAGATTTACATTGTTTGATAGCATGTCATTTATTTGTTATCATGACGTTAATTTACAGAGCTGCAGTATATATTTGTACTTGATATATAAAGTTTGTGTGCAAATTAATACTATGTAGCTGGGACTATCATTACTGTCAAATGTGAGGTTTTCCAGTCAAATTTCCATCCTTATTCACCATCAACTTTATTAAACAGCCACATACACAAGGCTCAAAATATAACAGCAAAAACCACAGTTAATTGTAAATGGAGAACAGGCCTTATGTAAAGCCATGCATTTACAACGGGATGTAGTTATGTGACCGTCTGTCACAATACCTCCCCCTACATCCGGCCCACTTATCGGCATTGCCGACCAACAGGGACTATTTCCACTCGTGGGTGTCCACAACACCCATAGTCCGCCACATGGCGAGCGCAGTGAGCTCACAAGGGGCTTGATGCGCCCCCCACACCCACCAGCATGCCGCCGGGATTCCGCCATCGGTATGGTGACTGGCTGTCTCTTGCCACCGGTCACGCATACCCAACCCATTTTACAACAGATGACATGTCTGACCCTGCTGGCATGCTGGTACTTGTGGTTCCCCAGAAACACAAATTGCCTACCACTAGCTTATATACTACATGAAAAAAGGGCATCAGAAAAGGGCCACTGTAATTTGGACCACTCACCCGTTTCCTGAAACACTGAAGTAACATAACATTAAATAACAGACCAAAAACTTCCCAATATTTCAGCAAGTATTTAATACAAGCAGTTACATACTAAACATCACTCAATTATTTATTTTATGTAATATACACTAGAAACATAGTACATACAATAATGAATGCAACAAGCACAATTTTAAATACTGTAACAGCTGAGATATGGAAATAAAAACCTATAAAAGACTGTTTAACCAAAAGTAGAGGCTCCTGAAAGACATCGCATATTGTACAGTATACACAGATAACGGAAGTTCTGGAGGCCAGGAGTTATAGGTCACTGATAAAATATGGCGCCCCCTGGAGTATGGAGTCCAATAAGGTGTCTGCATTATGTAATCTCATTTCTATATAACAAAAGACTAAACAAGTCTACAATGTACATGCTATTATACACCAGTTTTAGAAAAAAAGTGCTATATTTACAGAATTAGAAGATGCTTTCAGAGTACATTGGAAGAAAACTATAAATATGACAACCAAGTACATATATGTAAAACACAGACAGACTTTGTGGCTCGGTATTGATCCTTGTACCACAAATCCCATACTGCCTCGCCAGCCAAGGCGACACAGTTTATCGTACACCAGTCCTTTTATTTAGGCTGAAACAATATGGAGGTGAATGTAGACAAACAACGCACTAGGAAACACTAAGGGGTTTATTTATGGAGCTGTGAAAAGTGTGGAGAAGTGAGCCTGTGGAGAAGATGCCCATGGCGACCAATCAGCTGCGCCATACAATTGTATAGTATGCAAATTATAAATGTTACTTTAATGCTGATTGGTTGCCATGGGCAACCTCTCCACTGGCTCACTTCTCCACACTTTTCACTGCTTCATGAATAGACCCCTAAGCGCCTTATGTAACTAGTTCCTAGCAAATGGACAGACTGCATACTTCTCAATATTGTTCCGGCAGACAAAAGGGCTGCTGTCATTGGGTGTAGAAAATGGGTGTACTTTAAGCTTTAAGTAAAATATTAGACAGCGTTGCTTGCACTGGAAACCTCTATTAAGCAGACTATATAGAAACATCATCATAACTCAATTGACAAAATAGACTAATAGTAACAGATGATTGTTTATTACTAGGAAGACTAGGGGCTCCATGGATAAACGGAACAGATCGTAGCTGCATAGAAAAGGTGAAAGAGACTATGAACCAAAGTTCTACAACTGCATTATTAAATGTATAAGGAGATGAAAGTTATTGCATTTGTCTGGCGATACACCAAGTGTGTTGTGTTACAAAGTGTAAATGTTGTGGAGTTATTTAATGGTGTTCTCTTCTGTAAAAAAGTTTAAAAGTGTTATCTTTAAAAGTGTATACGTGCCGTAAAACCAGGTTTGCACACTTATGGAAGACATTGTATGGCCCAATATGGTAATCTTGACTCATTTAGAATAGCACCCTAAACACCCCCAAAAAAAAAAAAAAAAAACATGCATGTCTTCTTACACTAACATATTAGATAACAGAACCAAGCTCCCAGGATTCCATAGTGTTCTACGGCGCTGCAGAGACAGTAGGAGTAGAGGAGGCGCTGCAGAGACAGTAGGAGTAGAGGAGGCGCTGCAGAGACAGTAGGAGTAGAGGAGGCGCTGCAGAGACAGTAGGAGTAGAGGAGGCGCTGCAGAGACAGTAGGAGTAGAGGAGGCGCTGCAGAGACAGTAGGAGTAGAGGAGGCGCTGCAGTGCATCTGTAAAGTTTATTGCTGCAGAAGTCACATCAAGAGCAGAGGAAACTAATGAACGTGCAGCTTTCAGGATGAATATTACAGGTTCCTTCCAGGAGGAGTGATCTAGAAATACTCCGCTTTCTGCGTAAGGATTGGAGACCCTGCCGGTGTATCACATACCAGACATCATGGGGTGCAAGAAGACTGGAGAGAAAAGCCATGTGCTATGTAATGCAAACACTGTGTAACAAAAATCCACAAAAAAGTTAATGCAAAAAGATGTGTAGCTTTGCCCGTGCGTATGAGAGAGAGGAGGTAGAGCGGAAATTTTTTAATACTGTGAATGTTGCACGTCTTTAAATGACCATTAGCAGAACTGAAAATATTGGATACTGCACTGTGAAGCCCTTACATATAGCCTACATTTAATGACCTTCCAGTCCTATCCTCCTCCCTTACACCTAAGCATTGAGAATGGGCTGCAACTGCCTTATAAGTAAGATGGGCTTTCTTTCCGCTTTTACAGGTGAAACGGGCAGCAAAAGGGGTCTTGCTGCATGATGCTAGTGTGTGTGACCTACTGAGCCACCCACCAGTAATGTCTAGTCACCATACAGGACTGGCTGCACTATTACATACTTTCTCAAGGCCATAGGATTCAGCGGAGAGTGCGCAAAAATATCTGGTTGGCCAGCTTGCTCATTTTTGACTCAACAGACCAGATTGTGCGTTATTTATTCCCCTCCACCACAAAATCCAAATAGGATTATGGCTGTCAGCCACCCTTAACGCGATAGGTACCAACCGGCCTTTGTACGGTCTGAGCACCAGATATATTCAGTCTCACACAATATATGTCACCAAATGATCCTTATACAGTAGTGCAAGCATTATGCTGAAGGCCTTTATTTCACACTGTCTATACACA
The DNA here is from genome assembly GCF_028390025.1 of Pseudophryne corroboree. NCBI lineage: Eukaryota > Metazoa > Chordata > Amphibia > Anura > Myobatrachidae > Pseudophryne > Pseudophryne corroboree. The sequence continues at coordinate 743,157,163 of NC_086448.1, read as the reverse complement.
CTACACAAATGCCTTACACTGACTAGCAGACACACTTGTAGACTACCTGGAGTGTATTCCATCAATCATTATCTGTCCCCTATATTACAAGGAGGACATGGTTTTAGGGGCCAAACCACATTTTAATATAAATAAATGCTGTCACACACAGCTCTCAGTGACACACGCAGTCTACATGTTACACGTGTGTGCTGCAGCTGGAATGCATGGCATGAAACATTCACACAGCTGGCTGCGCTCGTGATGGAGAGATACTACGTCACTAATGACTGCCGGGGATTACCAATGCAACATTATTATAACAAATGATTATCAGAGGTGCCATGGCTGTGAATTACCTGGATTACAGTCATCAGATCCGTGTAAGAATGCATAAAATATTACTTATATATCAAAGGGAGTGTTTACATCATGCATTGCACACCAGTTACTAAATAGACAATAGGCTATAATGCAGCTCAGAAATCTAAGTGGAAGCGCCAGCACATACTTTCTGGCAAGTGACTGTCAGAATAGCCTGAAGCATATACTCTGTATGTTATAATGGAGAACTAAGGGAGTGATCATTATACACAGTACACTATGCTGCAGCCTGCAGGGAGAGTTTAGTAACATGCTCTGAATGCAGTCAAGGTGGAGATGTAACCTTCTAAAGAGGACAGGTGAGACACTGTCCATAGCAACCAATCAGCTTCTAGCTAGCGTTTTATAGAATGTACTTAACTGATAGCTAGAAGATTGGTTGCTATAGGAAACTCCTCTACTAGTCCTCTTTAGAAAGCTTGAAACATCTCCCTCCCCCCCACCGCAAAAGTAAGGACCAAGTTCATGTTTTTACACTTCTCATGTTGAATTGCAGCACCTGGGATGTACTAATCTTCCTAAACCTTAACACAATCTACTGCGGTTCTAGACAAGATTTCTATGTGACCTATGGCGTGAATACATACGTAGACAGTGATGACTTCAGTGGTTCAGGACATCCCCACCTCACACTAAGGTAAGAGTTTTCTAGCATATAATAATTAAGGGCGAGATTTACCAAAGCTTGGAGAGAGAGATAAAGTGCCAGCCAATCAGCTCATAACTGCTATGTTACAGGCTGTGTTGGAAAAATGACAGGAACTGATTGGTTGGTACTTTCTCTCCAAGCTTTGATAAATCTCAGGGTCTATTCATGAAGCAGTGAAAAGTGTGGAGAAGTGAGGTAGTGGAGAAGTTGCCTTCTGCAACCAATCAGCATTGAAGTAACATTTGGAATTTGCATACTTGGTTGCCATGGGCATCTTCTCTACTGGCTCACTTCTCCACACTTTTCAAGGCTTCGTGAATAGACCCCTAAGTGTCATGTTATATACCCACTGAATCCCACAATTCGTGCACCATCAACTGGACAATAACAAATAAGGAAGGGAAAAAAAAAAAGAAAACCGGATTGATGTAGTTTTAAGATATGTAAACATTGAGGCAACCAGTGTCTCCATAATAAACACGCTCCATTTCAGTGTTTGCTTTGAATAATCGTCCCTAGACCCGTCATGGCATGTTCTTACCATGCTGTGTCATAAACCAAACAAAGTCAACTTTCCTTTTGAAAAGGAACACGATCCAATGTAAAAGGGAACAAAAATGTTTGTTCAGTGATATGAGGTTATTGGAGTGTGCTATAATGAGGCTATAACAACATGTTCACGGTGTTTTATTTTATAGATTTCAATTTACTATGTGAACAAAACCAGCGTCTCTACAGCAGCCAGGTCTAACATAGGCCCAGATTTATCAAGCCTGTGAGAGTGATACATTGCATGATGATCAAGGGGCAGATGTATTAACCTGGAGACGGCATAAGGAAGTGATAAACCAGTGATATGTGCAAGTTGATAAAGGCACCAGCCAATCAGCTCCCATATGTAAATTAACAGTTAGGAGCTGATTGGCTGGTGCATTTATCACCTTGCACATATCACTGGTTTATCACTTCCTCATGCCTTCTCCAGGTTGATACATCTGCCCCACAACCTGTAACATGGCAGGAGGAGCTTGGTGGGTAGTTTATTACCATGCTATTTATCACTCTCCAAGGCTTGATAAATCTGGGCCTTAGTAACACACACTGGTACAGATGTATAAACCTGGAGAAGGCATAAGGAAGTGATAAACGCACCAGCCAATCAGCTCCAATATGTAAACTAACATTTAGGAGCGGATTGGCTGGTGCGTTTATCACCTTGCACTTATCACTTCCTTATGCCTTCTCCAGGTTAATACATCTGCCCCCTTGTTCTGTTCACTCGCAGAGTCGGTCAGATTCTCTGTACAACTGACAAAGCTTTGGGGGCCTCTTTGTAAGAGGCTCAGAATACATGGTCTGTATTAGACAGATGTTTTTCTTATAAGGAAACAGTGGGTTCCTGTTTATGGCCTAAACGACACTATGTCAGCAAACCATTTGGTCATATAGCGCCATCCACATATAAATGCTAATGTGCACTAATCACACATACTCTGCAATCAGTTATCAGTCTCTAACCAAAGCAACACTGCAATAGAGTATGGTGGTCTTCTTCATAACTAGGCCTGGTGCTCCCTTCGCACCGTTATTGTACAGTAATTGTTGTGCCATTGCATCTAGTCTTACAGGAATTCCTTAATGTTAAAGCATTTGTCAATAACATGCATCTTTGCTTTGTCACAAAAGAAGGTGGCAATCAAGTCTAACGCTGCAACACCCATCTTACTGCATCCATTACCCTTAAAGGAAGTAAGGGATATAATTCTAGACTTTTAAACCTAAAATGGGGTTTGATTACTAAATAATGATGGGGTTTCAAAGCCCCTGATTTTATGCACTTTTGCCTGCAGAATTTAAAATTGCGGGGTCAAGCTGCGGGAAGGGAGAGGGTTAGGGTTAGACTACCTTCCTACCAGGTGTTGGGATGCCGCCATCCCAAGCGCTGGGATCCTTATATTATCTCCTTTTTGAGCCTCAGTTGCCTAGTTATTGGATAAGCAGCATTCTCACAAGTCTAGATCCAACCTACAAGGTGAACCAAGGACTCTGCCTAAGAACTAGGCCAAATGTTAGTACATTTAAGAGCAGCTATTGTTTTAATATGCCTTGACTGTATTTGGACGTGAAATTAATACAACCCCATACCATACTGTAATGGAACAGGTCTTACTCTAGTGTTTACAGAGCATCAATCACCTACACGCGCAATTCTGAGAAAATACATCCCATCAGTTCACTAGAAACTAGAGCCAGCAGGTAGTTCCAGAGAACAGATAGGTCGCCTCTACTCTGAGTAGGTGATGGATCCACTTTAAGAAAGCTGTGTAGGTGTAGTTTTACCTCTCCTATCAATTTTGAAATAGGGCAATAGTAAAAATATGAAAAAGCCTTTTGGGAGATTAGATAGTGTATTGTACGGCTTCATCCATCCTTTGACAATGCAAAGACGACCGCACTAGCTAGTGCGGTCGCCAACAAGACATAACAAGGACCATGAAGGCCCAAGTTGGTGAGACTTCTAGACTGTTGAAGCTTCAATTTTTATTCTGCTTACCATTCCCACTCACAAGAATATCCTCTGCAAGCAGGAATAGGCAACTCTTGGCAAACCCGTGAATCAAGGTCATAAGACTGCTGCTCTAGAAATTTTTTTCTAAATTTTGGCTATTACCCCATTGCCATCCATGCAATACTTTCTGAGGGAAGGGGGTAACTAGAGTGCACAGCGCAAAACAGAAGGAGCACACTTCATGCCACTCAAAGCAAATAAGCTGCTCCGAAAAAATATCCAAACCTACATAACTTTGGTAACTGGATTTAAATGACCGCACATTCACTGTTTTTGATATGCTCCAACAACATGGGAATTAAACTGCACTACTATAATTGTAATATCATCTCTGTACATCCGGGCTAATTCTTCTGGAAGACTAAGCATTTTTGATAGTCGCTCGTGGTCAACAGCGCCAAACTCATTGTTGCCCACGGCATGTCGTATGAGATGGGTAGCTGCATTTTGATCTTCAAAAACGGAAGAGATCCTTGCCCTCCTTTCCATGAGGAGGCCATGCATCTGCCCCAGGGTAACTTTATATCCTCCTACTGCTATAGGCTGCTGGTGGTGAACGCCAGTCAGATGTTCACCAACAATTCTCACCACATCCTGCCTGTGCATGGTCTCCCAAAGCCCATCTGTAGCCAATATGAGGAACTTGTCTTTAGGTCGTAATTTGTGGTATATGACTTCAGGTTCAGCAGATAAGTATGGAGGGGTATGATAGTTGGGAGGGATGAACTTGGTGTATTCATTGTCATTTAGCTGGTCTGGGCCAGACTCTACAACACGTTTCTGAAGGTCAATGCTCCACTTGAATTTCACATCCCCAAAAGCTCTGAAGGGCATCAGCAGCCCGAGGAGTCTGTCTTGCTTCACAACACTCTTCTCTTCAGACTTCGGATGCTCGGACTTGAGGCGTTGTACTTCAGACTCATTCTGGGCATTATGATCATGTGACATGGTCACAGCAGACCAAGACCCATCTTCTTCTTGGACTCCAAGAAGAGCACGACTATCTCCTGTGTTCGCTATATGCAAGTCTACACCGTCAACATGAGCCACACATGCGGTCGCTCCTGAGAAGGCGACCCGTAGGACCCAGTAGTTCAAGAAAGAGTTGGGATCTCCAACTTGGGCTTCCAAAGACAAATCATTATCAAGTCTCTTAAATGAATTGATCAATGCCTCCTTAACATCGGTGGTCTCCCCCGTGTTTAGGTCAATCAGCTCCTGCCAGTAGGTCCGTAAACTGTTGAAGTAGAGCTTTGATGCCTCCTTACTAAAGTAATCGTTTGGATGTTTGTGCCATTGCAAAATGGGCAACAAGGCCCGTCCATTTTCGACAGCATGTTCTATCTCAAGCAGAGTCTCTTGAGGTAGCAACGAAACAGCAATATAATAGAACAGTCTTTCACTAACTGCCTGAGCACAAGCACAACCAGCATGACCATCAAACACGCCAAGTAGCATGCCTCTGGTTTGCAAACAAGTAGCCGCACTCCTCCGATCTTCAATTGGGGCATTAGCTGGCAACTGGTTACTGTCAAAGCCAAGAATTGAACTGATATTTTTGCCATCAAATTCTGGAACTTTAAAACTGTATTCATTGGCTTTCAAAATACTGTTGACCTGGGGAGGGGTCAAGTAAAATCTTTGTGGAGTAGTGACATATTGCCTCAGCTGCACACACTGCTCCTTGGCTCTGTGAAAGGCTGAAGCAAAGTTCCCGTTTAGTCTACATCGGGGTGGCTTAAAAGGTGGGAAACGAGACCGACAGCAGAGTGGATTGTGGTGGCAGTGACAGACAGAGCTACAGATCCTGCCAAGGTCACAGTTCCTTATGCGAGGAAACAAAAGCTGTGTTGGAACAGACATCGCATCAAGTAGTAATGATGGAGAGCAACTTCTGCCTGGGAAACCTGCAAAAGATAAAAAACAAGAAGAAAGGACACGTTACATCAGCATGCATATTTATAGAGCGAACGTCAGTAAAAATGGATAGTTTTACACATTTGTATTCTAGATGAATCTTCTGAGGATCATAAAAACACATCACTCAAGATCTCACTGAGGTCTGTGGAAAAGCAACAAGTAGCTCTTATTTCTATAATAAGTAAATGTGGCAATGTCAGACTGTCCAAGGTCTCCAATGCGTCTTTAGATTGGAGATCTGCCCTCACTGTTCAAATCCGGGAGATACGATCTGGTCTTAGTGATGTCATGTATCTTATCAAAGCGCACAAGGCGGCCTAATTCAGATGTGGAAGGAGGTATCATTGCTGCAGCTTGCATGTAAGAAGCAGCATAGCTCTAATATGGTAATACAGCAGAATGAGTCATGCCTCCTGCATGCACTACTCATCCTAGGGCGCAGCAACGGATCATCTGCACCACCAGATGTCCGCGTGTGCCATGCACCCAAATGGCATCAGACTGTCAATCATTGACCGTGTGACGCCGTAGTGCGACAGACATCGCAGAGCCGTACTGTCGACATACACTATTTCAAGTTTGACACAAAAAAAAAGTTGACATGCTCAAAATGTGGATATCCACTTTTAACACTAATATTACTAGTCAGCCTTTTAACTATATGGACATTAAATGTTGACATGTTCTGTGTTGACATTTTGAAGATGTAGAAATCATAATATTTTGACATAGTGATACTGACCTTATGACTGTCCACATAGTGAATGCTGACTTCATACATGCAGATTACAGAGCCATTTAAAGAGCTGTAACATCCTCAAAAATGTAAGCAATCCGACACAAAATCTCCTCCAGTCTCCCCTTGGCAGTCCCGCTGCCCCCACAATCCTTTCCCTCCTAACATCCCACCTTGTGCTCTTCCGCCCCACCACAGACAAGAAAGTCCACTTCCCCCTCTATCTGTGCCCTGGACCCCCTCCCCTCTTTTGCTCCCTCTCCCCCCACTGCTTGCTCCCACGTTGCTCACTTCTTCAATCACTCTCTACCGGCATCTTTCCCTCACCATTCAAACATGATCTTGTCTCAACTATTCTTAAAAAACTCAACCTTGACCCTTTCCCCACCAGCTAGCTACCACCTCTTCTCTCGTATCCCATATGACTCCAAACTACTTAAGTGGCTGGTATACAGCCGTCTCACCAGCTACCTCTCTGACAACTCTATCCCTGATCCTCTTCAATCTGGCTTTCGCCCACTCCACTGAAACTGTCCTGATCAAAGTCACCAATTACCTTTTTTCGGCCAAATCCAGGGGTCACTTCTCTCTGCTCATCCTTCTGGATCTCCCTGTGGCCTTTGACACAGTGAATTATCCTCTCCTCCTTCGCACCTTCCAGTCAATTGGACTCTCTATCACTGTCCTTGCATGTTCACTTCTTACCTCGCTAACCGCTCCTTCTGTGTCTGCCTACAGCCCCACCCACCCTCCCTGTTGGTGTCCCCCAGGGTTCTGTCCTTGGCCCCCTTCTCTTCTCTCTGTACACCTCTTCCCTGGGTGTGCTCATAAGCTCTTTCAGCCTTCAATACCCCCTCTATGCTGACGATATGCAGCTATACCTCTCCTCTCCGGACCTCTCTTCCTCTGTATTTTCTCGGGTATCCAGGCACCACTCTGCCATCTCCTTCTGGATATCTGATTGCTCCCTGCAGCTCTACATGGACAAAACTTAACTCATCATCTTTCCCCCATTCAGAGTTTCTACATTCCTCCCCCCCCCAAAAAAAAATTTCTATCACTGTTGATAACACCGTAATCTCCCCCGTTCTCCAACTCTGCTGCTTGGCAGTCACTTGACTTCCCCCTCTGCTTCGCCATTAACATCCAATCTCTGGCTCAATCCTGTCAGTTCCAGCTACACAACATCGCTCGTATCTGGCCATTCCTCTCCTAGAGTGCTACTAAACTTACCCGCTCCGTAGTCAACTACCGGCTTGACTATTGCATCACTCTCCCATCTTGCTCCACTCCAATCTGTTCCCAAATCCGCAGCTAGACTTATCTTCCCCTGCAGCCACACCCAATCGACAAAACATGCACTGGCTCCCATTCCCCTACAGAATCCTCTTCAAACTCCTCATCCTCACATATAAGGCCCTGTCTAGCTATACTGCTCAATACTTCTCCCTCCCGTCCCATCCAGTTGGCTAATGACCGCCGCCTCTCCTCTACCCTGGTCACTGCTTCCCATGCGCGAATCAAAGATTTTGCCCATGCTGTCCCCCTTCACTGGAATGAGCTCCCTTACACTATTAGACTCTCCCTAACCTTGCAAAGTTTCAAACGGGCACTGAAACCCACCTGTTCATCCCTTCCGCATAACCTACTCTCAAGGCCGCTCTCCCATCCTCATGCCTTGGCCATCTCTGCCTCGCTTACTTCCTGCCATCAGGCTTGCTTGTACCTCATGTCACCTGTCTCCCCATTCCCCCTAGATTGTAAGCTTTGTGGAGCAGGGCCCTCTTCCCTCCTGTTCTCACAGCACTCTTCTCTTGCACTTTAATTACAGTTCTCTCCTACTCAGTAATTGTCTATACCCGCATCTCCTCTCGCTCATGACTGTTCATCGGCAGCCCGTCCCCAGTAGTACGCCGATTAATCCTTCGCTTCCTAACATCTCAACTGTAGTGTTTACCGAGAACTATGGTGCTAGTTGTTACCTGTGCTCTGTTTTAGTTGTTTTGTAATGTTAAGATCTGTGTACCCTGTATTGTTTTAATGTGCTGCATGTACAGCGCTTTGAAACATAATAATAACAACAACAACAATAACATGCCATTTGATGAGCGCAACAAAATGCTCATGATGAAAAAACTTGATTTCTAAACTACTGTTTCTCCTTTTACACTATCTCAGAAAGTGTAGTATATTCTGTCGCTGAGTTTAGTATACATATATTCACAATGCCAACATTATGCTAGCGTTGACATAATTAATTTCAACATGACTACATACAGTACATCCGGAAAGTATTCACAGCGTTTCACTTTTTCCACATTTTGTTATGTTACAGCTTTATTCCAAAATGGAATAAATTAATTTTCCCCTCAAAATTCTACACACAATACCCCATAATGACAACGTGAAAGTTTTTTTTTAGATTTTTGCAAATTTATTATAAATATAAAAAAAGAAGAAATCACATGTACACAAGTATTCGCAGCCTTTGCCATGAAGCACAAAATTGAGCTCAGGTGCATCCTGTTTCCACCGATCATCCTTGAGATGGTCCTACAGCTTAATATGAGTCCACCTGTGGTAAATTCAGTTGATTGGACATGATTTGGAAAGGCACACACCTGTCTGTATAAGGTCCCACACTTGACAGTGCATGTCGGAGCACAACCCAAGCATGAAGTCAAAGGAATTGTCTGCAGACCTCAGAGACAGAATTGTCTCAAGGCACAAATCTGATCTGCTGCTTTGAAGGTCCCAATGAGCAAAGTGGCCTACATCATCCGTAAATGGAAGAAGGTCAGAACTGTCAGGACTCTTCCTAGAGCAGGCCATCCATATAAACTAAGCGATCGGGGGAGAAGGGCCCTAGTCAGGGAGGTGACCAAGAACCTGATGGTCACTCTGTCAGTGCTACAGCATTCCTCTTTAGAGAGAGGAGAACCTTCCAGAAGGACAACCATCTCTGCAGCAATCCAACCATTAGGCCTGTATGGTAGAATGGCCAGACGGAAGCCACTCCTTAGTAAAAAGCACATGGCAGCCCGCCTGCAGTTTGTCAACATGCACCTTCTCAGACCATGAGAAACAAAATTCTCTGGGCTGTTGAGACAAAGATTGAACTCTTTGGCATGAATTTTAGGCATCATGTTTGGAGGAAATCAGGCACTGCTCATCACCAGGCCAATACCATCCCTACAGTGAAGCATGGTGGTGGCAGCATCATGCTGTGGGGATGTTTTTCAGCAGCAAGAACTGGGAGACTAGTCAGGATAGAGGGAAAGATAAATGCAGCAATGTACAGAGACATCCTGGATAAAAACATGCTCCTGAGCCCTCTTGACCTTAGATTGGGGTGACAGTTCATCTTTCAGCAGGACAATGACCCTAAGCACACAGTTAAGATATCAAAGGAGTGGCTTCAGGACAACTCTGTGAATGTCATTGAGTGGCCCAGCCAGAGCCCAGACTTGAATCCGATTGAACATCTCTGGAGAGATCTGAAAATGGCTGTGCACCGATGCTTCCCATCCAAACTGAAGAGGTGCTGCAAAGAGGAATGGGTGAAACTGCCCAAAGATAGGTGTGCCAAGCTTGTGGCATCATATTTAAAAAGACTTGAAGCTGTAATTGCTGCCAAAGGTGCATCAACAAAGTATTGAGCAAAGGCTGTGAATACTTATGTACATGTGATTTCTTAGTTTTTTATTTTTAATAAATTTGCAAAAATCTAAAAAAAAAAAAAAAAAAACCTTTTTTCACGTTGTCATTATGGGGTATTGTGTGTAGAATTTTGAGAGAAAAAAATTAATTTATTCCATTTTGAAATAAGGCTGTGACATAACAAAATGTGGAAAAAGTGAAGCGCTGTGAATACTTTCTGGATGCACTGTACCATTTCATGAGAGGTCTGTGCCTGCTGAATAGCATAGATTAATTAGGACTTCTTCAGCATGTGACGGCATACACTTAGAATTGATTGTTCAACAATTCAGTCCACCAAGGGACTGTAGAATATAAAGTGTATGGAAGTGGAATGCAATACAGTATACATACTTCCCTTTGTATGATACACCAAAAACTGTAGATTCCCACCATGAAGCATACACTTGAAATTTCCATTTACACAGTGAAAAACAAGCAAATAGATTTACCTATGATATACTACAAAAGACTTACATTCAAGAAAAATAAAAAAAAAACCCACAGGAATACAAATGGAATGCATACCATATATTATATATGTTATATCTGCCTTAATATCCGTAGTGCAGGCAGCCACACAATGCCGAAAGAAACTAGCGGTTAATAGAATCTGCCCCTTCACGTACATAAAATAATGCTGACAGAAAAGTAGTTGTAAACATGTATAATGGTGCAGTGAGCGCAGCATAGACAGAGGGACACCAAATTACACAGATTAAGTTGCTGATGGAACATGTAAGGATTGTTAGGATGGGGCTGTTGAAATGTTGCACAAGAAATAAAATCCTCAGGTGCTACTGATATAGTGGAATGCATCATTTAGCCCACGCAGCACAACATCAGTAGTTAACTAGATTCTGCAATTTAAAATTAAGTATTTGGGTATTTGCTACATGTTCAGGATAATCACAATATTTACCAGGCAATATACCACAACACTACATTCAGTAAAGCCAAGAGCAGTAAGACACGGGAGTAAGGTAATGTACTTGCAAATACTGTATACTGCCCTATCAATGATACGAGAGATCAATGACATTGTGTGCGTGAAACGTTGGGATCGCACTGATCAATCTATAAAATGCATGCTTACGGGCACATTGCTAATTCCCTTCCACACGCAAAACCTTGACAGACCAAGACGTAACACAGCACCTGATTCCTCTACTTAACAATCTTTGTGTATTTTTAGGGTCTGTGTAACAAGAACCGACTAGACTAGAGCACTACTGACATACGAAGGCTGAGACTATTACATTTTGGACATGTGACAACTTCTAATGATTACCTATTAAAAAAGAAAAGAAAGCAATGGCTCATATTATATAATATCAAAATTCCAGGCCTACTCAGGCTAGATCTGCCACATTGTTATGGAGAAAACATAAAGACATTAGACAGAGATCTCCTATTAGACAGCACATATGCACATCCCGTTATAGTTATCTACCAACTGGATTTTCTCTCATTTACTGGAATGAATTTATCATGCAAGATTGTTGTCCCAGGTGACTTTACATTATTTACAGATGCCCACATAAATTATACAGCGGACAGTTGGGCCATCATCACTCCCTGTGGGTAACGTAATGGGTATAATAACAGCTAAACCAAAAAAATAAATAAAAATAAACTTAATACGTGGGTACAAACTGACAAGATTTAGTCAATATGGGGGTTAATCAAGGCTGTATTGAATCAGGCTATAGGTACTAATAGTAAGGGGTGTACAAGACACCAGGAAGGATGATGATGATGATAATAATAATAATAATAATAAATTATTATTGTAACACTTCGGAAACGATTAACCAATGCTCTGCCAGAACACTCTGCAATCTAGTCCCCTTCATGCTGTATCCCGTGTAACTATTCCCCCGTGATCTGGAAATGGAGCGGATGATCCAGAAATGGAATGTGGAGCAGAACTGCCCGGTGCAGCAAGATGTCTCCGGGAGGAGGATACGTACCGATCCGCCTGGGCCCGGGGCACACACACATTCTCCCGTCACAACAAGCTGCGAACATCCACAACCGGCAACCGCCCGGCGGACAGGACAGAGCAGCGGAGGAAGAACAGGGGGGCAGCCCGACATGGGGCTGCGAGACACACACAGAGTATAGCAGGAGCAGCAGAAGAAGTAGAGACGCACAGACAGTCACTAGAGAGGTGTGTACCTGAGGCCCTCTCACTGACAATCCCAGCGGCACATCCCGCCGTCCGGAGCCTATACACACACACCGACCCCGGTGCCGCCGCGGCCGCCCTTCCGCCAAGCAGCAGCGCAAATCTTCAGAGTGACGTCACAACTAGCGATTGTCCTTCACAGCGTTCTGTGTTCCCAAATGGAACGCAGCGTTCTCCTCGCCACACCCTCCTCCCGGCCAATGGCTGCGCCTGCTCGCTGGAGATTGACGCCAAATCTCTTCTGATTGGCTGGGAGAGCGGCCAATCCTTTGCCTCTCCCCAGGCGGCTCTTTGAAGTATTGAGTGCCAAGTACAGGCCAGGGATAATAGGCATGGACGACTGACGGAGGGCAGGCCAGCGTTCTGTGTCACTCACTGCATAGTGCATACCCTCAAAGTGTAAATTTTTGGCGGGTACAGTTACAGTACCTTTTTTCTGTGGCATGTACAGAGTTTTGATTCTCCATTTTTCCATTGGAAATATAGGAAAAGGACCCGTGGCCACGCCCCCTTTCCTAATTTGTACTGCTTTTTATGTGTAAAATGTTGGAGGCTATGTCACTGTGATAGGACTGCTGGGTGACTGAGATTACTATGCAGTGATTGCTGACTGTGGGAGCAGGAGAACAGCTCCAGAATTCTAATGATAATTACCTCTCCTTTTTTTTTTTTTTTTTTCTTTTTTTTTTAAGTGGAGGCTCTCTTTGACTAACTCGCAAGTGGGAAATATCTCAGTTATTAAACAGTATTGGTTGAAAAGTGGGACTCTCAAGCTTCCCTGTTTTCCCAAAAGAATGTCTTTTATTCCACACCAGGCGGTCATTTCCATTAGAAGCAAAGGGTGGCCATTGCAGTGGTGCACACAGGGGGGGGGGGGGGTTCCGAGTACCTGGAACCCCCACCCCCCATGAGCCAAACTTTTTATGTTTGAGACGGAGACAGCAGTGTCTCCGTCTCAGTAAATTCCTGCTTCTAAGCAGACGATTTCTCGCTGGATCAGACTCAATATTCAGCATGCTTATTCTACGGCAGGATTGCCGTGTCCAAATCTGTTAAGGCCCACTCTACTCGTAAAGTGGGTTCTTCCTGGGCGGCTGCCCGGGGTGTCTCGGCTTTACAGCTTTGCCGAGCGGCCACTTGGTCAGGATCAAACACGTTTGCTAAATTTTACAGGTTCGATACTTTGGCCTCTGAGGACCTAAAGTTTGGTCTATCGGTTCTGCAGGAGCCTCCGCGCTCTCCCTCCCATACTGGGTGCTTTGGTACATCCCCATGGTACTAATGTGGACCCCAGCATCCTCTAGGACGTAAGAGAAAATAGGATTTTAAATTACCTACCGGTAAATACTTTTCTCGTAGTCCGTAGAGGATGCTGGGCTCCCGCCCAGTGCTTCGTTCTCCTGCAGTTGTTACTTGGTTAAGTACTGCATTGTTACTTGGTTAAGTACTGCATTGTTACTTGGTTAAGTACTGTTGTTCAGCCGTTGCTGAATTGTTCAAGCTCGTTAGCTTGGTTTGCCTTATGTGTGAGCTGGTGTGAATCTCACCACTATCTGTGTATAAACTTCTCTCGAAGTATGTCCGTCTCCTCGGGCACAGTTTCTAGACTGAGTCTGGTAGGAGGGGCATAGAGGGAGGAGCCAGCCCACACTATTAAACTCTTAAAGTGCCCTTGGCTTCCAAGGGACCCGTCTAAACCCCATGGTACTAATGTGGACCCCAGCATCTTCTAGGACGTAATACTTTAAAAATAATCAGGTGCGCTCAGGAAGAGAAATTAAACGTATAAAAAAAAAAAGTCTGTTACATTCACTGTACTCGGTACTCAGGTAACATGGTGGACAAGCTCAGAGTACAGGAACGTAATGCTGTAATAAGGGCGAAGTTCAGCAGTTACCACTAAGAAGCCCTGACTCCATTGTCTCACCCTCGTGGTCAGTCTACGCCTGTGAGACTATGTTTGCTTGGGCTCACGGCAGCCGCGTTTGAAGGGCGGATTAAGTCTGCCCAACTCCGATGCCCCCCGGTCTTAGTTGGAGACAAGGCGTAAACTGAGACGGGGCGATAACAAGGGGAACCTCTAACTAAAACCTGAAACAGAGTTAGGGGAAACTCCAGAACTCTAAACAAAAGTATGTGCGGCTCAGCCGCCAAGACAAACTACAACAAAGGCAATGCTGTCCACACGCCGACACAATACTGTTGTGTACCGGCGATGACAGCATACGCAGAACCCTCTGCAGAAAATCCAAAGCAAATATAACAAGAAGCTACGGCCAAGGCCGAAAGATGCGGCAAACCCGCTACTCACGAAACCGGTGTGAATACAGGCGGACGGACAAGAACCCCCAAAGCCGCAGACACAGGCTCACAGAACCGGAGGGCAGGCAGGATTCGGACAACAGGCCAGAGGACACCAAGACACAGGATAACTGGATCAGGAACAGGCAATACCACAGGACTAATGGATCAAAGGTTGACAGAATCACTGGGTTTCGGGACAGGAACGCTCCAGGACAGGAAGCAGCTCACAAGAAGCTCCGGACTCTGACAGAGCTGAGTACATGGGATTCCAGTATAAGACAGGGCCGGGACACAGATGTAATACTGGACAAGACACTAATCAGGAACATACAGGTATCTTAACAGAACGTCTATCAGCAGCACAGAACTGCATAGCTAGCCAGGTAATAAGGGAACACGCCCCAATCAGGATGTCTGGAAGCCAGGCACAAGATAATGACCAGAATAGCTGCAGGTGAGAGTAACACAGACAAGAGCCAGATTGCAGTACAGAGATTCACCACATAATGATCAACTATCAGACAGGTGAGGCTAAACACATAAAAACAGGCTGTAATACACTGACTCACCACCGGCAGCCAACAAGAGTTTTCTAAACCATTGCAATGGAAATCCTGGCATGCGAACAGAACTATAGTACAAAATACATAAACAAAAAACAAACAGGAATGAACCACTACTTGTGGTTCATAACACAGTCTTTATCAACAAGACTTAAAATCACTACTCCTGCACACTGAAGGGAGCGGATGCACTAATGTCTCTCTTTATACAGGACCGCTGCTCCCCGCCGTCACAAGTAGCCCGGAATTCCACGGGAGAAAGACATCTAGGAAAATAGACAGAGGGGGCGCTTCATAGTGCAGTATCAATTTAATTCATAAAAGCACAACAATGTTGTTAAAATCACAACGCTGATGCTCGTACCATAGAACACTACGCTATGGGCTTAATACCACATGGTTTAAAACATGAATCCCCGGCAATACTCCAAACCGCAGGTAGCCCAGGCAAAACTCCACAAATCATCTTTGGTACTTCCGAAGTAGGAATCATCCTGGTGAGGTCAGGGATCTTCTGCCCTTCTTGCTCCTCATCCGTGGTACCAGTTGGTGACTCTACTGGATAGCGAGACAGGGCATCAGCATTCGTATTTGCCCTTCCTGGCTGGTATCGAATTTTGAACGAGAATTTTGCCAAATGAGCAACCAGCGTTTTCCAGAGCTCCCAACTTGGCTGTGTTCAGATGTGACAAAGTCGGAGGCAGTTAGGTACTCCGCAAACTTTTCAGTAACCGCCCAGACGACCGCCAGTAGTTCCAGCTTGAAGGAACTATAGTTGTCCGGATTTCGCTCCGATTCTCGTAGACTCCGGCTCCCAAAATCAATCACTTGTTCCTGGCCTTCCTGTATTTGGGGGAGTACAGCCCCCAGTCCTTGGTGACTCCCGTCGGTATACAATATAAACGGCTTATCAAATTCACCATAAGCCAGCACTGGAGCCTGGGTGAGGGTCTGTTTTAGGCAAGCAAAGGCATCCTCCTGAGCGTGATTACATGCCACCGCCCAGTTCCGTACGTGCAGCTATCTTAGCAAAGTCCCGAATGAACCGTCTGTAGTAGCCCACCAATCCAAGGAATGCTCTCAAGTCCGTCACACTGCCCGGAGTCTTCCATCCTTGGACTGTAGCAGTTTTGTCGGGGGTAGGCCTCACCCCTTCCTCTGAGACCACATGTCCCAGGTATTCCAAACAGGACTTCAGGAGATAACATTTCATTGGATTCAGCTTGAGGCCGTACTGCGCCAATCGTTGAAGCACTTGTTCCAATCTGTGCAAGTGTTCTTCCAGAGTAGGGGCAAACACTATGATGTCCAAATAGATAAGTATCGCCTCAAAGTTTAAGTCCCCGAGACAGTGCTCCATAAGGCGTTGAAACGTGGCCGGTGCATTGAAGAGCCCGAAGGGCATTCAACAGAAATCAAAGAGTTCCATGGGAGGGATGAACGCTGTTTTCGCCTGATCTTTTTCCGCCACAGGCACCTGCCAGTATCCACTGGCCAGATCCAGAGTGGAAAAGTACAGAGACTTTGCCAAAGCCGCCAGCGATTCCTCAATATGGGGTAACGGATAGGCATCATGTACGGTGCAGCTGTTCAACCTCCGGTAATCCACACAGAACCGAATCGTCCCATCCTTCTTTTTCACCAAAACAATCGGGGCTGCACATGGACTCTTACTTTCCTTGATGACATCGTTGGCTAACATCTGTTGAATCGTAGTTTTGACCTCCTGGTACAGCTTTGGGGGAATCTGCCGATATCGTTCCCGAATAGGCGGGCTGTGTTAATTTAATTCTCTATCTCTGTAGTGTGACCGAAGTCTTCCTCACTATGTTAAACTACCCTGATTACCTCTGCTTTACTAAGACCCTCCAGAGATACGTCCATCTGTTCCAGTATTACTCTCCAATTCCACTCAGTAGTCGGCTCTTGTTTTTTCCTCGACTGTGATGGCCAATGTCCAAGGTTCACGTGCATCAGGCCTTAGGGTAACTCTGGGGCCAGGTTTAATACCACCCTCTGGGATAACCTTCAGATGGGCTAAGACAGATCTAGCAGGGATCTTGATCGGAGAGTTTCCCAGGTTGCAAATGCGTAGTGGTATGACGCCATCCTTCACCATCGCTAAGGCTCTGGCCAGCAGCAAACCTGTCTCCACTTGCCTGAACCAGCAAGGTTCTATTACGACCTCTCTCCCTTCCAACCGTTGCTGCGAATGGACGGGCAATTCTAGGAACATCTATGTCGTGTCTTGATCAGACATAGAGGGCATGAAGACTCCACGGAGGCGGCTTCTTCATTCCACCGGATGACTCTCTGGAAAGCTTGTTGCACCAGTTTCTGAACCCCGAGACACTTCCAGTACTGTGGACCTTTGTCCTGGATGAGAACTTGGTCCAGACTCTGAAGGATGTTCATTCCCAGGATCACCGGCCCATGCTAGAATTCTTCTCCGTCGACCACTATAAACCATACACCTCCACCTCGATCCACACGACCTCTTTTACGGGAATTGGGAGGTTGTTCGCAGCTACGAGGGTCACCCAATTCCTGACACTGGTCGTAGTGAGATGGGCATAGCCTTCTTGGAAACGTTTCTCAGACACAGTGGACATTTGAGATCCGGTATCCAAAAGACAACGTTGGTTCTTTCCACACAACTTCGCTACTAGAGTGGGACACTCACCAAACAAATCAGATGAGTTGACGACTTCTACTCGCTCGCCTCCCCCCCTCGCTGATTGTCTCGCCACCTCAAGGGACCTCAGTTTAAAGGTCTCCGTCTCTGCCACGCCGGCCGGCCGGGCAGTCTCGAGCAAAGTTTCCCGGTTCCTCACATTCCCAGCACACCGATTTGCGGGGTCCTCTTGGGCGCGCCTCCTCTCCTCAACATCCAGGTATCCCTTGTTCTCTCCTCTTCCGAGGGGCTTTTTCCTTGTAACGGTCCTCGTTATCTCAACCCCCCTTCTCGTGGTCGGCGTCTCTACTCTCCGCCCATTCCACTCTCTGTCTTAACTGGGACACCTCCTCCTGGACAAGCAAGAGCGTTGTGGTTAATTCCTTAATGCAACCCTCCAGGGGATTAACCTCTGGTGTCCGAACTCTATCCGCCGATTGGGCTTGCTGTGTGGATACAGCCCTGGAACTAAATTTCGCATTTTCTTCTTTCTTCAACGCCATACCCAATACTTCAAAGAAAGTGAGTTTGTCATCCCCATCGACCTTGTTTTGGAGATAGTTCCGCAGGGCCCTACTCCTAGTCTACCGATTAGGAGATCTCTTAAGGGTGAATCCGAATTTCCCATCATCAATTCTTCACCCTCTCTTGTCTGGATCTCGGTCATGTACTCTTGTATCGCGTTGGCGAATTGGGAGATAGTTCCATCCTCCCTTTGGACCCTGGCAAAAACACGCTTCTTCAGCGTGGTAGTAGTAGCCTTGTCTCCATGCACACTTTTTAGAATTTTGAATACGTCTGCCAGGTTCCTCCTGAGCCTCTCGGGATGTACCCGTACAGTTTTCCGGGCGTCACCAGTTAGGACCTTCAATGCCAGATTAACCTGTACGGCCTTTGGGATGTTATAGAGTTCGATAGTGGTTTCCAGCTGTTCAATCCATTCAGTCAGTGGCATATTTTGACCATCAAATTTGTCTAGATGGTTCAGGGCTGCCCTAATTGGTAGCTTGGCCCGAGACTCATCACTGTCACTATCCGACTTGTCTTTCTGGTCCATCTTTGCAAGAGGATCCTGCCGACTATGCCAAATGTGAGAGTGGCAGTGCGGTGTAGTGCCTGCTGCCGTGCAGGAGTAACTCGCTTCTTATCGCTTCTCACCTTCCGGCCCCAGAACTTGTTCAGACTGGGAACCTTTCCTGTAATCTCAATGCGGCGATTCAGCCTTGGGGACCAGATGGCTAGGGGGAAAGAAACAATAGTCACCGAGTATCAACTCCTTCCGTGGCGACGAAGAGGACACAACGTGTGGCAGCGACCTTCACTGGTTAGGTGAATGTCATCACTGGCCCTAAGGCCTCAGCCACCCAATCGTCACATATTTGGCACTTGCGCACCAGGTGAAAGCGAGCCTCACTTGGCCCAGCGAGGTCTCGTGAACCGGTGCCCAACACGGACCAAGACACACACACAGCCACTCTTGTCACCTTGCCTGTTGCAGGTTCTCTGCTCCTGGAGAGAAAATGACAGCAGCCTCCCTAAAAACTGATAAATAGGCTAACAACTAACCTGGCCTATTTACTACAAACTTTAAACAACAATACAACTTGGGCAAACTGCTACACCTGTCTTCAGCTAACAGTACATGCACATACAAGGCGACAACAGTAATGATATACAACAAAATATGAGTTACCTTTGAGTCTGGTTTGGTGAATGGTCTAGCCGCTTCGCGTCGGCAGATAAACGCCTGCGCAAACTAGCTTCCTGCTGTGGACAGCTGCCCACTGCAGGCTTACGGGATGGTGGGCGTGTGGGGCGGGACCGACTCTCCACAGCCTGCCCGATCCCAAACTGTGTACAGAAAGGGAGGCCAGCCAGCCCTTCACATCCAACCCACAATAGGCCCCGAGCAAGCTACCGCACAGCCCACCTGCTGAGGGGACACAGACAGAGAGGGGTCTGTACTGTATGGACTTTCCCACTTGTGGGGATGGAGCCTTGCTGTACACTCATGGGCCTATTGCCCTCTACTGGAGGCTCAGGCCTAACGCCTGGGATCACCCACAGGCCTAGTGCCCACCTACCGGATTGACAGAGATCCTGGCCTAATGCCAAGACCACTACCCAAAACCTAATTCCCCTAACTTACCCGCAGGCCTAACGCCTGTATCTGCCCCTCAGGCCTATTGCCTGCCTAGCGGAGGTGTAATCTTGGCCTAGTGCCAAGGTTACTGGTATATGTGTGGTCCGTACTCCTATCTACCTCTCAGGCCTAGAGCCTGTATTGCGCCACATGCCTAGTGCCTGCCTAACTGAAGGAAAGTAACCTTGGCCTAATGCCAAGGTTAATAAATACAAAATGGCGGCCCCCTACTCCTAACTAGTGCTCAGACCTATTGCCTGTCTGTGCCCACAGGCCTAATGCTTGAAAACCCGGTGGTCTTGGGGGCTTAAAGAAAAGTCGTGAGGGCCCAAGGCCGCCTACCCGGATTGGTGGGAGAGACGGGAGTGGGGAGCTTCGTCAGCTCTTTTGCTACCCACACACTGCAGCACTCTCCGCCGGTCCTCCGCCGTCGTTTTCCGGGTTTCGCCTCTTCCGACCTCTCGGCCACTGCCTATTTTTTCCTCTGCTTCCGGCTCTTCTCTCGCCACCTCCGCGGGAAACGGAGGTAAGGATCCCCCCTTCCCTCCCCAGCACGGTACCCACTTACATTTGCACTAGCAGTATTTACTATATATATTTATCAAAGGGCCCACACCATGCACTCTCTGATGGTTAGCCAAACCTCTGTAGCAGATGGCCATACCTCCTTTGGAGACTGGCCACTACTACAACAACAATATTCCCCCCGGTGGGCCCATCATGTCCCAGTCTGACACTGCCACCATACAATAAAGAGAGAAGGCCAGTGACCGCCATCCAGCACAGATAGTAACCCAGCATCTATAATACAGCACAGACAGCATAGCAGTGACTGCCATACAGCACTGATTGCTTCCCAGTGACCACTATACAGCATAGACAACAACCCAGTGGTCACCATACAGCATAGAAAGTTTCCCAGTGACTGCCAAGTGATGAGCAGGGAGGGAATGTCTGATCTACACAGTGCAGTAGTTAGGTCCTCTACTGTTCTAATTCACCACTGATGATGGGTACAAGGTGTGGTTCTCTGACTCTATGCACCCCCTTCCCCCCCCCCCCCCTGTCATATACTCAGGGCTGTTTCTAGCCAATTTGGCTCCCAGTGCGAGATTTAAAAAGGCGCGCCCCCATGACATTAAAAAATGTGCCCCACACACACACACACACACACACACACACACACACACACACACACCTAGATTTAAAAAAAAAACATGTGCGCGCACCCGGCAAGGGGGCGTGGCCTCATCTAAATGGGTGTGGCCTCGTCTGAAAAGACTACCTCACAATCCAGTTTTTGACCCTGCTCCAACAGATCACGACCACCACAGGAAAAAAAAATTCTACCATATTAAGCCCCACACAGTAATGCCCCCTGCACCATATTATGCTACACACCGCAATGCCCTTGATACATTAAATCCCCACACTACGGCAGGCAAGAGTCCCCATTTCACACATTACGGCAGGTGTCCCCATTTTACACATTGAGAGAGAGAGAGAGAATACTTACAGAGGCGATTACCACTCTTCGGCCCGCCTCACCAGTCGCTCCTCGCGCTGGCCTTTCCCTCTTCCTAACTTGGATCCCCCTGTGTACTCTGATCGGGGGGGGGGGGGGGGGGGGGGGTTCGCGGAGTGACGGGGTTGCGTTGTGACGTAACGACGCAACCGCGTCATTCCGTGAAACTCCGCCCCCCGTGCGTGTTACTCGGGGAGAAATAGGAGGGGGAAGCAGGGAGCCACAGGCGGGCGCCCAGTGCGTGGCACTGCTCGCCTGCCCCAAGAAACGGCCCTGCATATACTGATTGTCAGCTGTTTTTAACCCTACATCGTTATGTCTGCAGCAGCTTAAATGAGCCTCAGGCTTAACTACTTGCTAGTTCTCTCACTCCAATAAATTATTGTGGCAATTCATTAATCCAACCTTCCTTCCACACAATCACACACTATTTATTTATTACAGGATTCTGTAACCCTGCCTGTTGCCTTGTAGCACACTTCTCATTTCTTCTGTTTATATGTTTGATTTGTTCCTGTACTGTTTAATCTTTGTCTGTAAATACATATTTTGCTCAAAAAAGATCTCCATCTGCTCCGTTATATATCTGTTTGACCTCGTACTGCTCAACCCTGCTCCTAATAGATCATTGCCCCTTTACATCCCTTTATATTACTGGATGTAGGAGTCTACTCCCACAGGAGCTCCTGGTAGGCAACAAATTGAGTAAAGGGGAAATTTGTGGATAAAGTCATTAGGTGGGCTGACCAAGCTGGTTCAGACTGTAAAATGTACATGTTGTTCTTAACTGTCATTGGTGATAGTGGGAGCCGTGATCAGGGCAAAACTGTAACTAGACTTTTTGGTACCCTGTGCCAGAAAGAGACTTGATGCCCCTCCCATTTTTCCAATAGGGACATTGGACCTCATTCCGAGTTGTTCGCTCGCTAGCTGCTTTTAGCAGCAGTGCAAACGCTAAGCCACCGCCCTCTGGGAGTGTATCTTAGCTTAGCAGAAGTGCGAATGAAAGGATCGCAGCACTGCTACAAAAAAAGATTGTGCAGTTTCAGAGTAGCTCGAGACTTATTCCTAGCTAGCGATCACTTCAGACTGTTTAGTTCCTGTTTTGATGTCACAAACACGCCCTGCATTCGGCCAACCACGCTTCCGTTTCCCCAGCCACTCCTGCGTTTTTATCTGGAACGCCTGCGTTTTTCAGCACACTCCCTGAAAACGGTCAGTTGACACCCAGAAACACCCACTTCCTGTCAATCACTCTGCGGCGAGCAGTGCGACTGAAAAGCGTCGCTAGACCTTGTGTGAAACTACGTTGGCTTTTCTGAAAGTACGACGCGTGTGCGCATTGCGCACTATACGCATGCGCAGAAATGACTATTTTTTTGCCTGATCACTGCGCTGCAAACAATGGCAGCTAGCGATCAACTCGGAATGACCCTCATAAGGCGCTATTATACCTATATATAGGCCCTTCATATATGTGTGTATACATATAAATATATATATATATATATATATATGGCAAATACCACTTACTCATCACAAAATCTCCTGAACCATAAGGACTAGAAACTTGAAAGTTGGACAGTAGCTTGCTTTTGTGACGTAGGCACCCACTAAGAGGGGAGTTTTCAGAATTCCACCCACAATGGAGTTAAAAGGATGATTATTGCGATTTCCCTCCTCACAGAGGAGAGTTAAGACAGCTCACCCAGCTGGGGCTATAAAGAATGCATGGTACCGGCAATACCAAGTTGCGGAGGGGGGAGTACACAATGCTCCGTTCCTGTACTTTCTTGCCAGTGGCAGTTGCAAAGCAGTCCAGTATTCAAATAGGGGAGCCACATCAACTGCCACCCCTAAACACTGTCAAACATTGCTGTGTGTGGCTTCCCTATTTGAATAATGGACTGTTCTGCAACTGCCACTGGCAAGGAAGTCCAGAATTATGGTTCAGGAGATTTTGTGATGAGTCAGTGGTATTTGCCTTTTATACATAAAGATTTCAGATATAAGTACTTAACCAACCTACTTCCAGTCAGGAGAAGATAGTGTCTCAATTATCGGATGTTATCCAGTCACTTCAACGAAACATTGCCAAACCTCTCACAGAGCAATATAAGGAAAGGAGAGAGATATTTTGACTCTTAAATGCATTGAAAGAAAGCTTGACAGTCAGCAACTGCTTATCGGCTGTGTAAAGGCTACCGACAGCTCTTCCAGTGACCTTAAATGTTGTGCAAAAATATTTACATTTGACCTCAAAGAAGGAGCCCTAAGGAGAGTGAGAAGCTAAGCAAGAAGACCTAGGGCCCTTTGGAATAGAGTCAGCCTACCCGTGCAAACCATTACACATTTAACAAACAGCGGTTGGATCTTGGCCTTGTTAGGATATGGGCCCTCATTCCGAGTTGATCACTCGCTAGCAGTCTTTAGCAGCGGTGCAAACGCTATGCCGCCTCCCACTGGGAGTGTATTTTAGCTTAGCTGAAGTGCAAACGAAAGGATCGCAGAGCGGTGGCAATTTTTTTTTGTGCAGTTTTAGAGTAGCTCAATACCTACTCAGCGCTTGCGATCACTTCAGACTGTTCAGTTCCTGTTTTGACGTCATGAACACGCCCTGCGTTCACCCAGCCCTGCTTGCGTTTTTCCTGGCACGCCTGCGTTTTTCCGACCACTCCCTAAAAAAACGGTCAGTTGACACCCAGAAACGCCCTCTTCCTGTCAATCACTCTGCGGCCAGCAGTGCGACCGAAAAGCTTCGCTAGACCTCGTGTGAAACTACATCGTTCTTTATAATAGTACGACACACGTGCGCATTGCACCGCATGTGCAGAAGTGCTGTTTTTTTGCCTCATTGCTGCACAGCGAACAAATGCAGCTAGCGATCACCTCGGAATGACCCCATGGTGCGCTCTGTACATGTCTACTTCTGTGTCTCAGTCTTTGGGTGCATCCCCAAGTGTCAGACCTCTGGTGCCAGGAGTCACTCGGAGACGGAGTTATATGATGTAAGTTCCTGTTCCTCCATCTCAGGGAGAGACAGGGGTTAAAGTGGGGGGGAACGAGGTGGAACAGAGTTCCACCACCTGTAATGGTAGGGGGAACTAGTTCCACCATCTCCATTGCCCTGCACAATAATTCCAACAGAAAAGCCTGCCCCATCATCTGCATCAATCGATGATACAGGCGGCACTAGTGTTGCTGATGAGCTGCAGCCACCTACTCCTTCCTCAGGTCCTGGTGCCTCCATGGTCCTCCTCCATGAGTTCCACCACCTCACCAGGACCACTTTAAGCCCTGGGGAGAGAGCAAGGAGAGTGTGACACACAGACTGAGAGACAGAGTCCTGATGCACAAGTGTGCAGAGCTGAGACCGGTAGCAGATCTCAGCCTCAGAGACTCACAGTGTTCCAGTGCATGCATCATCTTCTCTAAAGTAGGAGTCAGACTGCACGGCTGTGCAGTCCTCCATCCCACACCACCACAGACATCTCCTGATAACTACCACTACTAATGCTGTTACCTTGTGTGCTATATGGGCTCCTGATTACCGCTATCAGTATTACATCTGAGTCACTGGCGTACACTAAATAAACCTGCATTAAGTCTTCAAGTGGGTTGACTGATGTCACTGCACAGATAGTCTAGAACACTCTGCAAACAGGCCTATCATCCTAGCATTTACAGCACTGAGCAGGGCAGCATCAGAGGCAGGACGGGGCAGAGAAGGAGGCAGATTATTCTCCTCGGCGCCAGCCTTTTAACCGCATCAATCTGGGGAAGGCCCGCCCGGAGGTGTGGCCTGACAAAGATTGGCAGTGGTGGGCGGAGCATGTCCTGTTGTAAGTCTAATTGCTGATCTTCTGTGTTAAACTAACCAGTTAACTTTAGGAATATCCCATTGTCCAGAAAATAAGACACAGAGACTAGAGATTCCCGTACAATAAAATCCATTTATTATTTTGGTGTGTTCTCTGGTGGTTTCATGTCGGGGCACATTGGTGCTACCAGTTCTTAACAACATCCTACCACAAGTGAGCCTATTTTAAAAGCAGTATTAAAAGTGCTTAAATACCAGCTCTTTTCATCTGTTTGTGATTAAACCGGAAATTCTGTAGCGAAACATGAGTATTCAGCTAGTGTGTGTATATATATATATATATATATATATATATATATATATATATATATACAAACAGAGAACCCAGCACTCACCAAAGTAAACTCACTTATCCTCAACAATTCAATAAATAAATGATGGGGGTTTAGTTGGTGGATTGGCCAATGCACGGAAGCCTGTATACCGATTCAAGGTACCCCACCTTCATACAGGTCCTACACTATCACAGAGTCTTAAAACCTGACTACCACACTGCTGCATGATGTTGAGGATAAGTGAGTTTACTTTGGTGAGTGCTGGGTTCTCTGTTTGTATTTATTAGAGCGATGTGGTCATGGGCTACATGCACCCCGCCCTGTGAGTGGTAAGTACAGCTGTGTACCCCGCTTCTGTGGTGGAGAGTGCAGTGTTACATGCACCCCACCCTGTGAGTGGTAAGTGCATAGCTGTGCCCCGCTTCTGGTGCGGTGAGTGCTGTGGTTTTTACTCTGTGTGTATATATATATATATATATATATATATAGATATAGATAGATATAGATATATAACAAGCGCTGCCAACAGCACCCCCTACCCTGCAGCGCTATGTGCAGATCCCACTCCGCACACCTAGTTACGGCCCTGGATCAGGGCACATGCGTGGTGAATGTACATGCCTCCGGCTGGCGGTCACTGTGCATGTTATATAACTATGGACATCATAGTAACATTATACATAAAATTGTTTATATTATTTGGAATAAAATCAGTTTCTATTGGACAGGAACATGTACTCTGCTGTTCTCTAGCATAATGTGGATTATATCGGACATGTATACTGGAAAAACATCTGAAGAAGGGTGAAGATTTGGATTTCTCAACAATTACAATGTACAATTTACATCAGAGGTTGCCCTGTCCCCGTGGATCATAACCAGGTTGTGAGTAGAGATGAGCGGGTTCGGTTCTCAGAGAACCGAACCCTACCAAACTTCACGTCTCGAGCCCGAATCCGAGTCAGGCTCGGATTTTCCCGCCTGACTCGGAAACCTGAACGCGGCAAAATGTCATCATCCCGCTGTCGGATTCTCGCGGGATTTGGATTCCATATAAGGAGCCGCGTGTCGCGGCCATTTTCACCCCAGTCTCGGAGAGTGTATTGAGAGGACGTGTCCTCAGTGTTCAGTGTCTGTGTGGGGGCGGGAAAGTGGGGTGGCGAATCTTGTGCTGTGTTGTGCTGCTCAGTCCAGTCCAGTGTAGTCACAGTGTTGGTGTCCTCTGCTGCCATATATCCAGTGTAGCTGTATAAAGTGGTGCTGTGTTGTGCTGTCCAGTCCAGTGTAGTCAGTCTATTGTGCTGCATCAGTCACAGTGTTGGTGTCCTCTGCTGCCATATATCCAGTGTAGCTGTATAAAGTGGCGTTGTGTTGTGCTGCATCAGACCAGTGGTAGTGTCCTGTATCATCAGTCATTCCAGTGACGAGGCAGTCACAGTGGTATAGGCTGCTGCTATATGTCCACTGCTGCCGTATAATAATAACAACAAGTCCCTTACAGTGTTGCTGTGTTTGTGCTGCATCAGACCAGTGGTAGTGTCCTGTTCATCAGTAATTCCAGTGACGATAGACGCTGCTGCTGCTATATGTCCACTGCTGCCGTATAATAATTATAACAACAACCACAAGTCCCTTACAGTGTTGTTGTGTTGTGCTGCATCAGACCACTGGTAGTGTTCTGTTCATCAGTCATTCCAGTGATGATATACGCTGCTGCTATATGTCCACTGCTGCCGTATAATAATTATAACAACCACAAGTCCCTTACAGTGTTGCTGTGTTGTGCTGCATCAGACCAGTGGTAGTGTCCTGTCCATCAGTCATTCCTGTACCGCATATTGTCTCATATAACTCCCAAAAAATAATGGAGAACAAAAATTTTGAGGATCAAGAAGAACCACTTCCTCCTAGTGCTGAAGCTGCTGCCACTAGCCATGACATAGATGATGAAATGCCATCAACGTCGTCTGCCAAGGTCGATGCCCAATGTGATAGTAGAGGGCATGTAAAATCCAAAAAGACAAAGTTCAGTAAAAAGAACCAAAAAAAGAAATTTAAATCGTCTGAGGAGATACGTAAACTTGTCAATATGCCATTTTACGACACGGAGTGGCAAGGAACGGCTGAGGCCCTGGCCTATGTTCATGGCTAGTGGTTCAGCTTCACATGACGATGGAAGCCCTCATCCTCCCACTAGAAAAATTAAAATAGTTAAGCTGGAAAGAGCACAGAAAAGAACTGTGCGTTCTGAGATGGTATCACAAATCCCCAAGGAGTCCAAGTGTGTCGGCAGTTGTGATGCCTGACCTTACCAACAGGGGACGGGAAAGGGTGGCTCCTTCCACCATTTGCACGCCCCCTGCAAGTGCTGGAAGGAGCACCCACAGTCCAGTTCCTGATATTCAAATTGAAGATGTCACTGTTGAAGTACACCAGGATGAGGATATGGGTGTTGCTGGCGCTGAGGAGGACATTGACGATGAGGATTATGATGGTGATGTGGTTTGTTTAAGTCAGGCACCGGGGGAGACACCTGTTGTCCTTGGGTCGAAGAAGCCCATTGTGATGCCTGGGCAAACTACCAAAAAAGCCACCTCTTCGGTGTGAAATTATTTCTCCACAAATCCGGACAACAGGTGTCAAGCCATCTGTTGCCATCTGTAATAAGTAGGGGTAAGGATGTTAACCAATTAGGAACATCCTCCCTTATATGTCACCTGCTGCGCATTCATCAGAAGTCAGTGTTAAATTGTGAAACTTTGGGTAAGAGCGTAAGCAGTCCACTGACACCTAAATCCCTTCTTCCTCCTGTACCCAAGCTCCTGCAAGCCACACCACCAACTCTCTCAACGTCAACTTCCTCCTTAGTCAGGAATGTCAGTAGTCCTGCAGGCCATGTCACAACTGAGGAGTCCTCTCCTAACCGGGATTCCTCCGTAGGATCCTTGAGTGGTACGCCTGCGGTTGCTGTCGCTGCTGTTGTTGCTGCTGGGAGTGGATCGTCATCCCAGAGGGGAAGTCGGAAGACCACTTGTACTACTTCCAGTAAGCAATTGACTGTCCAATAGTCCTTTGTGAGGAAGATGAAATATGACAGCAGTCATTCTTTTGCAAAGCGGATAACTGAGGCCTTGACAGCTATGTTGGTGTTAGACGTGCATCCGGTATCCACCATTAGTTCAGTGGGACTTAGAGAATTGTTTGAGGTACTGTGCCCCCGGTATCAAATCCCATCTAGGTTCCACTTCTGTAGGCAGGCGATACCGAGAATGTACACAGATGTGAGAAAGAGTCACCATTGTCCTACAAAATGCGGTTGTATCCAGTGTCCACTTAACCACGGACATGTGGACAAGTGGAACAGGGCAGACTAAGGACTATATGACTGTAACAGCCCACTGGGTAGATGTATGGCCTCCCGCAGCATCAACAGCAGTGGCACCAATAGCAGCATCTCGCAAACACCACCTCGTTCCTAGGCAGGCTACGCTATGTATAACTGCTTTCCTTATGAGGCACACAGCTGACAACCTCTTACGGAAACTGAGGAACATCCTCGCAGAATGGCTTGCCCCAGTTGGACTCTCCTGGGGATTTGTGATATCGGACAACGCCACCAATATTGTGCGTGCATTACATCTGGGCAAATTCCAGCATGTCCCATGTTTTGCACATACAATTAATTTGGTGGTGCAGAATTTTTTGAAAAATGACAGGGGTGTGCAGGAGATGCTGTCGGTGGCCAAAATAATTGCGGGCCACTTTCAGTATTCTGCCACTGCGTGCTGAAGACTGGAGCACCAGCAAACACTCCTGAACCTGCCCCGCCATCAACTGAAGCAAGAGGTGGTAACGAGGTGGAATTCAACACTCTATATGCTTCAGAGGATGGAGGAGCAGCAAAAGACCATTCAAGCCTATACATCCACCTACGATATAGACAAAGGAGGGGTAATGCACCTGACTCAAGCGCAGTGGAGAATGATTTCCGTCTTGTGCAAGGTTCTCCAACCCTTCGAACTTGCCACATGTGAAGTCAGTTCAGACACTGCCAGCTTGAGTCAGGTCATTCCCCTCATCAGGCTTTTGCAGAAGCAGCTGGAGAAATTGAAGGAGGAGCTAAGACGGAGCAATTCCACAAAGTATGTGGGACTTGTGGATGGATCCCTTCATTCACTTTGCCAGGATTCAAGGGTGGTCAATCTGTTGAAATCAGAGCACTACATTTTGGCCACCGTGCTCGATCCTAGGTTTAAAGCCTACATTGTATCTCTCTCTCCAGCAGACACAAGTGTGCAGAGGTGCAAAGACCTGCTGGTTAGTAAATTGTCAACTGAAGCGGAACGTGACCCGTCAACAGCTCGTCCTTCAATTTCTCCCACCACTGGGGCTGCAAGGAAAAGGATAAGATTCCTAGCCCACCCGCTGGCGGTGATGCAGGGCAGTCAGGAGCAAAAGCTGACATCTGGTCCGGACTGAAGGACCTGCCAACAATTACTGACACGTCTACTGTTACTGCATATGATTCTGTCACCATTGAAAGAATGGTGGAGGATTATATGAGTAACAGCATCCAAGTAGGCATGTCAGACAGTCCATATGTATACTGGCAGGAAAAAGAAGGAATTTGGATGCCCTTGCACAAACTGGCTTTATTTTACCTTAGTTGCCCCCCCTCCAGTGTGTCCTCCAAATGAGTGTTTAGTGCAGCCGGTAACCTTGTCAGCTATCGGCGTAGGATGTTACTTCCAATAAATGTGGAGAAGATGATGTTCATCAAAATGAATTATAAATTCCTCCGGGAAGACCTTTACCAGCAATTGCCTCTGGAAAGTACACAGGAACCTGTGATGGTGGATTCCAGTGGGGACGAATTAATACTCAGTGAGGAGGAGGATGTACACAGTGAAAGGGGTGAGGAATCGGAGGATGAGGTCAACATCTTGCCTCTGTAGAGCCAGTTTGTGCAAGGAGAGATTGATTGCTTCTTTTTTGGTGGTGGCCCAAACAAACCAGTCATTTCATCCACAGTTGTGTGGCAGATCCTGTCGCTGAAATGATTGGTTTGTTAAAGTGTGCATATCCTGTTTATACAACATAAGGGTGGGTGGGAGGGCCCAAGGACAATTCCATCTTGCACCTCTTTTTTTATTTCTTTGCATCATGTGCTGCTTGGGGACTAGTTTTTGAATAGTGCCATCTTGTCTGCAACTGCAGTGCCACTCCTAGATGGGCCAGGTGTTTGTGCCGTACACTTGTGTCGCTTAGCTTAGTCATATAGCCACCTCGGTGCAACGTTTAGGCCTAAAAACAATATTGTGAGGTGTTCAGAATAGACTGGAAATGAGTGGAAATTAATGTTATTGAGGTTAATAACACTGTAGGAGCAAAATTACCCCCAAATTCTGTGATTTTAGCTGTTTTTGTGTTTTTTAAAAAAAATCATCCAGATCCAAAACAAAAACTCGAAAGTGGAATTAGAACCATAACCAAAACACGAAAAGTGCCAGCCGCACATGTCTAGTTGTGAGGGTTTTCAGTGCTATATTGTATTGTGTTCTATGAAACTAAATCTATTACCATTATTGGACAGTGCTGAATATACGACATGTTCTGGATACTTTGCCTGGAATTAATAATTGGAATCACTATTTTTCATTTTGGAGTCATCCATTCACTTCCCTTCCTGACATACTGGGAACATTTACCTGGCTAAGTTACACTTCTGTAATCTCTTACTGTAAATAAACTGCAGCTAGGAACCTTTTCTCTGAGAAGCCATTCTTTCCATGTATACTATCACTAAATAAAATTAAGTCTTTTTTTGCAAAGCGCTGTTATATTCATCACAGCAAGCGTGAAAGAAATACCCGTGAACGTACATCTGTCAGCATGCACACAATACTACAACTTCCTACATTTAAATACACTCAATAGCCTGCTTCATGTCACAAGAGCCCCTGTGTGCAATCATGAATAATAGCAACAGTAAGTAACCCTGAGTGATACCTTGCTGGGTGTCCCATTGGCCCCAGTAAGTAACCATGAGTGATACCCTGCTGGGTGTCCCATTGGCCCCATCATGAAACCGTGAGTGATATCCTGCTGGATGAAACAATAGCCCCAGTAAGTAACCATGAATGATACCCTGCAAGATGTCGCAATAGCCCCAGTAAGTGACCATGAGTGATACTGGGGCTATTGTGACATCCAGCAGGGTAAGTAACCATGAGTGATACCCTGCAAGATGTCACAATCATGAAACCATGAGTGATACCCTGCTGGATGTCACAATAGCCCCATCATGAAACTATGAGTGATACCCTGCTGGATGTCACAATAACCCCAATAAGTAACCATGAGTGATACCCTGCTGGATGTCACAATAGCCCCATCATGTAACCATGAGTGATACCCTGCTGGATGTTGCAATAGCCCTAGTAAGTAATCATGAGTGATACCCTGCAATATGTCACAATAGCCCAAGTAAGTAACCATTAGTGATACCCTGCTGGATGTCACAATAGCCCCATCATGTAACCATGAGTGATATATATATATACACACACACACACACACACACACACACACACACACACACGTGTAAGGTACATCCCCTTCTTATATACACTATATTTAGTCCTCTGGGGCCCCCCTTGTCTAAAGTACCCCGGGCCCCCTGAAGCCTTAATCCGGCCCTGCTATGCCAGTATAGTATACTATACGTGAAACGAATGCTACTATTGTTGCGAAGCAGAAAGCACTTTCTGTTAAATGTACTAAAAAAATCCTATGCTGAGGTGGTGGTGAGAAAACCTGAACTAGCATTTACGAAGGATGGTCTGTGAAAGTGCCTTTAACCAATAGTTTTAAAACAGCAATAGAAATAAACGCTAAACAAGCCTGGTTTAGCATTTATTCATGTTGCCGTTTTAAAACAATCAAAGCAGCCAATGAATATGATTAGAGGCTTTGATAAACTGCTAATTAGTAAATCTACCCGGTGCCGGTATTGTGACTGCCGGTCTCTTGACTGCCGGTCACATAACTACATCCCGTATGTACATGTGCGTCTTTTCCTGAATCTACATACTAAGCATTTTTATTCATCTTCAAATAAAGGAGCCACAATGCTAACCTTCCAGCTGGAGTCCTTGTATAAAGGAAATATACACTGCTCAAAAAATAAAGGGAACACTAAAACAACACATCCTAGATCTGAATGTTCTTTACATAGTTGAATGTGCTGACAACAAAATCACACAAAAATTATCAATGGAAATCAAATTTATTAACCCATGGAGATCTGGATTTGAAGTTACACTCAAAATGAAAGTGGAAAAACACACTACAGGCTGATCCAACTTTGATGTAATGTCCTTTAATGTCCTTAAAACAAGTAAAAATGAGGCTCAGTACCCTCCATGGGTTAATAAATTTGATTTCCATTGATAATTTTTGTGTGATTTTGTTGTCAGCACATTCAACTATGTAAAGAACAAAGTTCTTAATAAGAAAATTTCATTCATTCAGATCTAGGATGTGTTATTTTAGTGTTCCCTTTATTTTTTTGAGCAGTGTATTTTCTAATAATGGAATTTCAACTACGAATAGAGGCCCCTGATTTCATGGGCATAGGGGTGATCCTGGAAAATAAAATCTTTTACAGATGATACATGGTCCCCAGATGTGTATACACAATGTATCCAGATG
The DNA here is from genome assembly GCF_028390025.1 of Pseudophryne corroboree. Lineage (NCBI taxonomy): Eukaryota > Metazoa > Chordata > Amphibia > Anura > Myobatrachidae > Pseudophryne > Pseudophryne corroboree. The sequence continues at coordinate 743,123,959 of NC_086448.1, read as the reverse complement.
CTTCCAATTCAATAGTCTGGGTGGTCATGTGGTGGTTGGACTGTCCTACAGGGTTCGGTATGTCTGACCGGCGGACAGGATGCCAGCGGTCACAATACCGACGGCGGCATCCCGATCTTTAAAACCCCTACAGGGGCGAGGTAAGTATGCAATCACCTTTCAACTATACCTCCCTTCCCGTAGCCTAACCCACCTGGGTGGTGCCTAAACCTAACCCTCCACCCCGGACTTACAGTCGGGATGCAGGTGTTGGTCTCCTGATCCTGTCGGGATTCTGGTATCAGCATTATGATGGGTGTCGGGATTCCGACTGCTGGGATCTCGACAGCCGGTATTTTAAAAGGATCCCATTTCTACAGTACCTCCTCTCTTCTTTCCAGGTCTATATCAGAAAACACCCTGGACACCGTCACATAGGCACCACGGATGTTGTATTTTGAGTCCCAAACAATGACAAACACGTTATCAGCAACACCCAAGAAATATCCACAGGATAACATTGGGGAATATTGTCGAGCGACAGCGAAAATGGCACCAACACGGTCACGAGCTTTCTGGCCTCCCAGGATGCATTAGGGCCTCCACTATATAGTCCCGCCCACTGACTCAGTCAGATCAGTTCTTTCCACAGCGATATTAGGCAGGAACATCAGGCAGAGACCTGTACAGGCGATAAGAACACACATGCACACCCTTCCATACAAGAAGGAAGAGGTTTTAGTGATTGTCTAGATCCTCAAATCAGATGCGTCAGGGTGGAATACCTGTGGACATAAGAGAAATCACGTTATCAACGGTAAGTTCTTACCATAACGTATATTTCTCTGGCTGGGTCCACAGGATAACATTGGGATTCCCAAAGCCATTTTAGTGGTGGGGACACTCCTGATTGCACAGGAGGACCTTTCGCCCGAAGTCTGTGTCATGAGAGGCAAAAGTATCCAAGGCATAATGTCTAATGAATGTGTTTATGGAAGACCATGTGGCTGCCTTACATATCTGTTCTGCTGAAGCACCCTGTTGTGCTGCCCAAGAAGGATCTACCTTACGTGTAGAGTGAACAGAGACATTAGCCGGAATAGGGAGATTTGCATGAGAATAAGCTTCTGATATTACCATTCGGAGCCATCTCGCCAGCGTCTGTTTACTATCAGGCCATCCTCTTCTATGGAATCCGTAGAGGATGAAGAGAGAATCTGTTTTTCTGATGGCACTAGTACGATCTATGTAGATTCTTAAAGCCCGGACCACGTCCAGCGACGCTTCTCCCGCAGATAGTCCCGATACCTGAAAAGCTGGGACTACAATCTCTTCATTCAGGTGAAACTTTGATACCACCTTCGGAAGATAGCTAGATCTCGTTCTGAGAACTGCTCTGTCTGGAAAAAAACTTAGGAAAGGAGACTTACATGATAATGCTCCTAAATCTGACACTCTTCTGGCTGACGCCATTGCCAGTAAAAAAAGAACTTTAACCGTTAACCACTTAAGATCTGCTCTCTCAAGTGGTTCAAACAGAGGACCCTGGAGAAATTTTTTTTTGAATAGAGTAATTTTTTATTCAACAGTATAAATAATGATACAGACATTTCAGTGTACACTAGGAAGCACATTCATTGTTACACGTTATACTGAGACATGGTTGTCTCCAAGAATATTCATATATAAAAGACATTTCCCTTATTGCTGTTCCTGTGTATACTTCCCGCAGAATACATAGTGTCTGAGGTCTGTAACCAAATTGTAATTCTCATACTTAACAATTTGAATATTTACTCCCCAAACCTTTATTGTAATTACCCTGTCTAGCAGGCCGAGTGTAGCCCAAAACCCCTCTACCCCAAAACAAACCCCCTGAAACAAACTCAAACCTAGTCAGCCCATGGTGTGTATGGTGCGGTGCGACAGCTAAATAGTGAACAACCTACTTTTAAGGAGAGATATAGGTCCGGCCCGGCACCCCCGGGCCCAAATGATCTACCGTGGCGGCAGCCGGCGCCCTCTAAATCTGAAGGGCGAGGGATGAGTACGTGGAATTAATCCAAGGGGACCATATCTTCTCGTACTTGGCAAGGGCATTATATTTCATATATACATATCGTTCTTTTAAGAGGGCATCGTTTACTAAACCCGTGAAGGCAGGCATCGTGGGAGGCCGTGGGGCCATCCACGCCCGCGCAATACACACCTTAGCAAGAGCGCACATACTGCGGGCATACATGCACCCCCAGCGGGACCCAGAATCGGGACCACCCACCCCCAAAATACAGAATCTCTGAGTCAGCAAGCCTCTCAAAATCCCCGTTTGTTCCAGAATCGACCCGACCACCTGCCGAGAACGTCTGCAGCAACGGGCATTCCCATGCAAGATGCCAGAATGTGCCTCCGGCAGCCCCGCACTTAGGACAAACATCAACGCTATCAGTCCTAAATTTGGCCAGCCTGCTTGGCGTCATGTATGATCTATGCAGAATGAAGAGCTGTATCTGTTAAAACCGCAGCGATTTGGTGACCTGACTCGGGTTACACAGAGCGTCCTCCCAGTCCTCCCCGTCTATGGGACCCAGATCGCACTCCCAGCTCTCCCGAAGATTCGAGAGTGGGTCTGCATGTAGTGTTTGAATAAGGTACGAGTAGGTGAAGGAGATCACCTTGACTCGACCCAGTGAGAGTAGAAATGTTTTAATGGGGAAGGGGAGGAGCGCCAGGGGGAAATCTCTGAATTGTGCCTGCAAGGCGTGCCTGAGCTGTAAGAATCTGTAAAAGTGAGAGTTCGGGAGTCCAAACTCCTCTTTTAACTGCTGAAATGATTTCAATGCGCCATCGTTATATAGTTGAGACATTGAATATATCGAGTACGGAGCCCACACCTCCCAGCCCTCAAGAGACCCCAGCTCACTGAGCACTGTGGAGTGCCACAGAGGGGTATCCGGGTCCATACCCACATACCCAAGCAGGCTCCTCAAAGCTAGCCATATCTTCATAGCCTGAAAAACAATAGGGGGTGAGAATCTAGAAGGCTTTCCCCCAACCAGGACCTGCGCCGGGGAAAGATCTGGGTAATAGCACCTAAGGAACGCCCAGCCCAGTCCAGCCTCCTCCCCTCCCCGGAGCCAAATACCGATATGTGATAATTGAGCGGCGTAGTAATACAATTGGAAGTGGGGCAAGGCCAAGCTGCCGTCCCTTTTTTGTCTGGTAAGAGTGGATAGTTTTATTCTAGATCTTTTATTGGCCCATATCAAGGACGTTATGACACCGTTTAATTTCCTGAAGAAGGCTGGAAAGATGTATACGGGGGACTGCAAGAGAACATACAGTAGTTTAGGCAGAACTACCATTTTGATGAGGCCGACCCTACCCGTCACTGTCAGCGGGAGCTTGCACCAAGCTCTTGACTTGCGCACAAATGTCTGTACCAGAGGATCAAGGTTTAAGGGCACAAAGTCTGATGGGTCGTTGGTTACTAGGATCCCGAGGTACTTAAACTGGGCTGTCCAACGCAGTGGTAGGGATATTTTCGGGACCTGGGGGGGGGGGGGGGGGGGGGCTATAACGGGCATAATAAATGATTTGGACCAGTTTATGCGGAGACCTGAAAACCCACCAAAGATCTCTATGACCCGCAACACATTGGGCATATCCACCGCGTAGTCTCGGAGGAATAACAACAAGTCGTCCGCATAAAGGGCTATTTTGTCAGTGCATGAACCCGTATCAATTCCCCCAATGTCCGGGTGCGACCTAATCAAACAGGCCAGGGGCTCGATGGCTATGGCAAACAGGGCGGGAGAGAGGGGGCAACCCTGTTGGGTGCCCCGTGTCAAAGGAAAGGAGGAGGAGATGTAGCCGTTCACCAAGACCCTGGCGCGTGGATCCTGGTATAACAATTTGATCCATTGTATAAAGTTAGGGCCAAAGCCCATGATCCTCATGACTCCCCACAGGTATGGCCACTCAACGCTGTCGAATGCCTTGGCCGCATCCAGAGAGACCACAGCCGCGTCCGAGGGGAAGTCATGAGGAGCTTGCAAAATAGTGTACAGCCTGCGCAAATTGATAGATGTGGATTTCCCAGGCATGAAGCCGGTTTGATCCGGATGGATTATGGATTCAATGACTAGGTTGAGCCGGACCGCGAGAATTTTCGCCAGGATCTTGGCATCGGTGGGAATGAGGGAAATCGGCCTGTAAGACTCCAAAAGTTTAGGGTCCTTACCAGGTTTTGGGAGCATTATAAGAATAGCCTCGGACATTGAGGGAGGAAGGCAGTTAGCGGCAAGCATATCAACATATGTAGCAAGCAGCTGAGGACCAAAGAATTTAATGTATTGTTTATACAGTTCCGTGGGAATACCGTCACTACCCGGGGATTTACCATTAGGTGACATCTCCACCGCCGACGTCACCTCCTCCAGAGTCAGAGGCGCGTCCCTAGTCTCAGGGGAGAGTTTAGAAAGGGGTATATTTGTCAGGTACAAGTCTAAATCCTCCATGGAGCATGTCAGCTGACCATCATAGACCTCCTTAAAGTAAAGGAGGAACATCTGTGCAATGTCTGGGGTGTTATCTACCGTGGAACCGTTGGGGCCAAGCAGCTGCGCTACCGTGGTCCCAGGTCGGTCGTAGTGCACTAAATGGGCCAGCAAGCTACCTGGTCTGTCCGCCTGCATGTATATATTAGTGGCCCTAAACAAAAGGGAACGTGCATTTTTGTCTGAAAGATGAGCCAGCCAAACCTCCTGAGCCATCAGCCAGCGGGCCTTCAGCGCGGGGGTGCCCTCAGTCAGGAATCGTGTCTCCAAGTCCCTACACTCAGTCTCAAGCTGTCTTTCCGTCGCCCTACGAGCTACCTTGCAGGCAGCAATTTTACCAATTAAAGTACCACGCAAGTACGCCTTGAATGCATCCCAAACTACTGGGATCGGGGCCGTGCCCATATTATCTGCAAAAAATCCCTCCCACGTGGGCGCTAAATCCGGGCACTTGCCCAGCTGGGCCAACCAAGATGGGTGCAACCTCCAATATGACTGTCCCTTCTGACAGTCCCCATCCAAGGACAGCACCAGGGGCGAGTGGTCGGATACCCCCCGTGCCTCGTAATGAACATCCGCCACGCCCGGCAGAAGCTCAGGCGAGACCAGGGCCAGGTCGATTCTGGAAAAGGAGCCATGTGTACCAGAAAAGCAGGACCCTGGAGAAATTTAAGAACTAAATTCAAATCCCAGGGAGCTACAGGAGGAACAAATGGAGGTTGAATATGTACCACTCCTTGAAAAAACGTATGTACATCCTGTAAATCAGCAATCTTCTGCTGAAACCATACAGTTAACGCTGAAACTTGAAACCTCAAGGAAGCAACTTTCAACCCTTTATCCAATCCTGCCTGAAGGAAATCCAAAATCCTAGCTACTTTAAAAGATCTCGGACTGAAATTTTTTCCAGTACACCAATGAATATAGGCTTGCCATATTCTATGATACACACGGGCCGAAGAAGGCTTTCTTGCTCTAAGCATAGTTTGGATTACTTGTTTCGAAAATCCTTTAGCCTCTAGGATAGAGGTTTCAACAGCCACGCCGTCAAAGATAGGCGTTCCAGATGACTGTGACAACAAGGACCCTGCATTAGCAGATCTGGACGTTGAGGGAGCAGTATCGGTGCTTCCACGGACATTCTCAACAGATCTGTGTACCAATGCCTTCTTGGCCAAGCTGGAGCTATTAGAATGATTGCTCCCTTTGCCTGTTTTATCTTTCTCACTACTCTGGGTAACAGAGATATTGGAGGGAACAGATATGCCAGCTGAAACCTCCATTCTACTGACAGTGCGTCTACCAGGACCGCTCCTGGGTCCCTTGTTCTCGATCCGTACCTCGGAACTTTGTTGTTTAGACGAGACGCCATAAGGTCTATCTCCGGTAGACCCCATCTGTTCACCAATGTCTGAAACACTTCTGGGTGTAGTGCCCATTCGGTTTCCTGAATGGTGTGCCGACTGAGAAAATCCGCTTCCCAATTTAGTACACCCGGGACAAATACTGCTGACAATGCCGGAAGATGGAGTTCTGCCCATTTTAGAATGGGAGTTACTTCCTCCATCAGACTCTTGCTGTGAGTTCCTCCTTGATGATTGAGGTATGCTACTGCCGTCGCATTGTCTGAGCGGATCTGGACTGGTCTTCCTTGTAGATTGTCCTTTGCCTGAACCAAAGCCAAGTAAATGGCCCTTATTTCTAACAGATTTATTGGCAGGCGACTTTCCCTTGCGGTCCACTTTCCTTGGAACCGTAGGCTTCCGAGTACCGCCCCCCCAGCCCTGCAGGCTGGCATCTGTTGTCAGGACTTGCCACTCTTTTATCCAAAAGGGTCTCCCCTTGTTTAAATAGTCTGTCTGTAGCCACCACGCTAGAGACCTTTTTACATTTACTGGAATCTTTATCATCTGCTTCTTTATCGTCTGATGATTTCCGTTCCATTTGGTCAGAATAAGGTGCTGCAACGGTCTGGAGTGGAATTGCGCATACTCCACCATGTCGAAGGTTGATACCATCAGACCCAACAGTCGCATTGCTGCATGGACTGACATTGTCTGGGCTTGCAACGCTTCCTGAGCCATGACCTGCACCTTGACTATCTTTTTCTCTGGTAAGAGAACTTTCTGTAGGTCTGAATCCAATATGGCCCCCAAATGAACCATCCGCTGTGACGGATTCAGGGACGACTTTTCCCAATTTATGAGCCACCCGTGTCTCTGTAAACAAACTATCGTCTGTTGAAGATGGCTCAACAGTAAATCTTGCGACTGTGCTAAGATTAACAGGTCGTCGAGGTATGGGAATATTCTTATCCCTTGTTTGCGCAGACAAGCTGCCATAACCACCATGATCTTGGTAAACACCCTGGGTGCTGTAGCTAGCCCGAAAGGCAGAGCTTGGAACTGGAAATGTTCCTGGAGGATGGCAAACCTGAGGTAACACTGATGAGACAGCGCTATAGGCACATGTAGGTAAGCATCCCGTACATCCAGAGATACCATGTAATCTCCCGGTTCCATAGCCAACATTATGGAGCGTAACGTCTCCATGTGGAACTTCGGGATCCATATGTATTTGTTCAACATTTTCAGATTTAGAATTGGTCAATATGACCCATTTGGCTTCTGGATTAGAAATAGATTGGAGTAAAACCCCTGTCCCCTTTGTGATGGAGGCACTGGGACAATCACACCTGACTGCAGTAATTTTTGGACTGCTTCTTGCAGGGTATTGGCCTTCGACTCTATACGAGACGGGCTAGTGCAAAAAAATCTTTGAGGAGGCTGCCTCCTGAATGGGAACCCATACCCCTGAGATACTACCTTCTGCATCCAAGCATCTGCTGTTGACTGTTGCCATATGTGTGCAAAAAGAAGGAGTCGGCCCCCAACCCTGGAATCCTCCAGGCGGAGGCCCGTCTCTTCAGACTGACTGTTTCTGTTCAGGTTTGGAAGCTGGCTTTTTGCTAGCCCACTGCTTCCTACCCCTGGATTTAAACTGGGGTTGCTTAGGCTCCTCTTTAGCTTTCGCTTTGCTTTGCCAATGAAATGAGTGAAATTTTAAACCCTTGGATTTAGGGTTATAAGCAGCCGGAAATCTGACCTTTTTCGATTCAGCCTCTGACTTTAGGATATCCGATAAAGGTTTTCCAAATAATATATTACCCACGAAAGGCAATGCATCCAATTCTTTCTTGGACTCCGCATCTGCCTTCCAGGTCCATAGCCAAACTGCTCTGCGAGCGACTACTGTCAAGGCTGAAGCTTTAGAAGCAACTGTGCCAACATCAATTGCTGCTTCTTCTAAATACTGGGCAGATTGTCTTAAATGGCAAAAACGATCCTCTTGCTCCCTAGTAGGAGAAGGGATGTCATTCTCAAGTTCCTCTATCCATTCGCCCATTGCCTTTGCTACCCAGCCCAAAGCCATAGTGGGTCTTACCACTGCTCCTACTAGAGAAAAAATATTTTTCAACAGGCTCTCTACCCTTCTGTCTGTGACATCATTCAATGAGGTAGATGACAGTGGTAAAGCAGATTTATGCACGAGTCGCAGAACATGTGCATCTACATTTGGAGGAACTTCTCTTTTCGAACAATCCACAGCAGGAAATGGATAATAAGAATACCATCTCTTAGGAATCTTATACTTCTTACTGGGCGCTGCCCAAGACTCATCCATCATTTCCGTCAGCTCATCTGACGCTGGGAATTCAGCTTTCACTGATTTTGTTCGTTTAAATACAGGTGCTTTAGCTTTTAACACTGTCTTGGCTGGCTCTTCCAACGAGAGAACAGCCTTCAGAGCATTAATAAGTTCAGCTACATCTTCTGAACTAAAGCTCTGCGACTGATCATCATACGGAGATGAATCTATTGTATCATCATCATCCGATGTATCATCTTGTGTAGTCTGCCACACAGACGTATCTGTCTTAGTCTTACCTGCCCCTTGGTTGCTTGTAGAGGCTACTGGAACCAAACTATAGGAAGGGAGCTGCAGGTATGGGTTCATAGTGTAACCTAACCCTTGAGGTGGTGCTACCGGCGCTAACCTGTCCGCTATTGAAGACAGAGTCTTTGCGAACATATTCCATGGTGGCTCTGTTGGTGGTTGAACCAACTCCTGTTTTTTACTTCACTGAAAAGCGAAACAGTTTGCACACAAACCCTCATAAGTGACCAATTGATTTATATCAATTACCCCTGACTTACAAGATAAGCATGTCAGGGCTGTAGGAGTGCTTGATAAATTCTCCTCATCACTTTGCCGCTCACAGACATGGTATTAACCTGTTATTGACTACACAATTTGTGACTGAAAATCACCCTATATGTCAGTATATAGAGGTGAGATCAATCTGACCACAGTGCACCTGATTTGAGGGTCAGAACAGGACTGACATTACACAGAAAAGTCAGCACACATACTAGCAGTCAGTCACATGTTAAAGCATTAGACATTGCCATATGAGAATACAACCTCCATAACAACTTATACATAAGTAGGAAAATTGTACTTCTGTTTTAAACTGGTTCTTTTTTCAACATAGCATGCAGAAAACACAGTAATATACAGGTCTCATATGCAATAGGTACTAAAAATTAACAATGCCTACTAAGAAGTAGAGAGAATTTTTAGTACTGTATACCCTGCCTCCGTAGAGCGGGATACAGGGAGACTCACCACACTTCCATATCCAAGCAAATACGCTCGTAAGACGCTGAGTGGATTCAGACGCTACTGGTGAACACTGCCGCTCTTTATAACTGATAACGGACACGGACGCTCACCAACGGACACGGACGCTGAGCGACTTCCACGTGTATGCAGACGCTAAGGCCTGCGACTCGGTCTGGGCGGGATTATCTCCAGTGTACACAACCGCAGCGTCTAAGCTGCGACCGAGTACCCTCGTGGTAGCGTCTGAGCGGGAAGTGAGGTCATTTAGTTCATGAAACGAGAAACACGCGGGAACTGGCCATGAACTCGGAGGAGGGACAGCCAGGAGAGCGTCTGAATCCCCCTGTTGACTTAAACTCCTAGGATCGCGGCCTCTACCTAGTCCTGGCGCCTTTGATCCCCTGGAGCGTAGCGCTGTCGCACTCCAGATGTTCGGCGCATCAACACACTGTTTGTAGTCTCCACCAAAATCAGTGTAGCTGTGTCCTGACCCCTCTAGTAAGTGGAAGTCCATAGACTCACCGTCTCCCCATGCTCCGGCCACAGCCTGGTTACATCTGCTGGACCTGCTAGAACATCAGACACAGACGCACGTCGAGACAGCACTGATACCCGAAGGCAAGCGTTGTTGCGACCCGGTGGGGAGTTGTTGGAGCGACTCTTTCTAGAATGCGTTTAAGACGGTGTTAAGATAAGTCGCTCAAAAAAATAAGATTTTACTTACCGATAAATCTATTTCTCGTAGTCCGTAGTGGATGCTGGGGACTCCGTCAGGACCATGGGGATTAGCGGCTCCGCAGGAGACAGGGCACAAAAATAAAGCTTTAGGATCAGGTGGTGTGCACTGGCTCCTCCCCCTATGACCCTCCTCCAAGCCTCAGTTAGGATACTGTGCCCGGACGAGCGTACACAATAAGGAAGGATTTTGAATCCCGGGTAAGACTCATACCAGCCACACCAATCACACCGTACAACTTGTGATCTGAACCCAGTTAACAGTATGACAACGTAGGAGCCTCTGAACAGACGGCTCACAACAATAACAACCCGATTTCTTTGTAACAATAACTATGTACAAGTATTGCAGACAATCCGCACTTGGGATGGGCGCCCAGCATCCACTACGGACTACGAGAAATAGATTTATCGGTAAGTAAAATCTTATTTTCTCTAACGTCCTAGTGGATGCTGGGGACTCCGTCAGGACCATGGGGATTATACCAAAGCTCCCAAACGGGCGGGAGAGTGCGGATGACTCTGCAGCACCGAATGAGAGAACTCCAGGTCCTCTTTAGCCAGGGTATCAAATTTGTAGAATTTTACAAACGTGTTCTCCCCCGACCACGTAGCTGCTCGGCAGAGTTGTAATGCCGAGACCCCTCGGGCAGCCGCCCAGGATGAGCCCACCTTCCTTGTGGAATGGGCCTTGACAGATTTAGGCTGTGGCAGGCCTGCCACAGAATGTGCAAGTTGAATTGTGCTACAAATCCAACGAGCAATCGTCTGCTTAGAAGCAGGAGCACCCAGCTTGTTGGGTGCATACAGTATAAACAGCGAGTCAGATTTTCTGACTCCAGCCGTCCTTGAAATATATATTTTCAATGCCCTGACAACGTCCAGCAACTTGGAATCCTCCAAATCGCTAGTAGCCGCAGGCACCACAATAGGCTGGTTCAGGTGAAACGCTGACACCACCTTAGGCAGAAAATGAGGACGCGTCCGCAGTTCTGCCCTGTCTGAATGGAAAATCAGATATGGGCTTTTATACGATAAAGCCGCCAATTCTGACACTCTCCTGGCTGAAGCCAGGGCCAGTAGCATGGTTACTTTCCATGTAAGATATTTCAAATCCGCCGATTTGAGTGGCTCAAACCAATGGGATTTGAGAAAATCCAAAACTACATTAAGGTCCCACGGAGCCACTGGGGGCACAACCGGGGGCTGTATATGTAGTACTCCTTTTACAAAAGTCTGGACTTCAGGAACTGAAGCCAATACTTTCTGGAAGAAAATCGACAGGGCCGAAATTTGAACCTTAATGGACCCCAACTTGAGGCCCATAGACAATCCAGTTTGCAAGAAATGTAGGAATCGACCCAATTGAAATTCCTCCGTGGGGGCCTTCCTGGCCTCACACCACGCAACATATTTTCTCCAAATGCGGTGATAATGTTGTGCAGTCACCTCCTTCCTGGCTTTTACCAGTGTAGGAATGACCTCTTCCGGAATGCCTTTTTCCCTTAGAATTCGGCGTTCAACCGCCATGCCGTCAAACGCAGCCGCGGTAAGTCTTGGAATAGACACGGTCCCTGCTGAAGCAGGTCCCGTCTTAGAGGTAGAGGCCACGGATCTTCCGTGAGCATCTCCTGAAGTTCCGGGTACCAAGTTCTTCTTGGCCAATCCGGAGCCACGAGTATCGTTCTTACTCCCCTTTGCCGTATAATTCTCAGTACTTTTGGTATGAGAGGCAGAGGAGGAAACACATACACTGACTGGAACACCCACGGCGTTACCAGAGCGTCCACAGCTATTGCCTGAAGGTCTCTTGACCTGGCGCAATACCTGTCCAGTTTTTTGTTGAGGCGAGACGCCATCATGTCCACCTTTGGTTTTTCCCAACGGTTCACAATCATGTGGAAGACTTCTGGATGAAGTCCCCACTCTCCCGGGTGTAGATCGTGTCTGCTGAGGAAGTCTGCTTCCCAGTTGTCCACTCCCGGAATGAACACTGCTGACAGTGCTATCACATGATCTTCCGCCCAGCGAAGAATCCTTGCAGCTTCTGCCATTGCTCTCCTGCTTCTTGTGCCGCCCTGTCTGTTTACGTGGGCGACTGCCGTGATGTTGTCCGACTGGATCAACACCGGCTGACCCTGAAGCAGGGGTTTTGCCAGGCTTAGAGCATTGTAAATCGCTCTTAGCTCCAGTATATTTATGTGAAGAGACATCTCCAGGTTTGACCATACTCCCTGGAAGTTTCTTCCCTGTGTGACCGCTCCCCAGCCTCTCAGACTGGCATCCGTGGTCACCAGGACCCAGTCCTGTATGCCGAATCTGCGGCCCTCTAACAGATGAGCACTCTGCAACCACCACAGAAGAGACACCCTTGTCCGTGGCGACAAGGTTATCCGCTGATGCATCTGCAGATGCGATCCGGACCATTTGTCCAGCAGATCCCACTGAAAAGTTCGTGCGTGGAATCTGCCGAATGGAATCGCTTCGTAAGAAGCCACCATCTTTCCCAGGACTCTTGTGCATTGATGCACAGACACTTTCCCTGGTTTTAGGAGGTTCCTGACAAGTTCGGATAACTCCTTGGCTTTCTCCTCCGGAAGAAACACCTTTTTCTGAACCGTGTCCAGAATCATTCCCAGGAACAGCAGACGTGTTGTCGGGGTCAATTGAGATTTTGGAAAATTCAGAATCCACCCGTGCTGTTGCAGCACTATTTGGGTTAGTGCTACTACGTCCCCCAGCTGTTCCCTGGACCTTGCCCTTATCAGGAGATCGTCCAAGTAAGGGATAATTAATACGCCTTTTCTTCGTAGAAGAAACATCATTTCGGCCATTACCTTGGTAAAGACCCGAGGTGCCGTGGACAATCCAAACGGCAGCGTCTGAAACTGATAATGACAGTTTTGCACCACGAACCTGAGGTACCCTTGATGTGAAGGGCAAATTGGGACATGCAGGTAAGCATCCTTGATGTCCAGGGACACCATAAAGTCCCCTTCTTCCAGATTCGCTATCACTGCTCTGAGTGACTCCATCTTGAACTTGAATTTTTGTATGTACAGGTTCAAAGATTTCAGATTTAGAATAGGTCTTACCGAGCCGTCCGGCTTCGGTACCACAAATAGTGTGGAATAATACCCCTTTCCCTGTTGTAGGAGGGGTACCTTGACTATCACCTGCTGAGAATACAGCTTGTGAATGGCTTCCAATACCGTCGCCCTGTCTGAGGGAGACGTTGGCAGAGCAGACTTTAGGAACCGGCGAGGGGGAGACTTCTCGAATTCCAACCTGTAACCCTGAGATATTATCTGCAGGATCCAGGGGTCCACCTGTGAGTGAGCCCACTGTGCGCTGAAATTCTTGAGTCGACCCCCCACCGCCCCTGAGTCCGCTTGTAAAGCCCCAACGTCATGCTGAGGGCTTTGCAGAAGCCGGGGGGGGCTTCTGCTCCTGGGAAGAAGTTGCTTGGTGCACTCTCTTACCCTTTCCTTTGCCTCGGGGCAAATATGACTGTCCTTTCGCCCGCTTGTTCCTATAGGAACGAAAGGACTGCGGCTGAAAAGACGGTGTCTTTTTCTGTTGGGAGGGGACCTGAGGTAAAAAGGTGGATTTCCCGGCTGTTGCCGTGGCCACCAAATCCGATAGACCGACCCCAAATAATTCCTCCCCCTTATACGGCAATACTTCCATATGCCGTTTGGAATCCGCATCACCTGACCATTGTCGCGTCCATAAACTTCTTCTGGCAGATAAGTACATCGCACTTACTCTCGATGCCAGAGTGCAAATATCCCTCTGTGCATCTCGCATATATAGAAATGCATCCTTTAAATGCTCTATAGTCAGTAAAATACTGTCCCTATCCAGGGTATCAATATTTTCAGTCAGGGAATCCGACCAAACCACCCCAGCACTGCACATCCATGCAGAGGCGATGGCTGGTCGCAGTATAACACCAGTATGAGTGTATATACTTTTCAGGGTAGTTTCCAGCCTCCTATCTGCTGGATCCTTGAGGGCGGCCGTTTCAGGAGACGGTAACGCCACTTGTTTTGATAAGCGTGTGAGCGCCTTATCCACCCTAGGGGGTGTTTCCCAGCGCGCCCTAACCTCTGGCGGGAAAGGATATAATGCCAATAACTTCTTTGAAATTAGCAGTTTTCTATCGGGGTTAACCCACGCTTCATCACACACTTCATTCAATTCGTCTGATTCAGGAAAAACTACAGGTAGTTTTTTCAGACCCCACATAATACCCCTTTTTGTGGTACATGCAGTATCAGAGATATGTAAAGCCTCCTTCATTGCCGTGATCATATAACGTGTGGCCCTACTGGAAAATACGTTTGTTTCTTCACCGTCGACACTAGATTCGGTGTCCGTGTCTGGGTCTGTGTCGACCGACTGAGGTAAAGGGCGTTTTACAGCCCCTGACGGTGTCTGAGACGCCTGTACAGGTACTAACTGGTTTTCCGGCCGTCTCATGTCGTCAACTGATTTTTGTAATGTGCTGACATTATCACGTAATTCCATAAATAAAGCCATCCATTCCGGTGTCGACTCCCTAGGGGGTGACATCACCATTACCGGCAATTGCTCCGCCTCCACACCAACATCGTCCTCATACATGTCGACACACACGTACCGACACACAGCAGACACACAGGGAATGCTCTTATCGAAGACAGGACCCCACTAGCCCTTTGGGGAGACAGAGGGAGAGTTTGCCAGCACACACCCAAGCGCTATAAATATATAGGAACAACCCTATAGAAGTGTTGTCTCCCTTATAGCAGCTTAATATATATCAAAAACGCCAAAAAAAGTGCCCCCCCCCCCTCTCTTTTTTACCCTGTTTCTGTAGTGCAGTGCAGGGGAGAGTCCTGGGAGCCTTCCTCGCAGCGGAGCTGAGCAGGAAAATGGCGCTGTGTGCTGAGGAGATAGGCCCCGCCCCCTATTTCGGCGGGCTCTTCTCCGGAGTTTGTGAGACCTGGCAGGGGTTAAATACATCCATATAGCCTCAAGGGCTATATGTGATGTATTTTTTAGCCAGAACAAGGTATTCTCATTGCTGCCCAGGGCGCCCCCTGCAGCGCCCTGCACCCTCCGTGACCGCTGGTGTGAAGTGTGTGACAACAATGGCGCACAGCTGCAGTGCTGTGCGCTACCTCATGAAGACTGAAAAGTCTTCTGCCGCCGGTTTCTGGACCTCTTCGCTTTTCGGCATCTGTAAGGGGGTCGGCGGCGCGGCTCCGGGACCGGACTCCATGGCTGGGCCTGTGTTCGATCCCTCTGGAGCTAATGGTGTCCAGTAGCCTAAGAAGCCAATCCATCCTGCACGCAGGTGAGTTCACTTCTTCTCCCCTAAGTCCCTCGCTGCAGTGAGCCTGTTGCCAGCAGGACTCACTGAAAATAAAAAACCTAAAAACTTTTTCTAAGCAGCTCTTTAGGAGAGCCACCTAGATTGCACCCTGCTCGGACGGGCACAAAAACCTAACTGAGGCTTGGAGGAGGGTCATAGGGGGAGGAGCCAGTGCACACCACCTGATCCTAAAGCTTTATTTTTGTGCCCTGTCTCCTGCGGAGCCGCTAATCCCCATGGTCCTGACGGAGTCCCCAGCATCCACTAGGACGTTAGAGAAAAAACAATATAGTAAGTCTATAAAAATAAAATAATAAAAGCTTAAGGCTGCTCTCACAGCAGCCCTGTGACCATGCGGCTTCCTGCCGCACCAAGCAAAAAACTGATCTGAGTCAGTGGGCGGGACTATATAGTGGAGGCCCCAATGTATCCTGGGAGGCCAGAAAGCTCGTGACCGTGTTGGTGCCATTTTCGCTGTCGTTCGACAATATCCCCCAATGTTATCCTGTGGATAATCCTGTGGACCCAGCCAGAGAAACTTTGATTACATGTAACGTGAGAAAGATGGGACAAAGCCCCCTCAACACTCACCCTCCTGCTCTCTTCTCTCTTTCTTGCTCCCTCTTGAAGGATACAAATGTTTCTCAAATGCTCCAAATATGTTCTGCAGTCAATCTTGTTCCTTTGTTACTGAACAGATCTGGCTGCCACTGTTTGCCTTTTATACCCACTCTCATTTCTTATTCTACCCCTCTCACTAATGAACCCTGTTTATTTCTATTTCTTCTTAGCGTCAAGGACATTTATGAATATTGGTACACCAGAAAAAAGTATTGTAATTCACAGATCTACTAGATACTGTCAGAACCTTATTAGTTACCATTAGTTGCGGCAACTTTTTCTGTAACAGTTTTTGTAAGTACCATAAAATTGATAGTTCATCATAAATTTTAAATATTGAATATTTCTTCAACGCAAAAGGCAAAGTGGACCTGTCCTGTTCAACCATGTGCAATCTCATCCAATGATAACAACATGAAGATCCACTCCTCACGTCTGCTTTTGGAAATAGTCCAAGGGCCATTTTATTGTGCCAGGAAGTACTAACAGTTACAAAACAAATGCATAAAAAATAGACCACAAAATAGCACATGGCTTAGCATACACAACGCTATAAATAACATGATAAAATTGTAGTGGGCCAAATATTCCTATTAAAATAACTATTCTTATATAAGCAACGTTTAAGACAAAATACTGCATAGACTTTATTAAGTAAAAAAACATTCGCATCACCCACAAGTTAACAAGGTTGCTTGTATCAACCACAAAAACAATATAATACTAACAGAAACTGATATATGTTGGTTAGAATACCATCCCGTAGAGCTGCTATAATTGCCATTTATAAAACAAATAGCAAACATGACAGGATAAGTACTCTGACAAAACTATATAGAAAGGGTTTTCCATCTTTAGATTAATTTAATTAATTGGATTGTACATGTCACATTGTAACTTTCTGTACCTGACATGTATATATATATTTCCATTGACCTTGGATATGACACAGCGCAGTTGTGCTCTGCATGGGAAACAATCATATCAAAAGGACGGTTTGTGTCACACGCAAGGACAATAGGGGTCATTCCGAGTTGATCGCAGCCCTGCAAAATTTTGCAGAGCTACGATCATGACAACAGACATGCGGGGGGACGCCCAGCACAGGGCTATCCTGCCCCGCATGTCAGTGCCGAGCCCCCCCTTGCAGAAGTGCAAAAGCATCGCACAGCGACAATGCTTTTGCACTTCAGGAGTAACTCCCAGCCAGTGCAGCTTTAGCGTGCTGGCCGGGAGCTACTCGTCGCTCCCCGGCCCGCAGTGGTTGCGTATAACGTCACGCAGCCGCTGCGGCCCGCCCCCCATACGGTCCGGCCACGCCTGCGTTGGCCGGACCACGCCCACAAAACAGCGGCCAAATGCCGCCGTTCCGCCCCCCCCCACCCAGCGACCGCCTCTGTCTGTCAATCAGGCAGAGGCGATCGTAGCTCAGTGACGGCCCTCGGACGTCTGTCATGCGCTGGCGCTCTGTGGCGCCGGCGCAGTTCTGACCCGATCGCTGTGCTGCGATAAACTGCAGTGTGCGATCGGGTCAGAATGACCCCCAATATTAGATCACTCTGTCTGATTATATAAATACACGGCTTAGATATCTTTAGAAAGAGAAATATCAGGATTTTGGTACTTACCGATAAATCCCTTTCTCCGATTCCACAGGGGCCACTGGAGTGTAGTTACAATGGGGAGATAGTAGGTGGTATTGGTAGCTGGCACTTTAAAAATTCTCACACTGTGGCTAGCTCCTCCCCTACTATCTCCCCTCCAAGCCAGTCTACGTTAAACTGTGCCCGAGGAGAGCTGTAATAAACAAACCGTAAGGTAGAGGAGGTTAACGACGCCCTGTAAACCAGGCGAACACAAACTAAACCTGGAACAGAACCTGACAAAAAACCAGGCTAGCCTGAACCCAACAAGCAGTCATATGGTGATCTGCAATCGTTAATCAAACAAAAATCAGGAGAAACAGCGCTGGGCGGGCGTCCAGTGGCCCCTGTGGAATCGGAGAAAGGGATTTATCGGTAAGTACCAAAATCCTGATTTCTCCTTCATCCACTAGGGGCCACTGGAGTGTAGTTACAATGGGGACGTCCCAGAGCTCCCAAAAAACGGGTGGGAAAGCGCTGAGAGTCCTGTAAAAACTGCTCGGCCAAACAGTGATGCAGAGGCCGTAAAAGTGTCAAACTTGTAGAATTTGACAAAACGAATGTCGGTTTGACCAAGTAGCCGCCCGACAAAATATTCATGGAGACCCCGCGGGCGGCTGCCCACGAAGGTCTTACAATGCGCGTAAAGCGCGCTGAATTGGAAAACGGAGGTTCCCTAGTAACCGCCAAGAAGACTGTCTGATGATCAGATGTATCCAACTGTCCAGCATATGCTGGGGCCCCGGCTATTTAGTACGGGAGCATCGTCCAAAGCAAAGAAGAAAAAACACTTCATCGAATAGCCTGAGACCTCTGTAGAGAGAGTTGACGAGCCCTGACAACATTCAGAGAGGATTGAAAACCACTAGTGTCAGATTTATATGAAAAATGAACCTCCCCTCTGGAAGAAACGACCGCTGAGGCCGAAGCCGAGCCCGGGGAGTTGCCAATAGAGTACTCCCTGAACAAGAGGCCGAACTTACGGCCGCTAGGCTAATCTCATTTGGAAGAAAAGCGAAAAAGGCAGAGACCTAAAATTCCGGTCAGTGTGGTTTGAAGCGCAGCGGAGCAAAAAAAACCTCCCAGAGAAACCAAAGATGAATGGTAACTGGAAGAAGGGGGAAAAACCCCCTTTTATCTTCATTATGTTCCATAAAGTTTTCCCAAAGTGGCAAAAGCGAGAAGAGGTAATAGACTTCTGAAATCGGAGCCCAGTAGGCCTAACCGAACTAGGGAACTCCTCCCTTCTGAGGTCTCGTGAACAGTCACACGGGTAACCGAAACCAGTGTAAAATTGAACAAGGAGAAAAAAAAAAAAAAAAAAAAAAAAAAAAAAAGGAGCCTGTTGAAGTAGACAGTCCAGTCGAGGTAGGAGCCAAGGCTCCTCTACTGACAACAGGCGTATCTGTATCTTCAAGTCATGCGTGGCCCAACCAGCGCCACCGAGAGGACTAGCACGCATAATCCCCTCCTGTGTTACTGAACATGAAGTAGAAATAGAAAAGGAGGCAGGATAGAATAACCAGAAAACTCCCCGGAGCCCTGAGGGCCTCCACGGCTACTGCCGTCCGAGAGTAATAAAGGGTTAAAGAGTCAGTCAGAACGCCCTGAGGTCGATCCGAAATCTCCGCCCACAGCGGACCAGCTGACAAAACTCCGGGGCATGTTCCCTCACCCAGGAGTCTGACCTGGTGGCTTGATCTGGAAACAAGATTGTTGTCCCCCGTTCCGAGAGGAA
The DNA here is from genome assembly GCF_028390025.1 of Pseudophryne corroboree. Taxonomy (NCBI): domain Eukaryota; kingdom Metazoa; phylum Chordata; class Amphibia; order Anura; family Myobatrachidae; genus Pseudophryne; species Pseudophryne corroboree. Next base: position 743,104,639 of record NC_086448.1, on the reverse strand, counting down.
TGGAGGCGACCACTCATTACGTCGCAACTTGACTGAAGAAATAGAGTCTCTGGTGCCGAGGAATGAAAAAACCTCTGACGGACCGTGTTGAGAAACGTCTATGCGGAGCATAAATTGGATCTGTGTCGAATCAGAAGCTCGTGGATCCTCCGGATATTCAGAAGCCACCTAATGTACAGAGTGGGATAGTAGCAGTAAATTGTCCCATTAGGGAACCAACGTCACCCACTGCCCTTGAAAAAGAGTTATTCTGTTATCTTCCTAAACTCTGTGGGAGCGGAAGAGAGAAGAGTAAAGGACTTACAGTGAAAATGAGAATCCTGTTAAGGGGGAATCTGAGAAAAGCCTGTCCAACGGAAATCAGTAAACAGGCATCTCTGAAGACAAGGGACACGTAAAACTCCCTTTCTTGTTTAAACTAGCAATCACAGACTAAAAGGATTGTAAGGCCAGAATAGGCCTGTCCGAGCCACTTGGCTTCGGAACGTGAAAAGAAAACAAAGGCCTGAGAACTGTCCTAATTCAAATGATATGTGTAAAACAGGGATCAACACCCTTTGCGGTTAGAAACCTATGGAGCGCAGCCTGCAGTATGACTCTCTTGTCATCGTAAATCAGCCGACCCATGCCGAGGGACTCCTGAGACGGTTGTAACCGCCCAAGCCTTCTCCCATCGACCTGCGCCTACCCTGGGACCCTGCAGGTGTAATGGGTGTATAGGATGACATAAAATCAGACTGGACTGAGGATGTTGAACCTCTGCTTCAGCCTTTTTACCCTGAGAACCCCTGGCGACGAAGATATCACCCGTGTGGAGTCAAAAACCTGAAAGGGCACGAAAAAATCTAAAGGGAAGACCAGTAAAGGTCTGTCTTGGAGCTGGGGCAGTAGTAGGAGAAATCAAAGTGGACTTACCTCCAATGGCTCAAGAAATCCTGCAGAAAGTTCCTTCCCCAGAACCATCTGCCCCGTAGGATTTCATGTTTACTTGTCACTGTCGTAGCCCCAGAGGTCGTCGGGTTAAGACAGCCCAAGCGAAGATGCAGGGTCCGAGTCTGTAGACATGGAGACCTCCAAGGAACATAAAGCAGAATCGTGATTCTGACCTGTATCAAAGTATCAATTGATCCTGATGCGAAGCATCCTGTAACCTAGAGGACAATTGTTCCCCAACCTACCTGCTCCGGATACGGTAGAACTATGCTGCCGCATATGTCGATGGATCCCTGAGCAAGGTTGCCTCAGGAAAACGGCGGCTTGATGGACCGGCGATACACCGAGGTGTATACCCTAGAGAGGTTCTGATACCATCTCCTGCCATCTGCGGGGAAAAGATAGGAAAACAAACCTTGTTTGATACCTGATATTGTGTATTCGGGTGTCTGTCGGCCGCCTACCGGAGCCTGCCCAGCTCATCCGAAACTGAACCAGTCGCTGTCATTTTCGTCAATGGCGTGGAACCCTGATGGACTTGACGTGTCCTCCTCCTTTACCTGCAGTATCAGATGAACTGCTGTATTATGTACCTGTATATTCTGAGACACTGGTTCAGATCCACAGAAAACAGACATCAGTAATGCATGGAATGTTAGCAAAGTTTCTTTTTGGAAAGGTGTGTTTGGTCCCGCTGTGATTTGATCCTGTGACCTTGGAAACCAAAGTCCAAGGGCTTACCTGATGAGCTATTGTCTGGTTAATAGTGACATTACCTGCATCATTGATCAAACAGGGGTGTGCAGGTGCGTGGAGGGCGAAGCAGATGGCTCCGCCGCATACTTCACACCTAAGAGGGAATTCTTCGACTATCCCAGGAGAGACAAACGAAAGGAGAAAAGGTGGGTTAAATAAACAGAGCCCTACGTAAGGTCTGCACTATAATGTGTAGTGACCGATACGATTAAAATAAACTTTCTGGAGCAGCGGAGACCTGAACCAGCAACGCTGCGCTGTGGGACAGGAGTCTTAGCCCTAGGCTATAGGAGTTCTCCTTAAAGTTTTGTTTGGATTCAAACCCCTGTTCAGATACCCGCTACTAGCGTACTGAGCCGCAGCGCTATTTGTCTGATGCCTTACACGCATTCCACAATTACAAATAGCATTAGTAACTAGTGACAACAAGGAATAATAAAGGGAAGGCAACACCCCGCCCTGTATTTAGTGTACCGCTAATTAAGGTGCACCAGATGTTTCTCTGAGGTTCCGCTGGCTTTTCAAAATGGTGACCAGCCTGTGAGAAAAATGGGGGAAAATGTTATGTGCAAGATGTTGTTATTAGAAAACATTGCGGAAGTAGCCTACAGCACCTGGTATTCCCAGGCGGTCTCCCATCCAAGTACTAACCGGGCCTGACCCTGCTTAGTTTCCGAGATCAGACGAGATCGGGCGTGTTCAGGGTGGTGTGGCCGTAGGCTTTTATCCCCTATATCTGGTATTTTATGGATTTATCTATATACATACCTACACGCACTTAAATATATATATCTATATATATACATGCACAAACATAACTATATATGTATATATACACACACACCGTAGGTAAATAAATACTGCACAGTAGATCCTTTTAATTATTATTGAGCTGAGTCCCAGCTACTGTAATAGAGCAGGTTCCCTGATTTGCAAGTAGGAAAATGCTGGGTAGAGGAGTCTACTGCAGGAGGAATGTATCTATATTTCAGCAGCCTGAAGTATCGAAAAGTTACAAATCCCAGAGCTGTTGCCTAGCGACGGGGAGACCTGGGAGCCCGCTGAGTAAAGCGGGTTAACTGTTAATATACCTGGGACTTTATTTGTATTTGTCTCTGAGTATGCAAGATTAGCCCACTGGGCTATAGGAGACACTGCAAATATGAAGCCAGGTCTGTGCAGGGAGGAAATGGCCGCCAGAGTGAAACTCCTCTGGGCTATGCGATAAAATCTATATAGTGGATAACTGGATTAGTGCTGAGCCACTCTGACTATATCACATTCTCCTCAGCACCATGTGCATTAAACTCACATAAATGCCTATTACACTATAACAGTGGCCGGGGAGCGGAGAATGCTGAGCCCGCTGTACAGAGCAGGAGTTAGCTCCGCCCCCCGGCTATGGCGCCTTATTGCAAAACTAAGCGGGAAGCGAGCTGTACCCTCCGCTGGGCCTGCGAGTCACCGCCGGGGAGCGCTGAGCGCTGAGCCCGCTATACAGCGCTAGTAGAGCCCTGTATCTGCTAGCCGCCGCCGGGGAGTGTTGCGCTGAACAGAGCGCGAGTCGCCGCCTGGGAGCAGGGAGCGCTGAGCTCGCTCTACAGAGCGGGACTTAGCTCCGCCCCCTCCGTACAAGGCGCCAAATTTAAACATTGCTTTGCGCTCGAGCGGGATCCCTGTGCCGGCTCTGTGAGTCGCGCTGAGTGGGGATCTGTGCGGGGGGTGCGGGGAGCTGGGGGAGCAGAGGGTTATCAGAATGACACACACACGTTTTTCAGTCAGGGTTGTATAAACACATACTCAGCCTCCCCCAATCATCCTGTCTGTTTCTCCATGAGGAGGACAGGTAAGGATACAATAAAGTACATTACAGCCCCAGAGAGCCCTTCTGGAGTGGGTTGTACAACAATAAACAGTGCATTGCTCTAAAAACATACATAGCCACCACAAATAAAGTATACTTCACTCACCACTGTGTTCTTGGTGGATCGGCCCCGACACACGCCGCACGCAGCGGCGTCCAGCCGGAATCTTCTGTGGTGGGGTGGTCCCGACACAAGCCGCACGCAGCGGTGTCCGACCATTTTTGATACTCACCGCTGCCATGCTGCCGGAATCTTCTGCTGGATGGAGTGGCCGCGACACGCGCCGCACGCAGCGGTGTCCGCCAACTCAGGAGAGCTCAGTGTCTCCCTCAGCCGGGGCCCATCCCTAGCCGCACGCAGCTGCGATGGGACCCCGCCGGCAGCTCCCGCGGTGCAGACTGGCAGTGGCAGAGCTGCCAGTCTGTGAGTGTGTGTAAGAAAAATAAAATAATAAAGAAAAAAGAAGAAAATTCTTCAGCTAAACCCAAGTGAACCAGCTACCTCGGGCACTTAACTAAGACTGGCTTGGAGGGGAGATAGTAGGGGAGGAGCTAGCCACAGTGTGAGAATTTTTAAAGTGCCAGCTACCAATACCACCTACTATCTCCCCATTGTAACTACACTCCAGTGGCCCCTAGTGGATGAAGGAGAAAAATGTTGTAAAATTCGTAGGCAGGCGTGTGCAAATCAAGTAGAGATTCCCTTAAATAGTTGTCTTTGTTAATACTGATCATAGGACATACATTTTATACTTTTATTGGACTTAACAGCATTCAAGTGAAAAGTAAATAAGATTTTAAACCTACCGGTAAATCTTTTTCTCCTAGTCCGTAGAGGATGCTGGGGACTCCGTAAGGACCATGGGGTATAGACGGGTTCCGCAGGAGACATGGGCACTCTAATGACTTTAGATGGGTGTGCACTGGCTCCTCCCTCCAGAGCCGGCCCTAACCAATATGATGCCCTAGGCAAGATTTTGGCTGGTGCCCCCTAGCACCACCGCTGGTTCTGCCTCTGACCTTGCCCCTCACCCATAGCAGTCCTTATTTTGGTGTTTGTGCCCCCTATATTTTAAAGAGGAACAGTTCGCACATTTGGTGCTCAGCCCAAAAAGGGGTGTGTTTTTGCTGGCAAGGGGCATGGCCACACAATAGTAACCCCAATTCCAGTTACGCCTCACAATACTGCAACTTTATTCACATTTGATCATGCGATAGTGTACATAATTCATATTACATCCCACAGTAGTATCACTTTACCTTATAAACATTACTCCTCACAGTAGAGCCCCTTATTCACATTGCACCACACCATATTTTTCTTTATTCACATTACACCACACCCTATTGCTCTTTAGTCCCATTAGACGACACAGTAGTGCCCTTTCTATACGCAACGCCACATAGTAGAGCACCTTATACACATAATGCCAGAGTAATGCCCCTTACACATGAGACCATAATGACACACATAGTGCCCCTACCCATTTGCTGCACATTATTACTGCCCCTATACACATAATGATACACATACAGTAGTACCCTGTTACACATATGCCGCACATCATTAATGCTCTTATACACATAATGAAACACATAGTGCCCCTTACTTACACATATGTTGCACATTATTAATGCATTTTTACATGACACACATAATGCTTCTTACACATATTCCAAACACTACTGCACAACAAACCCACTCACATGCACACAGCACTCACACTGCCACTAACACTGTGACCTCTGTCTCTGCTTGGATACAGATGTGTACTCATAAATCTTGCCTCAATGCTAACGACGGGCACCTTTTTGTTATGAAAATGCATCTTATTTGCATTGCTATGTGGCTAGGATGCACAAGCACCTTCTGCTGATTAAACTGATATGCAGCATGCCTATATACTGTGTGAGACTGTGGCTGTATCTGCATATGAAATGCTACACACAGACTATAGGCATGCCGCATATCATTTTAATCAGCAGAAGCTGCTGATGCCCCTAGGAATATCAAATGCCCTAGGCAATTGCCTAGTTTGCCTATGCCTATGGCCGGCTCTGCCTCCCTCTATGCCCCTCCTCCAGATCTCAGTTAAAGAACTGTACCCAGAGGAGACGGACAGTACGAGGAAAGGATTTTTGTTAATCTAAGGGCAAGATACATACCAGCCCACACCATCCACACCGTACAACCTGGAATATACTAACCAGTTAACAGCATGAAACAAAACAGCATCAGCCAGAGACTGATCAAACTGTAACATAACCCTTATGTAAGCAATAACTATATACAAGCCTTGCAGAATTTAGTCCGCACTGGGACGGGCGCCCAGCATCTTCTACGGACTAGGAGAAAAAGATTTACCGGTAGGTTTAAAATCTTATTTTCTCTTACGTCCTAGAGGATGCTGGGGACTCCGTAAGGACCATGGGGATTACACCAAAGCTCCAGACCGGGCGGGAGAGTGCGGGTGACTCTGCAGCACCGATTGAGCAAACATGAGGTCCTCCTCAGCCAAGGTATCAAACTTATAGAATTTAGCAAAAGTGTTTGAACCCGACCAAGTAGCTGCTCGGCAAAGTTGTAATGCCGAGACACCTCGGGCAGCCACCCATGAAGAGCCCACCTTCCTAGTGGAATGGGCCTTTACCGAATTTGGTAACGGCAATCCAGCCGTAGAATGAGCCTGCTGAATCGTGTTAAAGATCCAGCGGGCAATAGTCTGCTTAGAAGCAGGAGCGCCAACATTGTTGGCTGCATACAGGACAAACAGTGCCTCTGTTTTCCTAACCCGAGCCGTCCTGGATTCATAAACTTTTAAGGCCCTGACTACATCAAGAGACTTGGAATCCTCCAAGTCACCCGTAGCCACAGGCACCACAATAGGTTGGTTCATCTGAAACGATGAAACCACCTTAGGTAGAAATTGAGGACGAGTCCTCAACTCTGCTCTATCCACATGGAAAATCAGATAGGGGCTTTTGTGAGACAAAGCCGCCAATTCGGACACCCGCCTCGCAGGTGCCAAGGCTAACAACATGACCACTTTCCAAGTGAGAAATTTTAACTCAACTGTTTGAAGAGGTTCAAACTAGTGTGACTTAAGGAACTGTAACACCACGTTAAGGTCCCATGGTGCTACTGGGGGCACAAAAGGAGGCTGGATGTGCAGCACTCCCTTTACTAAAGTCTGGACTTCTGGGAGAGAAGCCAATTCCTTCTGAAAGAATATTGACAGGGACGAAATCTGCACCTTAATGGAGCCTAACTTTAGGCCCATATCCACTCCTGTCTGCAGAAAGTGGAGAAAACGGCCCAGGTTGAAATCTTCCGTAGGAGCATTCTTGGCTTCACACCAAGATACATATTTCCTCCAGATACGGTGATAATGTTTCGCCGTTACCTTCTTCCTAGCTTTTATCAGAGTAGGGATGACTTCCCCCGGAATGCCTTTCCTAGCTAGGATTTGGCGTTCAACCGCCATGCCGTCAAACGTAACCGCGGTAAGTCTTGGAACACGCAGGGCCCCTGCTGCAACAGGTCCTCCCTGGGAGGAAGAGGGCACAGATCTTCTGTGAGCATCTCCAGAAGATCTGAATACCAGGCCCTTCGAGGCCAATCCGGAATAATGAGTATTGTCTGGACTCTTTTTCGTCTTATGATTCTCAGTATTTTTGAGATGAGTGGAAGAGGAGGGAAGACATAGACCGACGGAAACACCCACGGTGTCACCAGGGCGTCTACCGCTACCGCCTGAGGGTCCCTTGACCTGGAACAAAACCTCTGAAGTTTCTTGTTGAGGCGTAACGCCATCATGTCTATATGAGGAAGCCCCCAACGACTTGTTATCTCTGCAAAAACTTCTTGATGCAGACCCCACTCTCCTGGATGGAGATCGTGTCTGCTGAGGAAGTCTGCTTCCCAGTTGTCCACTCCCGGAATGAAGACTGCTGACAGCGCGCTTACGTGATTTTCCACCCAGCGAAGAATCCTGGTGGCTTCCGCCATTGCCACTCTGCTCCTTGTCCCGCCATGGCGGTTTACATGAGCCACCGCTGTGACGTTGTCCGATTGAATCAGAACAGGTCGCGAAGAAGAGTCTCCGCTTATCGTAGGCCGTTGTATATGGCCCTTAATTTCAGCACGTTGATGTGTAGACAAGCCTCTGGCTTGACCACAGTCCCTGAAAATTTCTTCCTTGTGTGACTGCTCCCCATCCTCGGAGGCTCGCGTCCGTGGTTACCAGAACCCAGTCTTGAATGCCGAACCTGCGACCCTCTAGAAGGTGAGCACTCTGCAGCCACCACAGGAGAGACACCCTGGCCCTGGGGGACAGGCTTATTTTCTGATGTATTTGTAGATGGGACCCCGACCACTTGTCCAGAAGGTCCCACTGAAATGTCCTCGCATGGAACCTGCCGAAGGGGATGGCCTCATAGGACGCCACCATCTTTCCCAGTACTTGAGTGCATTGATGAACTGACACTCTTTTTGGCTTTAACAGGTCTCTGACCATGCTCTGGAGTTCCTGGGCTTTTTCCATTGGGAGAAAAACCCTCTTCTTTTCCGTGTCCAGAATCATGCCTAAAAATTATAGCCGAGTCGTTGGAATCAACTGCGACTTTGGCAGATTTAGGATCCAGCCGTGTTGCTGCAGCACTCTCAGGAAGAGTGACACGCTTTTCAGCAACTGATCTCTCGATCTCGCTTTTATCAGGAGATCATCCAAGTATGGGATAATTGTGACTCCTTGCCTGCATAGGAACACCATCATTTCCGCCATTACCTTGGTGAAAATCCTCGGGGCCGTGGACAGCCCAAACGGAAACGTCTGAAACTGGTAATAACAGTCCTGTACAGCGAATCTCAGGTACTGAGGAGGAGGATAAATGGGGACATGAAGGTATGCATCCTTTATGTCTAGTGATACCATAAAACCCCCTCCTTCCAGGCTGGAGATCACTGCCCGCAGAGATTCCATCTTGAATTTGAACCTCTTTAGATACAGGTTTAGGGACTTTAGATTCAGAATGGGTCTGACCGAGCCATCCGGTTTCAGGACCACAAATAGGGTTGAATAGTACCCTTTCCCCTGTTGTATTAGGGGAACCTTGATAATCACCTGCTGTCGACACAGCTTTTGTATTGCAGCTAAAACTATTTCCCTCTCTGGGGGAGAAGCTGGCAAAGCCGACTTGAAAAATCGTTGAGGAGGCACTTCTTCGAATTCCAGTTTGTAGCCTTGGGATACAATTTCTGTCGCCCAAGGATCAAAATCTGACAGAACCCAGACCTGGCTGAAGAGTCGAAGGCGTGCCCCCACAGGCGCTGACTCCCGCAGTGGAGCCCCAGCGTTATGCGGTGGATTTTGTAGAAGCCGGGGAGGACTTCTGTTCCTGTGAACTAGCCGTAGCAGGCATTCTTTTCCCTCTACCCTTACCTCTGGCGAGGAAGGACGAGCCCCGACCTCTTCTGGACTTATGCGACAGAAAGGACTACATCTGATATTAAGGTGTTTTCTTTTGCTGTGGGGGAACATAAGGCAAAAAAGATTTACCCGCCGTAGCTGTGGAAACCAGGTCCGCGAGGCCCTCCCCAAATAAAACCTCACCATTGTAGGGCAAAGTTTCAATATGCCTCTTTGAATCGGCATCACCCGTCCATTGGCGGGTCCACAGGGCTCGCCTAGCAGAAATTGCCATGGCATTGGCTCTTGAACCCAACAGCCCAACGTCTCTCGCAGCATCTCTCATATATAACGCTGCGTCTTTTATATGACCCAAGGTCAATAAAATGCTATCCTTATCTAGGGTGTCAATGTCAGATGACAAGTTATCTGCCCATGCTGCTATTGCGCTACATACCCATGCTGACGCTACTGCCGGTCTCAGCAAGGCCCCCGTATGTGTATAAATTGATTTTAAGGTAGTCTCCTGTCTGCGATCAGCAGGATCCTTGAGGGCTGCCGTGTCTGGAGACGGTAGCGCCACCTTCTTGGACAAGCGCGTCAAAGCCTTGTCCACCCTGGGCGAGGATTCCCACCGTAACCTGTCCTGTGTGGGGAAAGGATACGCCAGAAGAATTCTCTTGGGAATCTGCAGTTTCTTGTCTGGAGTTTCCCAAGCTTTTTCAAATAAAGCATTCAGCTCATGAGATGGGGGAAAGATTACCTCAGGTTTTTTCTCCTTAAACATGCATACCCTCGTGTCAGGCACCGAGGGGTCCTCTGTGATATGCAAAACATCTTTTATTGCAATACTCATATAATGAATACTTTTGGCCACCCTTGGGTGTAACCTCGCATCATCGTAGTCGACACTGGAGTCAGAATCCGTGTCTGCTACCTGGGACAGGGGACGTTTATGAGACCCTGAAGGGCCTTATGACACAGTCAAAGCCATGGATTGACTCCCTGTTCTATCCCTGGACTCTGCTTTGTCCAATCTTTTATGTAATAAAGACACATTTGCATTTAAAACATTCCACATATCCATCCAATCAGGTGTCGACTGTGCCGACGGAGACACCACAATCATCTGCTCTACCTCCTCCTTAGACGAGCCTTCAGCTTCAGACATGCCGACACACACGTACCGACACCCCCACACACACTGGGATATATATATATATATATGGAGACAGTCCCCCAATAAGGCCCTCTGGAGAGACAGAGAGAGAGTATGCCAGCACACACCCAGTGCCACTGGACACTGAGACAAAATCCCAGTCTGTACAGAGCTTTTATATATCAATAATACACTCACTGCGCCAAATAAATGTGCCCCCCCCCCCTCCTTTTTGCCCTCTGTACTTGTGTTCAGCAGGGGAGAGTCCGGGGAGCAGCTTCTCTGCAGCGTGCTGTGGAGAAGAGTTGCGCTGGTTAGTGCTGGAGGATCAAGCTCCGCCCCCTCAACGGCGGGCTTCGGTTCCGCTCAAATTCTTTATACTGGCGGGGGTTTATTTAATATACTGCCTCCGCAGTATATATATGTCAGCCAGTGTCCCTTGAGGTTTATTATTGCTGACCAGGGCGCCTCTCCTGCGCCCTGCACCCATACAGTGCCGTCAGTGTGTGTGAATGTGGGAGCAATGGCGCGCAGCATTACCGCTGCGCGGTACCTCAGTGAAGATCTGAAGTCTTCTGCTGCCTTTGAAGTCTTCTTTCTTCTTATACTCACCCAGCTTCTATCTTCCGGCTCTGTGAGGAGGACGGCGGCGCGGCTCCGGGACGAACAGCGAGGATGAGACCTGCGTTCCACTTCCAACCCTCTGGAGCTAATGGTGTCCAGTAGCCTAAGAAGCAGAGCCTATCAGTTAAGTAGGTCTGCTTCTCTCCCCTCAGTCCCACGATGCAGGGAGCCTGTTGCCAGCAGTGCTCCCTGAAAATAAAAAACCTAACAAAAGTCTTTTTCAGAGAAACTCAGGAGAGCTCCCCTGCAGTGCATCCAGTCTCCTCTGGGCACAGGATCTAACTGAGGTCTGGAGGAGGGGCATAGAGGGAGGAGCCAGTGCACACCCATCTAAAGTCTTTAGAGTGCCCATGTCTCCTGCGGAGCCCGTCTATACCGCATGGTCCTTACGGAGTCCCCAGCATCCTCTAGGACGTAAGAGAAACTGGGTTTGAACAGCAGTGAATACTGTAAGTAGGGCAAGTGTTACTCAGCAGTGCAATCTGCTGGTGGGAGAACAAAGTACTCGTAATTGGAAGGCAGCAACCAGTAGACCGTAGATGTTCCCAAACATGGTCATCGAGGCACCCTAACGGTCCAGGTTTTAAGTATACCCATACTTGGCCACAGGTGACTTAATTAGTACATTACCTAAGTCAAATTGATTTAACTATCTGAGCTGGGCCATGGATATACTTAAAACCTGGCCGTTAGGGTGCCTTGAGGACTACATTTCGGAACTGCTAACTTATGGGATGAAAAATTTATTTAAAGCACCAACATCGTGATGGATGGATTCCACAATTATATATAATGACATAATACTTACGGTGACTTAACCATAAAAATGATGAAACAAAATACAGACCTCCTATCTAATAATGTATAAAACCGTAACCTTTCTTTGTTTTGCTCTATGGGGGGTATTCAATTAGGGCCATTTTTTCGCCTAGGTGAAAAAACTGCCCTTTTCGCTATTTTTTCTGGCGAATGGGGATTCGCCCTATTCAATAGTAGTAGTTTCTTCGCCTAAGCAAAAAATACAGCAGTAGTGAAAAACATGTGGATCGGCGAATCCACGTGTTTTCACACATGTGCTGGCAAAAACGTGGGCTGTTTTCGACGATTCTGAGGCATTTTTCGCCAATGCCTTTTCACTAAAAAAGAAGTGAAACAGCATTGGCGAAAATGCTTTAAAAAGTGTGAAAACAGCCCGCAACTGAATACGCAGGGGGTGAATTTGATAGCTCCGAAATTGTTGGAGCTAATTGAATACCCCTTATATAGGAAAAATATGGGGTATAAATCTAATAGAAAAAATGCTAAACAGTAATAAACTAGTGTCACTTGTTTTGCTGTAAGAATGTAACAATATAGCAAACTTAGCAATAAATATAAAAAACACTGGAAGCTCAAAAATATTTTTGCTCTGTACAGTACAAAAGTAACATTTGCATCAGTGGTCCATAGTCATTTGGTACACAGCTGCTGCCCAGCATTAAAGCAGGAATCTTTCATCTATAAGAGTTTTGGACGCCAAGTTCCTCTTCCCCACAGCAGCACGGATAAGTCGGAAACACTACAAAAAAAAAAGAAAAGAAAAGAAAAGGCTTTGAACGTAGAAAAAGAAGTGGTGACGAATAAGTGTGACAATCTCTGGAAGTATTGGACAAAGAGCTGACCTCGTGTTGCAGGTAGGTGATGGTAGCAGCCAGAACAAAGCTTTGAGACATGAGATCCACAGTACAGAAACACAGAGTGTCGAAGATGAGGAGCGTTGATTCATGACCATAGAACAGAACGTCGCTGAAAGAATGATGTTCATCTGTAACAAGAGAGTCACAGTCACTTTAATGACCATAAAAAACATTTCACATTGGGCCTGGTGACAAGGCATGTTTTGTCTCAGGGATAGGCAATCTGTGGTACTCCAGCACAGTTGGTGTAATGGTTAGCGCTGCTGCCGCACAGTACTGAGGTCTTGGGTTTGATGACAACATGGTCCAGACTGTGTTGCGTGTGTATGTCCTGTCCTGAGCACATAATGGCCAGATGTGTTTCTAATTTGGCTACACACAAGACAGTGCTTTGGTAATTAGATCAAATGAATGGATCACCTGGTGTCTAGTGTGATAACCACACACATACATAGGTCACAGTCTGCAGACGCATGGATTGGAAATCCTGATTATACGGTATGCAAGCCATGTCTAGGCATTTTGGTACCAAAAGTAGCCAAACTTCATAGAACAATCAGTCCATGTGCAGCTTGCTTTAATAAAAATTCATATGGGTTGGCATCTTCAAGAGGAACACATAAGACAAGGAAACAAAAGATCATGCGTTTCTAAAAAATGTAATAATTTAGACTATAACGTCATAAAATTCTCCTATAGGCATATGTAGCATGGATCAGTTAATGCTTGCATGCATACACCCAGTCTCATTCAGAGCTCCCTAATGTGATCCCGCAGCTTCTTCTAATCACGTAATAATAATAATAATAATAATAATAATGATAATGATGGGGTAAGAGACACAGGAAAAACACAATACCATTATAGAAGATACTTCTGTCCATGGGCTCCATAAATTCCATGTTGAGCATTCGTTCCAAAAGCAGCTTATCTTTCACAAAGTAATCCATGTCTTTAAAAGCCTGTAATACACAAAGGAAGTGCTCTCACAAGTGTCTGAATGAGTCACAAATAGAAAAGCCTGCACTAGACTTAATCGCCACTTTGGAGCTTTACAGGGTCTTCTTTTCTAAAATGTTATTATTTTACTTTAACTATGAGTAGTGAGCAGTCTAATAAACATCAATGGCACAGTGGTAGAGTGGTTAGTATTGCTGCCTCACATAACTGGGTCCTTGTGTTGGAATGAAAGCAGGGTGCTCTCTCGATGTAGAATTTTATGTCCTCCCCACATCAGTGTGGAATCTGCTCTGGAAGCTCCAATTTCTGCTCACAGACCAAAAACATACAGGTTCATATTCTAACTAATCCTGAGCTCCTGCTGGGGCACTACCTGCCAGATAAGTCCTGGTGACTTCCCATGCTAAACGTGGAAGTGTTTAGCACAAGCCTAGGCAACCTGTGGTTCTCCAGGTGCTGTGAAACTAGAAGTTCCAGCACACCCTGCCAGCTATGACAAAGAGCCAGGAGTTTAAAGTATCTTACCACCTGGGGAACCACAGGTGTCCAGACCTGGATTAGCACTTTCATACTCATCATAGAGTGTTCACTGTTTGGCACTAATTCGGCCACCAATAATAGCCACCATAATTAAAAGGCCCAGAGATATACTGCTCCCCATAAACATACGGCAGGCTGGTTAAACAAAAGCACAGCTAAAAATGCCACACTGTTACAAGGTATAATACAATGTGGGTCTTATTGGAACTTCTGAGGAGCACAGCGCAGAGAAAAAGGGCAGTTGTGAAGCAAAAGGGAAGGTCTTAGGTACAAAAGAGGGACAGATGTGAATGGGATAAGAAAAGAAGTTTGGGAGTAATCTATGGGCAGGAAGTTTAGGGCTTGATACAAAGATGTACGCAACCTGATTTTTTCACAGTTGAGTGATTACCGGCTGACAGTGAGGATTTATACGCAGAGTGATTGACAGTCGGACTGTTTGGGGAAAGTAACTTGGGAGTGGTGGCAAAAAAATGCACACATGTTGCGACCGTTTTGGGGACATGTTAATGCTTGCGGCTGCAATCCCATAGTCAGTATAAATGTCTCCGCCACCTTATTTCCTGGGTCCGTAGCTCTACTCGGGTGGCCGATGTTTGCCTAATGTGTGTCCGATGGTTACGTCTTTGAAGCATTCTATACAGCTCCCAGCGGCTGCGACATTACCATATTTTCGCAAAGCTGCTGCATATGATTCACAGCTGCGAAAGCATCTGCGTAAATCTCTGAACCAGGCCCTTGATACATGTTGAGAATTACCAAGATGTGGTACATACATGATCAATGAAGGAACAAAGGAATTTGTTCATGGTGTGGTAGGCCTTTGTGCTCTGCTCTGACATGCTTGATGTGCTCTGTATAAGCCGAGACGGTCCATGGTTCTGCATTGAAAACAAACACACTTTAAGTCAGGTATCCATGTAATGCTCCCCAGAGGAACCTGGGTAATCAGTACCACCGTCCCCTTTACCCCTCAGCGTCCCTGGCAGAAGATGTAAATCTCCGTACTGCAAAGCTTTACCTTAGCTAAATTATCATGAATCCGGTCAAACTGTACCCTGGTGCGGGTGGAGATGGAAACCTGGAAAGTCTGAATGTCCGTGTTTGGTTGTAGCCCTCGCTGGCTGCACATATTCTCCTACAACGAGAAAGATGCACATTTACTAACAGCTGTATATCTAAATCTGCATTTTAGGAAACAGCTATGTTTATGACGCCACGAAGGCTGATGTGTGCATGTCACCAGCACTCTAGTCATGTCCAACGTCCGGGCCTTCCAGGACAACATGGGATTATACAGCAGCTGGATTTCCTGTGCAATATGTGCACAATTCTGGCAGACCAGAGACGGTATAAAAGGAAGTAACACATCAGGACAGTGGAATTACGCTTTAACTGAGCTCCGGGCAGAGATTCTCAAATGCAGCCCCCAAGGTACCCCAATGGTCCAGGTTTTAGGTATATCCATGGCTCAGCAGAGATGGTTAAATCAAATTGATTAAGGTGCTAATTAAGTCACCTGTGTCCAAGCATGGATATACTTAAATCCTGGATCATTGGGGTGCCTTGAGAACCTCTGGCTTAGTGTATTTAAGCCAAGTAGCCAATGAACCACAAAATGACCTGCTGGCACCTAGACTGGGGAGTGATTCCTCCAGAGGTGGATGGGCAAACGTCTTATCTTCACTCCATAAAAGACTGGTGTTCCTGGATATCACTAAGGGGTCTATTCATGAAGCAGTGAAAAGTGTGGAGAAATGAGCCTGTGAAGAAGTTGTCCATGGCAACCAATCTGCTGCTCCGTACAATTGTATAGTATGCAAATTATTAATGTTACTTCAGTGCTGATTGGTTGCCATGGGCAACTTCTCCACTGGCTCACTTCTCCACACTTTTCACTGCTTCATGAATAGACCCCTAAGTATCTCCTGCATGCTACATTATTATGTCTGTCCCTGACATACACCCCATAGTACACAATACAATTACCGCTTCTCTCTTTAGATTCAGATTCATCTCCTCCATGTTGGTGTCGGAGTGTCCATGGACTGAGCGGCCATGGATGTAGTATCCAGAGCATCGGTGTGACAACATGAAGACGGAGATCTGCAAAGTGGATGCAAATAATGTATATATAAATAATAAGGATATTAGTACAGGTTGAGTATCCCTTATCCAAAATGCTTGGGACCAGAGGTATTTTGGATATGGGATTTTTCCGTATTTTGGAATAATTGCATACCATAATGAGATATCATGGCGATGGGACCTAAATCTAAGCACAGAATGCATTTATGTTACATATACACCTTATACACACAGCCTGAAGGTAATTTTAGCCAATATATTTTATAACTTTGTGCATTAAACAAAGTGTTTCTACATTCACACAATTCATTTATGTTTCATATACACCTTATACACACAGCCTGAAGGTCATTTAATACAATATTTTTAATAACTTTGTGTATTAAACAAAGTTTGTGTACATTGAGCCATCAGAAAACAAAGGTTTCACTATCTCACTCAAAAAAGTCAGTATTTCGGAATATTCCGTATTTCGGATATTTGGATATGGGATACTCAACCTGTATAACCTACTGTCATACTGTATATGGGGCTGTCTCTACAGAGACCATTCCTCAGACACTTGTCAGTGGATTGTGATGGGCTCTGTATATTAGCTCTCCATTCATAATGTCAATATGGTTATAATGCCGACATTGAACATGGTCAGAACGCAGACACTGTAGTTTTAAGGTAAGTGTGTCCCTAACCCCCTAAACCAGGGGTGGGGAACCTTTTTTCTACCGAGGGCCATTTGGATATTTATAAAATCCTTCTGGGGCCATACAAGTCTGCCCCCGCGCGCGCCCAAAAAATGGGTGTGGCCAGTTAAAATGGGACGTGATACACATATGCCCCCAATAGTGCAGTGCCAGATCCACAATTGCCCCCACAGTGCCAGGTATACAAATGCCCCTCACAGTGCCAGGTATACAGATGCCCCCACAGTGCCAGGTATACAGATGCCCCCACAGTGCCAGGTATACAAATGCCCCCCACAGTGCCAGGTATACAGATGCCCCCACAGTGCCAGGTATACAGATGCCCCCCACAGTGCCAGGTATACAGATGCCCCCACAGTGCCAGGTATACAGATGCCCCCACAGTGCCAGGTATAGAGATGCCCCCATAGTGCCAGGTATACAGATGTCCCCACAGTGCCAGGTATACAGATGCCCCCACAGTGCTAGGTATACAAATGCCCCTCACAGTGCCAGGTATACAGATGCCCCCACAGTGCCAGGTATACAGATGCCCCTCACAGTGCCAGGTATACAGATGCCCCCACAGTGCCAGGTATACAGATGCCCCCACAGTGCCAGGTATACAGATGTCCCCACAGTGCCAGGTATACAGATGCCCCCACAGTGCTAGGTATACAAATGCCTCTCACAGTGCCAGGTATACAGATGCCCCCACAGTGCCAGGTATACAGATGCCCCCACAGTGCCAGGTATACAAATGCCCCTCACAGTGCCAGGTATACAAATGCCCCTCACAGTGCCAGGTATACAGATGCCCCCACAGTGCCAGGTATACAGATGCCCCCCACAGTGCCAGGTATACAGATGCCCCCCACAGTGCCAGGTATACAGATGCCCCCCACAGTGCCAGGTATACAGATGCCCGTCCCGCTTACCGCTCCTTTCGGCGGGACACGTGGAGAGCGCGGCTATGTTGGGCGGCGGAGTGTAAGACTTGAAACCAGCCGCCGCTTCGAGAGCCAATCAGAGCTCGCGGACCGCCACCTGCCGCTCCTGTTTGGCTGCCGGTCCGCGAGCTCTGATTGGCTCACGAACCGGCGGCTGGTTTCAAGTCCTACACACCGCCGCCCCCGCCCGACAATAGCCGAGCTCTCCTCCGTGTGGTGACAGCTGAGACACGCTGCCGCCGGACTGCGGCGGCGTGTCTCACTGAGAGGAGCGGGTGGGCCGGACCAAACAGCTTCGCGGGCCTTATACGGCCCGCGGGCCAGAGGTTCCCCACCTCTGCCCTAAACCTAAGCCTTACTCTAATGCTAATCACACAACGGGCAGTCAGAGCTGCACATATTGCCACATTGTGTGCTCGGAAATAAGCGCAGATCTTCTCCTGTACACAGTGCTGCCGCACTGCTCCCATCCATCCGCATGTGAAAGTAGCGGTCATTACGATCAGCGAGCATTTGTACCAGTCCTATCATTAGCGCAATGGTTCTGTCCAAAATCAGATGGATCTCCGCATAGCCCATAATTCCGCCTACTCACCCACCGAACATTTAGCCTGCATGAGAACGCCCAGTTGACATCCAGTTACCCCCATTCTGCCATCAAGTAGAGATCTGCCATCAAGTAGAGATCTGACGGATACGCGTACAATTCAGCAATAGTGGCTCATACAGCAGTTTCTTATTCTTAGCTCGGACTCCTTTATTAGTGTGAAAAAATGCAAGATCTGTCGACAGAGCTTACTTTTGTTCAGTTCTAAAAGCTGGGAGAGAGATTTAGTGGACAGAGAGAAAGTGCCAACCAATCAGCTTCTAACTGCCATGTTTCAGGCTGAAAAATGACAGAAGCGGACAGCTGGTTGGTACTTTATCGCTTCTCGCCTGGGTGTCATATTAAGAGGGGAGGAGGCCTGTGTACAGTGTCCCTCCGGGTCCCCTCCTCTTTATCCGGCAGTGAAGGTCTCTGGGAAAATGAGCACTAGAGCTTCGGGAAAATTATGCGACTGCCTTTTTTTCTTGGCGATTGTCCTACTGCACATGCGCATAACAACGGGAAAACAGCCGACGCACCATTTTCCTGGTGATTTGTGCAGCGTGCTGCTGCCGACACAGGACTCCAAAGGGGTAAGTAATGAAGATATGGGTGCAGGGTGTAGGCCACCGTAGACCCAGGGACCTGTGTGCTCGCACACCCTGCACCTGTTACAGATACGCCACTGCTCCCCACTTTATCTCCCTCCAAGCTTTGATAGGTAAAGTAGCTAAACTAACAGTGGAAGAAGTAAATAATTTCTGGGAATGTACTAACACAGCGTCAGTAAGAGCTCACTCTCTGTCGTAGTGTCAGACTGAAGGAAGGAGAACAGCCCTCACTTTGGGGGTCATTCGCCGGGCAACGACGCCAGGACCGATTAAAGCGTTTGCAGGCGTGATCGCAAGAAGATTGACAGCGGGAAGGAGGATTGGGGCGTCTACTCACCGTTTCCCAGGCGAACGCAGGCGTGGTAAGGCGTTTGGAGGGCGGATGTCTGACGTCACAGCCGGGACCTTCATCGCTGGATCCGTCGCACAGGGTAAGTAGCTGCAGGGCTGGTCTTGTTTTGCGGGAAACTTTTTTAACATAGCAGGGCTGCACAAGCGATCGCAGCCCTGCTATGCTAAAATACACTCCCCCATAGGCGGCATGAGGTTGATCGCACGTGCAGCAAAAAGTTGCTACGTGCGATCAACTCGGAGTGACCCCCTTAGCACACTGGAGTCACAAAACTATGGAAAAACTATATATTAGCAGCATTTACAGCTCTTATAAGGAGAAAGCCTGTGATCCCACCAGGGATTCCCTGATGTAAGGGGCAAGGAGTCCGCAAGCTAAGGTTCCACTTCCATCATGTTTATGATACTGTGCAATGATTTGGTTTACGAGGTGCAACCAGTGTGCAAGTACATGTATTTGTATGCTACATTTGTTATATTCTTGCATTACATCGTTAATAGTATTTGAGGTGCATTTATACATTGTATTTTTTATACTTTTGTATAATTAATGTTTCTATGCTCTTCCTGTTTTTAACATTGTGCAGCTACGGACCAGGGGTGATTGCGTCACTGGTGGGTGTGTCTCCCATGAGCCCGGATGCCAGCAGCAGCACATGGGGGATGGGATATAAGGAGAGAGTTTTTATTTTGATTGTTTGTGCCTGAAGACGTTGTGAATAAACATCAAAACGTCGCTATTATCTGCATGTTCTCGCTTCATTTATACCAGGGGCTGCAGTTTAAGGTTCTAAATTGGGACTACAGATCAGGGAGATTGTACTGAGGGTACTGGGACCATTATTTGTCTAATGTAGAGGCTGATCCAGGTTGTATCGCAAAACGCGATCCAACCGCAAATATTAAGAAATTGATTGCATCGCAATTTCTGCTTGATAAAGGGTAGGGAGCGGCGGTCAGCATGCTGGACGGCCTTCCCCTGCGATGGGCGGCCCACAGCATGCGATCTCATGGAATGCAAATTCTGCTACTTAGCAGAATTGGCAATCCAACCTGAATTAGGCCCATTATGCGAGTGCTGCCTTTTTTGGATTTGTATATATGTATCTATGTAAAGTCTGCACTTTGAGTAGATCCTCTATATAACACGCTTTTTTTTTAATGTGCTACTAAGAAACTAAGGGCCTGATCCAGCATTATATGCTGAACCAAATACCCACGCAGATTCCCAATGATCAGAAATCTGCGCAGGGCCTGTTCTGTGCATGTGCAGAACGGTTCCTGAGTGATGGCAGGCAGCCCTCCTTCTGCCTTATTGACAGGCAGAGGCGGCAGGGAGGTGGTACGAGGGCGGGGATGGCCGTCGTTTCCGGAAATGGAAGGTGGTGGGGGGGGGGATTCGACCCCTGTTTTTCAGGACTGGCAAGGTGCGTGTCTGCGTCTCTTCCTGGCCTCGCAAGGCGACCTGCGATGGCCAGCCTGAGTACACTAAGGCCTACTCCGCTGGCGATATGAGGGAGACATTGCGACCATCGGAGTGCAAGTGCAGCAGGAAGCTGTCTGACACTTTTGCATTTTCAGTGGATGGATTTGGAAAGTTAAAAACAAAAGATAGATTGAAAAGTAACTTGCGCCCTAGCTTCAGCTCGGCAGATCCCCAAAAAGGAGCACCACTCCTCTACAGATACAATACAAACAGAAAGAGGCGATCTCCCAGCGATGCTATGTGTAATTTTCTGATCCGTATGTGTTCCTGTTCCTCAGATAAAGAACACAATATAAAGTATATCCATTAACATGTGCTGATGCTTCAATAAATTTCTAAAGTCACTCCTCTTAGTGACTGACCTGGGTTAAATAAGATGCATTCACATAACGGTTTCTTTAATACTGCATACAATCGGCCACCATCAGCTTATCTACACCAGGCTTACCTTTATGATAAGCCCTATGTGCGCTGAAAGGTATCTTTTCCGGTCTCTGTGTCTGGACCTTTGTTTTCTCCACTCAAATGGATCCAAATGACAGCGATAGGGGTAAATGTTCTTAATACTTTGAAAGTGAAGGTATACCCTGAGGAAGGATTTTATCCGAAACGCGTTGGTTTACTACAAGGGGACCCTGGACCAGACCCTTCCACGGTGGTTGGCGGCATTTTGTGGGTAATCTTTTCTTCACTTTCAAAGTATTAAGAACATTTACCCCTATCCATCCTACCGGTACCATTGGAAGTGGTCTTTTGGTCTTATATATTGGGTACCTTGTGCAGTGTTTTGTTTATTGTTCAAACTTTTTATTATTCCCACAATGTTGGTGGGTAATTTTATATTTTTTAAATAAATACATATTTTATCACTATTCGCTGTCATTTGGATCCATTTGAAGCATCAGCACATGTTAATGGATATACTTTATATTGTGTTCTTTATCTGAGGAACAGGAACACATACGGATCAGAAAATTACACATAGCATCGCTGGGAGATCGCCTCTTTCTGTTTGTATTGGATTTGGAAAGTTGCTTGTGTGCGGCTTTGCAAATCCGTCTACTGCTGAATCAGACCATGAGAGACTAAGGCCATGCATGTGCTGGATAACAATTCTCATATACTAAGGCAGGGATGGGGAACCTTCGGCCCTCCAGCTGTTGTTGATCTACACATACCAGCATGCCTTGCTACAGTTTTGCTATTTGGCCATGCTAAAACTGTTGCAGGGCATGCTGGGATGTGTAGTTCAACAACAGCTGGAGGGCCGAAGGTTCCCCATCCCTGTACTAAGGGGACATAAAGGCAACTTCTTTTTTTTTTGATGAACAATATAAAATAGAGAATAGGTCTACAGCGTTATTCGCTCTCCGAGTAGCACCTGTATCACATCTATTACTAGTCTGATCTCAGTAGAAAACACCCTGTGCTCTACAGAAAACACATTTTGCGTCATGGTATTGAATAATGGGGGTCATTCCGAGTTGATAGCTCGCTGCCGATTTTCGTAGCACAGTGATCAGGTAAAAAAAATGGCAAAACTGCGCATGCGTATGCACCGCAATGCGCACGCGCGTCGTACGGGTACATAGTGCATCATAGCTGTGCAATGCTTCTAGCGCCGATTCCATTCGCACAGCCGATCGCAAGGAGATTGACAGGATGAGGGCGTTTATGCGTGTCAACTGACCGTTTTCTGGGAGTGGTAGGGCAAACGCAGGCGTGTCCAGGCGTTTGCAGGGCGGGTATCTGATGTCAATTCCGGGTCCTCCGTCGCTAGGATCATCGCACACGATAAGTAACTACAGGGCTGGTCTTGTTTTGCACAAAATGTTTTTGTACCGCTCGGCTGCACAGGCGATCGCACACTTGCAAAGCAAAAATACACTCCCCCGTGGGCGGCGACTATGCGTTTGCATGGCTGCAAAAAGTAGCTAGCGAGCGATCAACTCGGAATGAGGGCCATTGTTTGCTAGCTGATTTGATACCTATAGTTCAGCATTATAAAGACCTATTGCAAAAGGGACACTAACCTCAAGCATATTCTTTCCTTAATGTTGCCTATTACAGTGGGAAGCATATGCAGGACAATCTTACTTTACACCTATGGTTATGAGCAAACTTAAGGCGTTGTTTCTGCCACCTACTGTATTTTCTACATTTCACTTTGGTCCTAGATATGACCCCCTGGTAACATCATGCGGACATGAAAGAAAACAATGGAACTGTACTGAATGATTATCTTTCCAAACCTACCATCATAGACCCTAGGTAAAATCCCGTAACAATACATATATAGCCATTCTTTAATATTTACATTAGGTAAACTTATACAGGAGTGAAGTCCCTTTAATATTTACGTATTAGTTTGTATTAAATCCAACATTAAATGTTCATTGTCAAAGTCTAGCTAATCAATCAGCGGGGTCACCTACATTACTCATGGAACATAAATCCACAAACTGTCGGATTTTGTCTTCCACAAATCTTTCATAAATTCCGGAGAAAAAGAGAATCTGAAATGACATTATAAACAGTTTGTTATTAGTCAGTTACCTTTCATTAAAGTAAAAAGCTCTTCCTCTTGTAGCCGTACCTGTAATCCTCCGATGGCGATCCACAATGCGAAGGCCACACCGTACCGCAGAATGCGGCTCCATGGAGCTACGTAACCCTGGGCGTCTCTGGAGAGGCTGGAGGATGAATCCCGTAACGCCAAGTTTTCAAAACCAACGATCTGCAAACCAAGAAAATGATTAGACCTCTCATACCATGGGCGTATATCTACAATGTAATAAAGGACGCATGTAATAAATAAACAGTTCCCAAAGCTATTCTGATATGCTTGATGCAATAAGTGAAAGCTAACCGTATTATTGGGCTCAGCCCTGTCCCCCATGGCGGCCCCATAGTGTGGTGATCTGCAAATGAAGGGCCAATGCCCAGGTATGTAAAGCGTTGGAGTCAAAAACAGTATGACCATGGTTTACTGAGCCATAAATACACAGCAGAGGGACACGTGTGCAGACACGAGTTTATCTATAAAAGTTAAACTATAGAAAGTTACCTCCAGAAAGAAGAGGACAACGAGAACCTGAAAGAGGGGATTGATTTTGCGCAGAGTCTGGATCTTGTTCCACTCATTTGCTATAAAATACGTTCTCCAGATACTCACAGGTGCGGGGTCAGTCTTTATACCCCCTGCACAGGAAAAACAAGTTCACGCTGCAAGTAACGTGATCTTCAGCTCGCCAACAATTCTGATCATCGTCATCATATCATTTATACTTTATACCAGACAACTGTTCATATTAAAATAGGCGAAACAGGGGCATATGTATTAAGCCTGGTGAAGTGATAAAGTGGAAGGTGATAAAGTACCAGCCAGTCAGCTCCTAACTGTCATTTTTCAAACCCAGCGTGTGACATGGAAGTTAGGAGCTGATTGGCTGGTCCTTTAACACCTTCCACTTTATCACTTCACCGAGCTTAATAAATCCGCCCCACAGTTCCTTACTGTTTCAGTTAAAATGATATAAAAAATCTTTTGGAAGGTTATTAAATTAGTACACTGAAAGATAAGTTAAAGAGTTCTGTTTTTGCTTATACAAATTACAGGTTCTTACTGGATAAGAAGCCACTTTCCCTCTCAGCATAAACTAATAAATAAAACAGCAGCCATACATTAGTATAGTTATTTTGTACATCCAGAATTTCCTAATGCAGTGTTTTTTAAAATATTGTCGTCATGGAACCCTAACAGCGCATGTTTTCCAGATCATCTAACTGGAGCACATATGTGTTCATGGACTAATACAATACATCTACAGGAGGTACTAATTATTCCGGAGGAAACCTTGAAAGGTTAGGGTTTTATGAAGACTGAGTTTAAGAAAGACTGTCCTAATGATTATATAATAAATGATACACAATGGAAAATTATGTAACAAGGAGTCTTGCAACATTAGGTAAGACCTAATGAAGGCCACCTGGTGTGGTCTTTTCACGTCTTCCAAAAGAATAACAGGTTTAACTAGAACAGAAACAAAAAGAGCTGCCAGTTCCAGGTCTCAGCGTGCACATTACCGGTAGGCCTGGCAGTCTAGTCACTAACAGTTCTTTAAATTATTTCAGTTGAAAAATTAACAATATTAGTAAAGGTAAAGAAAAAGCACAAAGCAACATTTTCACCTTCAGATTTTATGGGTCTATTTTTGGGTCTCTCCCAGTCAATGAAGAAAATATCGATGTTAAGTTGCGAGATGAGTGTGTGCAGGAACTGAAGAGCCTGAAACACAGTGAGAGGCAATGAGTGTGTGCAGGAACTAAAGAGCCTGAAACACAGTGAGAGGCAATGAGTGTGTGCAGGAACTGAAGAGCCTGAAACACAGTGAGAGGCAACGAGTGTGTGACTGCAAACAGCACTATACAAGCCCAGTGGCTTAGAGGGCTCTGTTTCTGCACACATTGATATAAATTAGGCATCTAAAGTGAGTTCCCAAACTTGTGTCTACGTACTAAGCCTTGAAGAGAGATAAAATGGATGGAGATAAAGTATCAGCCAATCAACTCCTAATTGTCATGTCACAGGCTGTGTTTGAAAAATGACAGGAGCTGGTTGGTTGCTACTAAGGGGGGAGGTTAGGGTTAGGAAGTAAGGGGGGAGGGTTAGGGTTAGACATTAAGGGGGGGAAGAGTTAGGGTTAGACACTAAGGGGGAGGCTAGGATTCGACACTAAAGGGGGAGAGTTAGGGTTCGGCACTAAGGGGGGAGAGTTAGGGTTCGGCACTAAGGGGGAGGGGAGGGTCAGGCACTAAGGGGGGAGGGTTAGGCACTAAATGGGGAGGGTTACAGTTAGACACTAAGGGGGAGGGTTAGGGTTAGACACTAAAGGGGGGAGGGTTAGACACTAAAGGGGGGAGAGTTAGGGTTAGGCACTAGGGGGGGAGGTTAGGGTCAGACACTAAGGGGGAGGTTAGGGTCAGACACTAAGGGAGGAGGGTTAGGGTCAGACACTAAGTGGGAGGGTTAGGCACTAAATGGGGAGGGTTAGAGTTTAGACACTAAGGGGGGAGAGTTAGGGTTAGACACTAAGGGGGGAGAGTTAGGGTTAGGCACTAAGGGGGGAGAGTTAGGGTTAGGCACTAAGGGGGGAGTTAGGGTTAGGCACTAAGGGGGGAGAGTTAGGGTTAGACACAAAGGGGGGAGATTAGGGTTAGGCACTAAGGGGGGAGGGTTAGACACTAAGGGGGAGGGTTAGACACTAAAGGGGAGGTTAGGGTTAGACACTAAGGGGGAGGGTTAGGGTTAGACACTAAGGGGGGAGAGTTAGGGTTAGGCACTAAGGGGGAGGGTTAGACACTAAGGGGGGAGGTTAGGATTAGGCACTAAGGGGGAGGGTTAGACACTAAGGGGGAGGGTTAGACACTAAAGGGGAGGTTAGGGTTAGACACTAAGGGGGAGGGTTAGGGTTAGACACTAAGGGGGAGAGTTAGGGTTAGGCACTAAAGGGGAGGGTTAGACACTAAGGGGGGAGGTTAGGATTAGGCACTAAGGGGGGAGGGTTAGACACTAAAGGAGAGGTTAGGGTTAGACACTAAGGGGGGAGAGTTAGGGTTAGGTACTAAGGGGGGAGAGTTAGGGTTAGGCACTAAGGGGAGAGAGTTAGGGTTAGGCACTAAGGGGGGAGAGTTAGGCACTAAGAGGGGAGGGTTACACACTAAGGGGGGAGGGGAGGGTTAGACACTAAGGGGGAGGTTAAAGTTAGACACTAAGGGGGGAGGGTTAGGGACTAAAGGGGGAGAGTTAGGGTCAGACACTAAGGGGGAAGAGTTAGGCACTAAGGGGGAGGTTACGGTTAGACACTAAGGGGGCAGGTTAGGGTTAGACACTAAGGGGGTAAGTTAGGGTTAGGCACTAAGGGGGAGGTTAGGGTTAGGCACTAAGGGGGGAGGTTAGAGTTAGGCACTAAGGGGGAGGTTAAGGTTAGGCACTAAGGGGGGAGGTTAGGGTTAGGTTGCGGGTAAGGATGGTTAGGGTTAGGGGGGTAGAGGAGAGGGTATAACACCCCTTACTCACTCCTGTCTGCTTTTTCATGATTGGGATACCGAAGTCGGTATTTTGCACGTCGGGATCCCGTGCGCCGGCTTTTCCTACTGAACTAATGCAAAATAGAGAGTACCACATACCTTTAGGATAAAAGCACAGGATACATAAGTTATAAAATGTTTTTCATCATTAGGTAGCGGCAGCAGGACAGAAACATATAGCTGGCCCTGTAATACACACATATGAGGCAGGTATTAGCACTATTTATAGACCCACTAAACCCAAAGTAAAGGCTGATACAACATGTAAAGGCACTTAGAAATAATCACAGACGGATCTATATTAAAGAGTCCATGGCTTTCATTCCGAGTTGATCGCTCGCTATTTATTGTAGAGCAGCGATCAGATAGTCGCGCCTCTAGGGGAGTGTATTTTCGCTTTGCAAGTGTGCAGGTGAGTGAGACTGAAAAGTTTCTTGCAGTTTCTGAGTAGCTCTGGACTTACTCAGCCCTTGCGATAACTTCAGCCTGTCCGGTCCCGGAATTGACGTCAGATACCCGCCCTGCAAACGCCTGGACACGCCTGCGTTTTCCCTACCACTCCCAGAAAACGGTCAGTTAACACCCATAAACGCCCTCTTCCTTTCAATCTCCTTGCAATTGGCTGTGCGAATGGATTCGTCGCTAGAAGCATTGCACAGTAACGATGCTGTTTGTACCCATACGACGCGCGTGCGTATTGCAGTGCATACGCATGTGCAGTAGTAATCTGTCACTGCGAAAAACGGCAGCGTGCGATCAACTCGGAATGAGGGCCCATGTCCGGACAGGATGTGAGAGGATTCCCACAGGATGTAACCCTTGTTATCTACCTCACTGCAAGCTACAGCCACATTAGGTAGTAGTAGGCTCTGTACAGTCTCCTGCGGGATGGATAGGCTCATATCCTACTATGAAATATGTAACAAGCTCCTGAGGTGGTACAAACTTTAAGACTTTGTGTGACATGAAAATGACCTTGTACTCCACCACACAGCAAGGAATGCCACAAAAAGTAAGAGCTCTGCACCCTGTTATTTCAGTTCTAGTACCTGCACTGCTCCCACAACTAGGCATCGGTAGCCTACTCGAATTCTCTGCATGCAGAACGCT
This sequence comes from Pseudophryne corroboree, assembly GCF_028390025.1. NCBI lineage: Eukaryota > Metazoa > Chordata > Amphibia > Anura > Myobatrachidae > Pseudophryne > Pseudophryne corroboree. The sequence continues at coordinate 743,076,767 of NC_086448.1, read as the reverse complement.
GCTCTCGTGCTCTGTAATCCATATGCACTTTGACATAAATGTAGTGCAATCCACCGCTGTCCCTGTGAATCTCTGTAATGACCTTAGAACTCATTTACCATACTGTTTGCTGTTATCTGCCCTTTGCTATAAAATGTTCTATGTTTATCCTTTATTTAAGTTCCAAAATCTGCAACAATCCTATTAGCATGCAGGACAGGCCCTTACACATGGCCAGGAGTTTCCTCTAACATGACACAAAGTCTAATGCTCGGCTCCTTTACGCTTCCAGTAAAGAAAAGCTGCACTTCTAAACTTGGATTTAGTAAAGAACTCAAGCTGGCTTGTACGTTGGCCAGGGGAACCGTGATCAGCTCTACTCAAGATAGGCATATAAATCAAATTCAGAAAAGGCCTATAGAGTGTTACTAGGAGTAAGAGACAGAATTATGCTATATACAAAAGAACACAACAAAATACTTACTTTGAACAAGAGGAGCCAATACAGCCCAATGCCGACCGTCACGGCGACAAACACATTGGCCAAGACCCCAGCGTATAAAATCAAAAACTGAATCACTGTCTGCAAATGAAAATGAACATTTACTCACTTTGAAAGGATCGCTATGATAAAAATTGTGTATAATACATATTTATTAATAAATATTTGGGGCAGATTCATAGATGATGTCAATTCCTGACTGGTAACAATGCTAGTTATTATGGTAGCCCAAATGATGTTGGGCTACCATAATAGGGTGACATGTGCAAACAAAGATTGCAGTGGCACATTGGCAAAAACGGAATCTCCCCCTTTTACATCTGTATCCCACATCTATTATATAATGCTGTAATACATGTGTCTAACAGCTCCGTCCCCTTACAGCTCTCACTGGCAGCTGCACACCCACAATCTCATCACTCCCCGCCCCCATATAGGGCTGTATGATGCACAGGACTGTTCCACAAGTCCTGTCAGCACATGAAGAAAACGTTTAAAATAAAAGTTGGATATTTACTGCAAGCAAGTGTTAAAATACAGTTAGAGGCAGTTTTCTGTGACCACATACACATATGATGAGTGCCAATGAACTAATTTGTACAACATGTGTGTCTCACCTGCAAGTCAATGACTTGGCTTCCAATCCTCCTTTTCCAGGCTGCAGTTTTGAGAAGTGACCACAGCACGGCCAGCCCGCCAAGCACACCCAACGCCACCTAAAATATTACAGAGAAGGAGAATATGTATCAAATGGAATTAACAACAGATACTGGTAAGCCAGTCACTGATCACTTACATCTGTCTGGATGAGTGAGTCTGACTGATCCATTTCATACTGTACTGAAAAGGAAACCTGGAATGGAAAAGCTGTGTGTAAAATGTTATCTACATACAACCAGGGTTGCATAAAAATCAGATTTAAAAAATAAAATAAAAAATAAATAAATCAGATTTATTAAAATTAAACATTTTTTATTGATTTAAATCAGATTTTGGGGATTTAAATAGGATTTTTTAATTAATATTTTTAACTAAACTGTTTAATTTTAGATGTTTCTACCTTGTTTTAGTAATACATGAACAATTTTTGAAGTGAGAACAGTAACAAAATGAACACAGTAATAGAATAAATACACACTAAACCAGGCATGTCCAAACTGCGGCCCTCCAGCTGTTGTGAAACTACATATCCCAGCGTGCCCTGACACACCTTTAGCATTTTCTAACTACAAAACTGGGTCAGGGCATGCTGGGATATGTAGTTTCACAACAGCTGGAGGGCTGCAGTTTGGACATGCCTGCACTAAACAGTTGCATCAATAAGTACAATAAGGCTCTGACTTTCACTCAATCAGTTGTTTGAGTCTGAGTCAAACATGTACACGTCTTTGTCCACGTCCTTGTGTTTGTCCTCAACAGACAAGGCTCTGTAGCATGCAACCAGTTTAGCTGCTTTTTCATTTCCCAAGCTGTTGCTTGTTTTGAATTGTACAAAACCGTACGTTGAAAAAATCCTTTCAATTCCTGCACTTGATGAAAGTGCGGTGAACATCAGCTTCAGAAGATTTACTACAGACGTGTCTAACTGAAGTTGTGCTGTGTAGGACATCCACCAGGCTACAGGAGATACTTGGCGTAAAGTGTCCACTTCAAACATGTATGGTGCAAATGCTGTCATGGATGCATGAAAGTTGATAATGATCGGCATAATTTGACGATTATTGACATGAGCAAATTCTATAGCAGTCTCAATTTTAGCAGGACTAAGCTTTTTTCCCATGTACCTAGGATGAAGTACAGTGGATTAGCCAGCAAGTGGGTATCTGAGTGCAATTTTAGCTCTTGCCTTTGCCATCTTTATTACATTGCTGTGGTGTCCAATCTCTTCAGCTTTTTCCACACCTGTGCGACCTCACGGATTGTGCAGTTGCGTCTTTGTGCACGATCCAGGGCTACAGCTACAGGTTTCAGTCGAGCCAAATAATCTTCAGCAGTCCGCTTAATACCAAAGTTATTATTATTATTACTACCAGTTATTTATATAGCGCACACATATTCCGCAGCGCTGTACAGAGAATATTTGCCCATTCACATCAGTCCCTGCCCCAGTGGAGCTTACAATCTATATTCCCTACCACATGTACACACAGACACATTCACGCTAGGGTAAATTTTTGTTGGGAGCCAATTAACCTAGCAGTACATTTTTGGATTGTGGGAGGAAACCGGAGTTCCCAGAACAGACCCACGCAAGTACGGGGAGAATATACAAACTCCGCACAGTTAGGGTAATGGTGGGAATCGAACCCATGACCTCAGTGCTGTGAGGCAGTAATGCTACCTGTTACACCATCCGTACTGCCCCAAAGTTATTAACTTTGTTCATAATGTCTTGTGGAATATCATCTTTGTTTTCATCACATACTCTAACAAGAATGGGCCAGTTTTTCAGAATGGACTCCAAACAGTCTGCCATAGTATTCCAGCGTATGTCACTTTGTAGTATATACTATACACCATCCATTATTATCCCCAACTGAGCTAAAAAAAAAAAAAAAAAAGGACTGCCCCCACCTACACGTCTGTCTCTTTCTACCACACCACACAATGCCACAAAGATCATCCTTTATTATCCTTTATTAGGGATTAGCGGCTCCGCAGGAGACTGGGCACAACTAAAGAAAGCTTTAGGTCACCTGGTGTGCACTGGCTCCTCCCCCCATGACCCTCCTCCAAGCCTCAGTTAGGACACTGTGCCCGGACGAGCTGACATAATAAGGAAGGATTTTGAATCCCGGGTAAGACTCATACCAGCCACACCAATCACACCGTATAACTCGTGATACTATACCCAGTTAACAGTATGAAATACAACTGAGCCTCTCAACAGATGGCTCAACAATAACCCTTTAGTTAACAATAACTATTTACAAGTATTGCAGACAATCCGCACTTGGGATGGGCGCCCAGCATCCACTACGGACTACGAGAAATAGATTTACCGGTGAGTAAAATCTTATTTTCTCTGACGTCCTAGTGGATGCTGGGAACTCCGAAAGGACCATGGGGATTATACCAAAGCTCCCAAACGGGCGGGAGAGTGCGGATGACTCTGCAGCACCGAATGAGAGAACTCCAGGTCCTCCTCAGCCAGGGTATCAATTTTGTAGAATTTAGCAAACGTGTTTGCCCCTGACCAAGTAGCAGCTCGGCAAAGCTGTAATACCGAGACCCCTCGGGCAGCCACCCAAGAATAGCCCACCTTCCTTGTGGAATGGGCTTTTACTGATTTAGGATGCGGCAGTCCAGCCGCAGAATGTGCCAGCTGAATCGTTCTACAGATCCAGCGAGCAATAGTCTGCTTTGAAGCAGGAGCACCCAGCTTGTTGGGTGCATGCAGGATAAATAGCAAGTCCGTTTTTCTGACTCTAGCCGTCCTAGAAACATAAATTTTCAGGGCCCGGACCACGTCCAGCAACTTGGAGTCCTCCAAGTCCCTAGTAGCCGCAGGCACCACAATAGGTTGGTTCAAATGAAACGATGATACCACCTTAGGGAGAAATTGGGGACGAGTCCTCAATTCTGCCCTTTCCATATGGAAGATCAGATAGGGGCTTTTACATGACAAAGCCGCCAATTCTGACACACGCCTAGCCCAAGCTAAGGCCAAAAGCATGACCACTTTCCACGTGAGATATTTTAGCTCCACAGTCTTAAGTGGCTCAAACCAGTGGGATTTTACGAATCCAACACAACGTTAAGATTCCAAGGTGCCACTGGTGGCACAAAAGGAGGCTGAATATGCAGCAGCCCTGTAACAACGTCTGAACTTCAGGCAGTGAAGCCAGTTCTTTTTGAGAGAAAAAGGATAGGGCCGAAATCTTGACCTTTATGGATCCTAATTTTAGGCCCATAGTCACTCCTGACTGTAGGAAGTGCATGAAACGACCCCGCTGGAATTCCTCTGTAGGGCCTTCCCGGCCACACACCAAGCAACCTATTTTCAGTGAAAAAGTCTTGCTGTCACGTCTTTCCTAGCCTTTATCAGCGTAGGAATAAGTGCATCCAGAATGCCCTTTTCCGCTAGGATCCGGCGTTCAACCGCCATGCCGTCAAACGCAGCCGCGGTAAGTCTTGGAACAGACAGGGCCCCTGTTGCAACATGTCCTGTCTGAGAGGCAGAGGCTATGGGTCCTCTGAGAGCATTTCTTGCAGTTCCGGGTACCGAGTCCTTCTTGGCCAATCCGGAGCAAAGAATATTGTTCACACTCCTCCTTTTATTACAATTCTCAGCCCTTGGGTCTGAGAGGAAGAGGAGGGAATATATAGACCGACTGGAACACCCACAGTGTTACTAGTGCGACCACAGCTATCGCCTGAGGGTCCCTTGACCCGGCGTAAAACCTTTTTTATCTTTTTATTGAGGTGGGACGCCATCCAGTCCACCTGAGGCAGTTCCCATCAATTTGCAAAACTGCGTGAAGACTTGCTGATGAAGTCACCACTTTCCCGGGTGGAGGTCGTGCCTGCTGAGGAAGTCTGCTTCCCAGCTGTCCACTCCCGGAATGAACACTGCTGACAGTGCGCTTACTTGATTCTCCGCCCAGTGAAGAATTCTGGTGGCTTCTACAATCGCCACCCTGCTCCTTGTGCCGCCTTGGCGGTTTACATGAGCCCCTGCGGTCTGACTGGATCAGAACCGGTTGGTCGCGAAGCAGGAACTCTGCTTGACATAGGGCGTTGTATATGGCCCTTAGTTCCAGGATATTGATGTGAAGGCAAGTCTGTTGACTTGACCACAAACCTTGGAAATTTCTTCCCTGTGTAACTGCCCCCCACCCTCGGAGGCTTGCATCCGTGGTCACCAGGACCCAGTCCTGAATGCCGAATCTGCGGCCCTCGAGAAGGTGAGCACTCCGCAGCCACCACAGGAGAGACACCCTGGCCCTGGGGGATAGGGTGATTAACCGATGCATCTGAAGATGTGATCCGGACCACTTGTCCAGTAAGTTCCATTGTCCTTGCATGGAACCAGCCGAAGGGGATGGCCTCGTATGATGCCACCATCCTTCCCAGGACTCGAGTGCAGTGATGCACTAACACCTGTTTTGGTTTTCAATTGAGCTGTAGGAACCAACTGCGATTTTGGAATACAGGTTGAGTATCCCTTATCCAAAATGCTTGGGACCAGAGGTATTTTGGATATCGGATTTTTCCGTATTTTGGAATAATTGCATACCATAATGAGATATCATGGTGATGGGACCTAAATCTAAGCACAGAATGCATTTATGTTACATATACACCTTATACACACAGCCTGAAGGTCATTTTAGCCAATATTTTTTATAACTTTGTGCATTAAACAAAGTGTGTGTACATTCACACAATTCATTTATGTTTCTTATACACCTTATACACACAGCCTGAAGGTCATTTAATACAATATTTTTAATAACTTTGTGTATTAAACAAGGTTTGTGTACATTGAGCCATCAAAAAACAAAAGTTTCACTATCTCACTCTCCCTCAAAAAAGTCCGTATTTCGGAATATTCCGTATTTCGGATATTTGGATATGGGATACTCAACCTGTATATAGAATCCAGTCGTGTTGCCGTTACACTTCCAGAGAAAGTGATACGCTGTCCAGCAACTGCGCTCTTGATCTCGCTTTTATGAGGAGCTCATCCAAGTACGTGATCATAGTGACACCTTGCTTCCGCAGGAGCACCATCATATTCGCCATTACCTTGGTGAATATTCTCGGGGCCGTGGAGAGACCAAACGGCAACGTCTGAAATTGGTAATGACAATCCCGTACCGCAATTCTGAGGTACGCCTGATGAGGTGGATAAATGGGGACATGAAGGTATGCATCTCTTATGTCCCTTTTCAGGCTTGCAATGACCGCTCTTAGCGATTTCATCTTGAACTTGAACCCTTTCAGGTATATGTTCAGGGATTTTAATTCAATATGGGTCTGACAGAACCGTCTGGTTTCAGGATTACAACCTGGTCGAATAATAACACCCTCTTGTTGAAGGAGGGGACCCTTGACCACCACCTGTTGAAGATACAATTTGCGAATTGCAGTTAACACTGGCTCCCTCTCTTCGGGGGAAGCCCGCCGGGCCATCGGTGAGGGGGCATCTTCTCACAGTCCCGCCTGTATCCCTGCGACACAATTTCTATTGCCCAGGGATCTAACAGGGAGTGAACCCACTTGTGGCTGAATTTACGAAGGCGTGTCCCCACCGGCCTAGCTCCGCCTGTGGAGCCCCAGCGACATGCGGTGGATTTTTGTAGAGGCCGGGGAGGACTTCTGTTCCTGGGGACTAGCTGTGTTGTGCAGCTTCTTTCCTCTGCCCCCGGCTCTGACAAGAAAGGACGCACCTCAGACTTTCTTGTTTCTTTATTCGAAAAGCTGCCTTTAATAATGTCGTGCTTTCCTAGGCTGTGCAGGAATATAGGGCAAACTAGCAGAATTACCAGCTATAGCTGTGGAGACCAGGCTCGAGAACCTTTCTCCACACAATCCTCAGCCTTCCATATGCCTCTTAAGTCGGCATCATCTGTCCAATGTATATTCTACAGGACACGTCAAGCAGAAATCGACATAGCTTTGACTCTAGGACCCAGTATACTCATGTCCCCTTGGGCATGCTTTATAATTATATATCCATCACTTAAGACAGCATCTTAATATATTTATATGCATACTAGGGTCTCAATCTCTGCTGATAAGGTACCTGTCCATGCTGCCACAGCGCTATAAACCCATGCCGACACAATCGCCGGTCTGGGTAGTATACTAGAATGTGCACACTATCTGCAGGATCCCTGAGAATAGCTAGTGCTACCGTCTGTGCAAACAGGACACCCTAGGGGAAGATTCTCAACACATCCTGGCCCTAGTGGGGAAAGGATACAGCCTGAGAATTCTCTTGTGGGAAGCTGCCGTCTCTTGTCTGGAGATTCCCGCTCTTTTTCCTCATGAGAGGAGGGAAATATACCTCCCCTTAACATGTGTACTCTCGTGTCAGGGACAGATGAGTCATCAGTGATATGCAAATCATCTTTTATTCCAATAATCATATATTGAATACCTTTTAGCCCTCTTGGTTGTAACTTTGCATTATCGTAGTCGACAGTGGAGTTAAACTCCGTGTCGATACCAGTGTTTGTTATTTTGGATAGTGAGCATTGAGAGACTCTGAAGGTCTCTGTGACATAGGGACAGACCAGGGTATATTTCCTTTCTGTTCCCTAACCTTTTGTGCAATAATTTTACCTTAGCACTTACACATATCCAAACAGGTGTCGACGTTGTCGACGGAGACACCCTCCCACAAACATATCCGCTCTATCACCTCCTTAGAGGAGCCTTTTACCTCAGACATGTCGACACACGCGTACCGACACACCACACACACAGGGGATGCTCTATTTGAAGACAGTTCCCCCACCAGGCCCTTTGGAGAGACAGAGAGAGAGTATGCCAGCACACACCCCAGCGCTATATAACCCAGGGATTACACTACAACTCAGTGTTTACCCAGTAGCTGCTGTATATACAAATTTTGCGCCTAAATTTATGTGCCCCCCCCCCCCTCTCTTTTCACCCTTTGTGTACCAGGATACTGCAGGGGAGAGCCTGGGGAGCTTCCTTCCAGCTGAGCTGTGAAGAGAAAATGGCGCCGGTGTGCTGAGGAAGAAGGCCCGGCCCCCTCAGCGGCGGGCTTCTGTCCTTTTGTGTAACTTAATGGCGGGGGTTTTTACACATATACAGTGCTAGACTGTATTATGTGCGTTTTTATTGCCAAAAGGTAATCTAATTGCTGCCCAGGGTGCCCCCCCCCCAGCGCCCTGCACCCACCAGTGACCGGAGTGTGTGGTGTGCTGTGGGAGCAATGGCGCACAGCTGCAGTGCTGTGCGCTACCTTAATGAAGACAGGAGTCTTCAGCCGCCGTTTTCGTCGTGTCTTCTGTCTTCTGGATCTGCAAGGGGGGCGGCGGTGCGGCTCCGGGAACGGACGATTGAGGTCGGCCCTGTGTTCGATCCCTCTAGAGCTAATGGTGTCCAGTAGCCTTAGAAGCACAAGCTAGCTGCAAGCAGGTAGGTTTGCTTCTCTCCCCTCAGTCCCTCGTAGCAGTGAGTCTGTTGCCAGCAGATCTCACTGAAAATAAAAAACCTAACAAATACTTTCTTTTCTAGCAAGCTCAGGAGAGCCCACTAGGTGCATCCAGCTCTGGCCGGGCACAGATTCTAACTGAGGTCTGGAGGAGGGGCATAGAGGGAGGAGCCAGTGCACACCAGATAGGACCTAATCTTTCTTTTAGTGTGCCCAGTCTCCTGCGGAGCCCGTCTATTCCCCATGGTCCTTACGGAGTTCCCAGCATCCACTAGGACGTCAGAGAAAATGTATTTTGCAATCAACCTTAAATTAGGCCCACTGTACTTGGCATGTTACAAGTAATAGATGACATTATTGGGTGGTTCTACATTTTCAATCCCATATTGTTTGCAGCTCTTTTAAAAACTGAAAGGTACTGAAACCGATATCCACCAATGATATATGAGCTGTCATTTTCACAGTATGGTTTAGCTAATAAAAACAAACATCGGATTAGTCATTATGAGTATCAGCAGGTATTTTTGCAGATACCAGTTTTCTTAACCACTTGCCTGGCATAGTCGCACTAGGCAGTGCGTTATCTGATCTGGTTGCAAACGATGCGACCAGTCAGCTACACAGTGTGGGCTGGCTGCAGGAAAATAATCTTCCAGCAGCTGTTACTCTAAGAGGGACCTTCCCAGACCCTGGAAAAATCAACATTGCGACGGTTGTGTTGTTACTGATGTTCATGATTTTCCGATAGTGCCAATCCAATGATTGAAAAAAAAAACACATTTTTTATAATAATGTTTTTTTTTTAAATCACCTCATTCATTCACAAAAATAAAAAAAACAATTTCTGAGTGTTTTTCTTTAGAAAAAGTGGTTAAAGGTCACCAAATGTTTAGAGTAAATAATGCTGTACCTTTACAGTCTGGCTCTCTGGATTTTGTACTTGTATGTCTGTGTATCCAACAGTCATCAAAGGAGGGTAGATTGTTCCTCTATGTGTGCCAGGTACAAGGCTGATACTGTGAAGCATGAAGATTTTATTCAATTAATTCTAGAAGTAATGTTGTTATTACTAACAAGCTTTATATGAAAGAGTGCTTGTTGCCTACAAACAGGGAGGCAGCCATTTTGTGGAGCAAATTGCTGGTGGCCATTTTATGCCTCAGTGATGTCACTAGTTGCTAGTGCAGCGATAGGTTGCATTCTTACAAAATGTCTTCCCTCACAATGAGTAGGTGACAGTAACACTTTAACTGTTATCTTCTGAGAGAATATTGACATTACCTTATTGCAATTTTACTGGCGACTCGAATTACACGAGGTAAGCTGTTTAAAGTATTTTCTCGCCCACTCAGTGTGTCAACCAAGAATATTCGACGGGTCAGCAGCCAATTGTTAATGTTATTTTCTTGGGCAGCAAATATAAAACATATCATAGTTAGAGATGAAATCAGCGGGATTAGATTCAGAGAGAGAAAATGTGTTCCAAACCTAGATGTTATATGTCTCATTATCAGTATCGTGCCAACAACAACTAACTGGTAACTGTTTTATAGGCACTGGTGGGGGAGATGTATCAAAGTTTGGAGAGAGATAAAATGGAGATAAAGAACCAACCAAACCGCTCCTGTCATTTTTCAAATATTGGGGCAGATATAGTAAGCCTAGAGAAGAGATAAAACAGTGACAAGTGCAAGGTGATAACGCACCAGCCAGTCATATCCGTAATGATTGGCTGGTGAGTTATCACCTTGTACTTATCACTGCTTTATCCCTTCTCCAGGCTTAATACATCTGCCCCACAGCCTGTTAAATGGCAGTTACATGCTGATTGTTTGGTACTTTATCTCTCCCCAAGGTTTGATTCACTACATCTACCCCCTAGGAGTGTAACAAAACACAAACAACACCAACAAAATAACAAAAATAAAATGCTAATACAGTAATAATCATAGCCACCAAATGAAAACAAAACACATTGTTCCTTCTAAAAATTTGTTGCACTATTGAATTGAAACCATGACATCGATCAGGTGAGTGTCACATGGGCATATTATACCACCACCGTTTTACAGTTTGAAAAATGCAGTTTAGAAGCTCATTTACTTTACATTAACAGCGTGTTCATTTGTGTCAAGCTTTTATATTTCCACCAAAGCGTGTTGGGTTTGCAGAGAACAATGGCAGCATTTGTACAGAAGATTGCACTGGCTGATGGGAAGAGTTGGGTAGAGGAATATAGAGAAGGTGCACCTTCCATACTTGCTGGGAATAGTGTATTTCCATGGGCAGTTTGCCCAACGTAAAAACAAAACTGAACAGAAAATAGTGCAATTTAAAATAAGGCTGTAATGAGGGGGTCGGTATGTGTGACCGACAGACGGGATGCCGGCAGTGACAATACAGAAGTCGGGATTGCTTGATGTTTAAAATCTAGACAGGGATGATGTAAGCATGCTATCCCCACTCACCTACAACCTAACCCTCCCTTCCAGCAGCCTAACCCTAACCTCCTGCCATTAGTGCCTATGCCTAAGCTTCCCCCGGTGGTGCCTAATCTTAACCCCCTCCCCACAGCCTAACCCTTCCCCCTTAGTGCCTAACTCTAATCCCCCAACCCTAACCTTCCTCCCCTTCCCAGAGCCTAACCCTAACTCGGTCGCTATACTTACGGTCGGGATTCCGGCTGTTGGGATTCTGGTGTCGGTCTCCTGATCCTGTCGGGATTCTGGCATCGTTATTCTGATGGGTGCCGGGATCCCAACAGCCAGTATCTTAACCGCATCTTGTAATAAGGTTTGTTTTTTTTCCTAAAATTGTGCCTTCTTTAATCACATTTCTATAAGGTTATCATTCTGTTATATAAGCTAGTAGAACTTGGCATGCTGCTCACAGAACCATAACACACATCTCATAGAACCTTGGCTTGCTGCTCATAGAACCATGACACGCTACTCATAGAACCTGGACTTGCTGATCATAGATCCTAGACATGCTTCCCATAGAACTATGTCACACTACTCATAAAACTTGGGGTTGCTGCTCATAGATATTGGGCATGCTTCCGATAGAACTATGGCACGCTTCTCATAGAACCTGGCCTTGCTGCACATAGATACTGGGCATACTTCCCATAGAACCATGACACGCTTCTCATAGAACCTGGGCTTGCTGCTCATAGATCCTGGGCATGCTTCCCATAGAACTATGACACATTTCTTATAGAACCTGGGCTTGCTGCTCATAGATCCTGGGCTTACTGGGCACACTTCTCACAGAATCAAGGCTCGCTTCTCACAAATCATGAACATGGCCTTTAAATATTTCTGGACGCACTTTTCATAGAACCGGGCATGCTTTTGTTAGATCCTGGGAGTGCACTTTAATTTTGGAGATGTCTCCAAAGCTCGGAATGTAGGAATTTACTTTGATGTGACACTAAAGCAATTTGGAATGAAAAGCCTGTGTGTTTTGTGAATAAGATCTACGGCGCTCTCAAACTACTACAAAAAAGTAAACAAATAACAATTAATCATATGTATATACATGCTAATTAGCTGGATGAGTTACCTATATTAACTAATAGGTCATTGTGCTGCAAGTTTAGGTTCAAGACAGGCACAGGCCAGATGTTCTGCTGTCTATCGCTGCCCGCGTAAGTCAGATACACGTCATAGAACACAGGCTCAGGAAAGTCTTGGAGGATCTTGGAGACAGATATTTCACACTAAAGATTGCAAGAAGACATTAATAATCAAGTAAGTTTTAACAGTTATTATTCAACTATTGTACTGATAGATGGTTCTAAGCGGGAGACGTAGGAAGCCTCCTACGTGTGGAGACGTGTACAAGTTGCCTGTATAAACCAATCAGCTACTAGCTAGCTTTAACCAAGTACAATATTTAGATGTGAGTGGTTGCTATGGACAACTCCACTTTTCAGTTCTTTAGGAAGTTGAATACAGCTCCCCCCAAACCAGTATATTAGCATAGAGGCAGAGGCGTAACTAGGGTAGGGCGAGTGGGCACGTGCCCTGGGCGCCTTGGCAGGCACAAGAGAGGGGGGCGCCGCCGGCGGCCAGGGCATCATGCCCCACTCGCCCCCGTCACGCCGAAATGTGAGGGGAGGAGAGCACAGCGTCTCTCCCTCCCCTCACCGCCGCTGCCAGCACTAGCAGCGCTGCGTGTGTCCGGTCTCCGGCGGCGTTAGCCAATCAGAGCTTGCGGACCGGCTCCTGATTGGCTGCCGGTCCGCGAGCTCTGGTTGGCTAGCGAACCGGCGCCACACAGCCGCCGGAGACCTGCGCTCTCCTCCCCTCATATAGCAGAGTGATAGTGCGGCGCCGCAGTGGTGAGTGACTGACGGGGGGGAGAGGAGAGTCTTGTGTCACTGGCACTGTGGGGCATGTATCCGGCACTGTGGGGCATGTATCTGGCACTGTGGGGAATGTATCCGGCACTGTGGGGCAATGTATCCGGCACTGTGGGGCAATGTATCCGGCACTGTGGGGCAATGTATCCGGCACTGTGGGGCAATGTATCCGGCACTGTGGGGCATGTAACTGGCACTGTGGGGCATGCAACTGGCACTGTGGGGCATGCAACTGGCACTGTGGGGCATACAACTGGCACTGTGGGGCATGTATCCGGCACTGTGGGGCATGTATCTGGCACTGTGGGGCATGTATCTGGCACTGTGGGGCAATGTAACTGGCACTGTGGGGCAATGTAACTGGCACTGTGGGGCATGTAACTGGTACTGTGGGGCATGTAACTGGTACTGTGGGGCATGTATCCGGCACCGTGGGGCATGTAACCGGCACCGTGGGGCAATGTATATGGCTCTGTGAGGCAATGTATCTGGCACTGTGGGGCAATGTATCTGGCACTGTGGGGCATGTATCTGGCACTGTGGGGCATTGTAACTGGCACTGTGGGGCATGTATCTGGCACTGTGGGGCATGTATCTGGCACTGTGGGGCATGTATCTGGCACTGTGGGGCAATGTAACTGGCACTGTGGGCCATTTTCAGTGGCCACACCCCTTCTGGTGTGTGGCCACGCCCATTTCCCCCGCCCATTCTTTTAGTGTGGGTTTTTTTTTTTGGGGGGGGGGGGGGGGGGGGGGCGCCATTTTCCATCTTGCCCTGAGCTCCGAAAACCCTAGTTACGCCTTTGCATAGAGGTAGTCACTGAAATGTCACAGATTTAAGGGACATTTGGTTATGGAATAATAATGCCATAATACACCATTACCACAAGCAGGTGAATGATATTATCCTGTTCTTACATTTTGTTCATATGTTGTTCCAAAATTGAAAGCATCATCCAGCCGTTTGACAATGTCAGGGCAAAGCTGTGAAGAAAATAAACTGCATCAATAATACAATCAGTTTTCAGGTTACCACCCCAATAGCAGACGTATTGTACTTGTGAGATGAAAGGTAGAAGTACAGGATTTATATTTTAGAAGCAGATATATAATTCAGATTTTATTTCCAATAAACTGCTATTGATATGACAGACAGACATGATTACTCAGCATCCCAGCTACAGTCACTTGGAGGAGCACTGCTATATCTGGAGCAGTGTGGCGGTAGATAGGGATCATTTTTAAATGTCATATCTCAAGTCATTCCGAATAAAAGATCCCATATCTGTATACATGACTACCAACATGATTTAGAAGAACCATGCTGACTTTAGACGTTTAAACATGCTGATAAAACATGGTCATAATGATTAATAGTGCAGTACTGGCATGGCGGCATGTTGGGTTCCACATACCGCTTTCTCCCTCCTGCTTATCAACATTGTAACTGTAGATAAGATAACTGCATCTCCATAATGACAAATTAGTGCACTTTTGGAAGGACATTTACTACTATAAAGTGCTGAAAATAAGATTTTACTTACCGGTAAATCTATTTCTCGTAGTCCGTAGAGGATGCTGGGACTCCGTAAGGACCATGGGGAATAGACGGGCTCCGCAGGAGATAGGGCACTTTAAGAAAGCTTTGGACTCTGGGTGTGCACTGGCTCCTCCCTCTATGCCCCTCCTCCAGACCTCAGTTAGGGAAACTGTGCCCAGAGGAGATGGACAGTACGAGGAAAGGATGTTTGTTAATCTAAAGGCAAGATTCATACCAGCCACACCAATCACACCGTATAACTTGTGATAAACTTACCCAGTTAACAGTATGAATAACAACATAGCCACGGTTCCACCGAAAAACTATAACATAACCCTTATGTAAGCAATAACTATATACAAGTCTTGCAGAAGAAGTCCGCACTTGGGACGGGCGCCCAGCATCCTCTACGGACTACGAGAAATATATTTACCGGTAAGTAAAATCTTATTTTCTCTAACGTCCTTGAGGATGCTGGGACTCCGTAAGGACCATGGGGATTATACCAAAGCTCCCAAACGGGCGGGAGAGTGCGGATGACTCTGCAGCACCGATTGAGCAAACAGGAGGTCCTCCTCAGCCAGGGTATCAAACTTATAGAACTTTGCAAAGGTGTTTGTCCCCGACCAAGTAGCTGCTCGGCACAACTGTAATGCCGAGACCCCTCGGGCAGCCGCCCCAGAAGAGCCCACTTTCCTAGTGGAGTGGGCCTTAACCGATTTTGGAAAACGGCAATCCTGCCGTAGAATGCGCCTGCTGAATCGTGTTACAGATCCAGCGAGCAATAGTCTGCTTTGAAGCAGGAGCGCCAACCTTGTTGGCCGCATACAGAACGAACAAAGCTTCAGTCTTCCTGATTCTAGCCGTTCTGGTCACATAAATCTTCAAAGCCCTGACTACATCCAGGGACTCGGAATCCTCCAAGTCCCGTGTAGCCACAGGCACGACAATAGGTTGGTTCACATGAAAAGATGAGACCACTTTTGGCAGAAAGTGAGGGCGAGTCCTCAACTCTGCCCTATCCACGTGAAAAACCAAGTATGGGCTTTTATGTGATAAAGCCGCCAATTCGGAAATACGTCTTGCCGAAGCTAACGCCAACAACATGACCACTTTCCACGTGAGGTATTTCAACTCCACAGTTTTGAGTGGTTCAAACCAAGGTGACTTGAGGAAACGTAACACCACGTTAAGATCCCAAGGCGCCACCGGAGGCACAAAGGGAGGCTGAATATGCAGCACTCCCTTCACAAAGGTCTGTACTTCAGGAATAGAGGCCAATTCTCTTTGAAAGAAAATGGATAAGGCCGAAATCTGGACCTTTATGGACCCTAATTTTAGGCCCAAAGTCACTCCTGTTTGAAGGAAGTGAAGTAGACGGCCCAAATGGAACTCCTCCGTAGGAGCAGCTCTGGCCTCACACCAAGAAACATATTTCCGCCATATACGGTGATAATGTTTTAACGTCACGTCTTACTAGCCTTGATCAGGGTAGGAATGACTTCCTCCGGAATCCCTTTTTCCGCTAGGATCCGGCGTTCAACCGCCATGCCGTCAAACGCAGCCGCGGTAAGTCTTGGAACAGACAGGGCCCCTGCCGCAGCAGGTCCTGCCTTAGAGGAAGAGGCCACGGATCCCCTGCGAGCAACTCTTGCAGCTCCGGATACCAAGTCCTCCGTGGCCAATCCGGAACAATGAGTATTGTTCTGACCCTGCTTCTTCGTATTATTCTCAACACCTTGGGTATGAGAGGAAGAGGAGGAAACACATAGACCGATCTGAACACCCAAGGTGTCACCAGAGCGTCTACCGCTACCGCCTGAGGGTCCCTTGACCTGGCGCAATACCACTTTAGCTTTTTGTTGAGACGGGATGCCATCATGTCAATTTGAGGCAGTCCCCAACGATCCGTGATCTGTGCGAAGACTTCTTGATGAAGTCCCCACTCTCCCGGATGCAGGTCGTGCCTGCTGAGGAAGTCCGCCTCCCAGTTGTCCACCCCCGGGATGAACACCGCTGACAGAGTGCTTACATGGCCTTCCGCCTAGTGTAGAATCCTGGTCGCTTCTGCCATGGCCAATCTGCTCCTTGTTCCGCCTTGGCGGTTTATATGAGCCACTGCCGTGACATTGTCTGACTGAATCAGAACCGGTTTTCTCCGAAGCAATTCCTCCGCTTGACGCAGGGCGTTGTACATGGCCCTCAACTCCAGGACGTTGATGTGAAGACAAGACTCTAGGCTTGACCAGAGACCTTGGAAATTTCTTCCCAGTGTCACTGCTCCCCAGCCTCGGAGGCTTGCGTCCGTGGTCAGCAGGACCCAGTCCTGAATGCCGAACCTGCGACCTTCTAGTAGGTGAGCACTGTTCAGCCACCACATGAGAGATACCCTGGTCCTGGAAGACAGGGTGATCCTTTGATGCATTTGTAAATGGGACCCGGACCACTTGTCCAAGAGGTCCCATTGAAAAGTCCTCGCATGGAACCTGCCGAAAGGGATGGCCTCGTAGGAAGCCACCATCTTCCCCAGGACCCGCGTGCAATGATGCACTGAAACCTTTTTTGGTTTTAATAGGTTCCTGACCATGGCTATGAGTTCCTGAACCTTTTCGATCGGAAGAAAAACCTTTTTCTGGTCTGTGTCTAGAATCAGCCCCAAAAAGGTCAGACGCGTTGTACGGACTAGCTGGGACTTCGGTATATTGAGAATCCAGCCGTGTATCTGCAACGTCTTCATGGACAGAGACACGCTGTCCAGCAACCTCTCCCGAGATCTCGCCTTTATGTGGAGATCGTCCAAGTATGGGATAATTGTGACCCCCTGCCTGCGCAGGAGCACCATCATTTCCGCCATTACCTTGGTGAAAATTCTCGGGGCCGTGGAAAGCCCAAACGGCAACGTCTGAAATTGGTAGTGACAGTCCTGCACTGCAAATCTCAGGAACGCCTGATGCGGGGGGGAATATCGGAACATGAAGGTAAGCATCCTTTATGTCCAGGGACACCATCCAATCCACCCCCTCCAGGCTGGCGATGACCGCCCTGAGTGATTCCATTTTGAACTTGAACCTCTTCAAGTACAGGTTCAGACATTTCAGGTTTAAAATGGGTCTGACCGAACAGTCCGGTTTCAGGACCACAAACAGGGTTGAGTAATATCCCTCTCCTTGCTGGAGATGAGGAACTGTGACAATCACCTGTTGAATATCCAATTTTTGGATTGCTGCCAACACTAGCTCCCTCTCTGACGGGGAAGCTGGCAGAGCCGTTTTGAAAAATCGGCGAGGAGGCAAGTCTTCGAATTCCAGCCTGTATCCCTGAGAAACAATCTCTAATGCCCAGGGATCCACCTGCGAGTGAACCCAGACGTGGCTGAAAAATCGAAGACGAGCCCCCACCAGATCTGCCTCCCCTCGGAAAGCCCCAGCGTCATGCGGTGGACTTTGCAGACGCAGGGGAGGACTTCTGCTCTTGGGAACTAGCTGTGTGCAGCTTTTTTCCCCTGCCTTTCCCTCTGGCAACAAAGGATGATCCACGTACCTTCTTGTTTTTATTGGAACGAAAGGACTGCATTTGATAATGAGGTGCTTTTTTGTATGCTGCGGGGGGACATAAGGTAAGAATTTTGACTTACCAGCCGTAGCCGTAGAGACAAGATCCGAGAGGTCATCTCCAAACAACTCCACCCCTTTGTAAGGCAAGGACTCCATATGCCGCTTTGAATCGGCATCTCCCGTCCACTGTCGGGTCCACAAGAGCCGCCTAGCAGAAATAGACATAGCATTTATTCTGGAGCTTAATAAACAAATGTCTCTCTGAGCATCCCTCATATACAAGGCAGCATCTCTGATATGCTCTATGGTCATTTGAATGGCGTCCCTATCTAAGGTGTCAATTTCCGTAGATAAGGAATCTGCCCATGCCACAACCGCACTACAAACCCAGGCCGACGCCATAGCCGGTCGAGCAATAGTACCGGAATGATTGTAAATGTGCTTTAAGGTAATTTCCTGCCTGCGATCAGCAGGTTCCTTGAGGGAAGCCGTATCCTGAGAAGGCAGTGCCACCTTTTTGGACAAACGTGTCAGCGCCTTGTCAACTTTTGGCGAAGATTCCCAGCGTATCCTATAAGTTTGTAGAAAGTAGGATTTTGGTACTTACCAGGTAAATCCTTTTCTTTGAATCCATAGGGGGCACTGGAGTACTCTTGGGGATATGGACGGCTTCCACCGGAAGAAGGCACTGAATAAATTAATTTTTGAGACTACTCCTCCCCTCCATATCCTCGAGCACTTCAGTGTTTTTTACTGAGCCGAACAGGATCGATAGAGAGATTGACAAAAGGAGAATTACCTATAATCTCACGGACAACAATAAAGTTGACACAAAACGTAACAGACAACTAAACAGTTGACACCCTAACTGATTAACCTTTGTTAAATTTAAACCAGTCGTGAAAGTGTGTTACCATAAGAACCACTGAACTTCCTAAAACAGATAAACTGCTCTGGGTGGGCATCCAGTGCCCCCTATGGATTCAAAGAAAAGGATTTACCTGGTAAGTACCAAAATCCTACTTTCTTTTTCATCCACTAGGGGTCACTGGAGTACTCTTGGGATGTACCAAAGTTTCCTCCGTGGCGGGAGAGCTGTTTGGCACTTGTAACACTAAACGGCCAAAGCTAGATGCTGATGCCGCGAACGTATCAAACTTGTAAAAGCGCACAAACGTGTGCACTGAAGACCAAGTAGCCGCACGGCAAAGCTGTGTCGTAGAAGCCCCACGACTCGCTGCCCATGACGTTCCCACAGAACGTGTGGAATGAGCTGTTACTGATGTAGGTGGCTGTAACCTAGCATGAAGGTAAGCCTGACGTATGGTCAGTTTGATCCATCTGGATAAGGTCTGCTTAGAGGCTGGCCAACCCCTCTTAGCCGCATCATAGAGAACAAACAACGTATCCGTCTTACGAACCGTAGACGTTCGGGATACATAGACGCGTAATGCGCGAACCACATCCAACGTTTCAGCATTCTCTGTTAATACCGGAACTACTATTGGTTGATTGATGTGAAAAGACGACACTACCTTTGGTAGAAAAGCGGGATTCGTCCGAAGTTCCGCTCTGTCATCATGAAAAACTAAATACGGTGACTTGCACGACAAGGCACCCAGATCTGAAACTCGCCTAGCCGAAGCTAAGGCTAAAAGAAAAATCGTTTTCCAAGTGAGAAATTTAATATCCACTTGTTGTAAGGGTTCAAAGTAATCGGACTGTAAGAAATCTAAAACCAGATTCAAGTCCCATGGTGCTGTAGGTGGAATGAAAGGAGGCTGTATCCTCATTACACCCTGTAGAAACGTATGTATTGACGGCAACGAGGCCAATTTCCTTTGAAAGTAAATTGACAACGCAGATACCTGCCCCTTTAGTGTGGAAAGACGTAGTCCTCCATCTAACCCCATCTGTAAAAATAACAAAAGACGGGATAAATTAAAAGATGATGTCGGAAACTTCCGAGCTTCACACCAACCTATATAAGTACGCCAGATTCTGTAATAATGAGCTGCCGTAACCGGCTTCCTAGCTCGTACCATGGTTGGTATAACAGACTCCGGAATGCCCTCTCTTCTCAAGATGGCCTTTTCAACAGCCACCCCGTCAAACGCAGCCGCGCTAAATCGGGGTAAAGGAACGGACCCTGTTGTAACAGGTCCGGACGTAGTGGGAGTGGCCACGGGTCGTCTGCGAGTAAACCGAGGAGATCCGAGAACCAAGTTCTCCGAGGCCAATGAGGCGCTATTAGTATGACTGTGACGGACCCTCTCTTGATCCGTTTTAGCAACAGCGGGAGCAGCGGAAACGGTGGAAACAGATACACGAGGCTGTACGGCCACGCGGCTGTGAGAGCATCCACCGCCACTGCCCCTGGATCTCTTGTTCTGGACACATATCGTGACACCTGATGATTGTGGCGGGATGCCATCAGATCCACCTGAGGGTAACCGCACCTCTGGATCAACATCTGAAACACTTCTGGATTTAATGCCCACTCTCCTGGATGAAAATCCCGACGACTGAGAAAATCTGCCTCCCAGTTGTCCACTCCCGGAATGAACACTGCCGACAATATCACCTGGTGATATTCGGCCCATCTGAGGATCCGAGCTACTTCCCGCATTGCCATGCGGCTTCTCGTTCCTCCTTGTTTGTTTATGTATGCGACTGCCGTCGCATTGTCTGACTGCACCTGAACAGTCTGAAAACGAAACATGTACACTGCTTGTCTTAGAGCATTGTAAATCGCCCTGAGTTCCAGAACATTTATGGATAGCGATCTTTCGTGATCTGCCCAGAGGCCCTGGAGCCGATAACTCTGAACTACAGCTCCCCAACCTCTGAGACTTGCGTCTGTTGACAGAATTATCCAATTCACGACGCCGAATCGTCTCCCTGCAGATAGATTGTGTATTTTTAACCACCAGAGAAGAGACACCCTGACTTGTGGCGACAATCTCACCCTGTGGTGCATCTGCAGATGTGATCCCGACCATTGCGCTAACACCTCCAGTTGAAACGGACGTGAGTGAAATCTTCCGAACTGAAGTGCTTCGAAAGCCGCCACCATTGTGCCTAAAAGGCGAATGCACAAATGTACTGAGACTGTGCGTGGCTTGAGCACTAATTGCACCAGATGACGAATGACCTGTACTTTCTGTTGTGGCAGGTAAACCTTTTGATTTACTGTATCGAGAATCATCCCTAGGAATTGAAGTCGTTGACACGGAATTAGATGTGATTTCTTTAAACTGACTATCCAACCGTGCTGAACTAGTACATTGTACGTTAGCAAAGCATGCTGGAGAAGCAATTGTTGAGACGGAGCCTTTATGAGTAGATCGTCCAAATACGGAACAATTATTACTCCTAGGGACCTGAGATGAGCTATCATCACGGACATTACCTTGGTGAATACCCGAGGCGCTGATGAGAGGCCAAACGGCAGAGCCTGAAACTGGTAATGGTCTCGCCTTATTGCAAACCTTAAGAAACTCTGGTGAGGTGGCCAAATCGGAATGTGTAAGTACGCATCTTTGAGATCCAGTGCAATCATGAATTCCTGTGGCTCTAACCCTGCAATTACTGACCTGAGAGATTCCATCTTGAATCTGTGGTAAGTGACGTAATGATTGAGACCTTTTAGGTTCAATATTGGCCTGACTGAGCCATCTGGTTTTGGTACCAGAAACAGACTGGAATAATAACCCTGCCCCTGTTCCTGCACGGGGACCGGAATTACAACTGCAGCATTCAGCAGAGACTGAATGGCAACCTGCAGAACTGCTTTCTTGTCGTCCGACACAGGCAGTCCTGTCGTGAAAAATCTTCCTGTCGGAAGATAATCGAACTCTATTTTGTAACCCTCTAATACTAAATTGCGGATCCACCCATCTGTGGACGTCTGCAGCCACGCCCCCTGAAAGCTCTGAAGGCGTGCTCCCACAATTGGAGATCCGAGATGGGCTGGGAGCCCGTCATGCCACTGGTTTGTTAGTGGTCTTAGTGTCTTGACGACGTGCATTGGATTGTCGGGCACTACGTCCCCGACCTCTTCTACCAGGCGTGACTGCTCCTGTGCCCTGCCCACGAAAGGGCTGAGTTCTAAAGGATTTGAACGCCGGACCAGAATATTTCCGTTTAGGTATAGTTGTAGGCGATGGAAGAAACACAGACTTTCCTCCAGTAGCCTCAGAAATCCATTTGTCCAATTCAGGACCGAAAAGCTTCTCGCCATCATAAGGCAATGCCTCTATACCTTTTTTAACCTCCGTCTCCGCCTGCCAAGAACGCAGCCAAAGTGCTCGTCGTACTATGACTAGCGATGAGGACAGGCGAGAAGTAAGCTGACAGACGTCAGTAGAAGCTGTACATAGATATTCAGCAGCTTCCCAGATTTGATCCGCGAGAAGTATAAGATGGTCATCTTGCAGAGCCGACTTGAGCTCTTTTATCCATACCATTAATGCTTTAGTAACCCAAATGCCAACCAACCCAGGTCTCAGCAGCACTCCAGCTGCTGTATACATGGACCTTAGCATAGCCTCTATTTTACGATCTGCAGGGTCTTTAAGCGTAGTAGCAGTTGGTACTGGTATGGTTAACTTCCTTGTAAGTTTAGATACGGATGAATCCACCGATGGTGGGTTCTCCCATGTAGCTGTCATGGACTCTGGAAACGGGTAACTCGATTTAAATCTACGAGGTATAGAAAACCGTTTATCCGGATTCTTCCGTGTTTCCAGTAACATTTTATTAAGAGATTCCGAAATAGGGAAACACATCGGAGATCTCGGTCGTTTAGTAAAGACTACCTCATCATTCGTCAGGGGCTCCTCAGTTTCCGTAAACTCCAGCGACTGACGTACTGCTCTGATGAGATTATCAATACCTGGGCTGTCAAAATCGTCACTATCTGACTGTTGGTCTATTTCGCCCTCCTCATACTCATGTTCAGTGAGGTCTAGTATCCCAGAGACTGGAAAATTATTAGGAAAAGGAAACTTATCTTTTCCACTCAAGGTGGACCTCTGACCAGATTGAGACTCCCCTGGTAACTCAAATGGTCTCATTTTAAACTCAGATCTTGCCGCCTCTCTTTCTTCACGAGAGGCGGCCAGCTCTGATTGTAAACCAACTAATACATCTGCAAGTAAAGCCCATGGAGGGTCCAGAGATGCTGGCTTTACTTCTGTGGAAATCGTATTTGTGGCTGTATTAACAACACATGCTGTACATGTGGTGGATCCATCAGGCAACACACTCTTACAGACATGACATGAAAAATGTTTCTTAGATTTTGCTGGTGTCTTACTCATTATAAAGACAGACAATACAAACTACACACAGACAGTCTGCACGACTCAGTAATAACACCAAAGTTCCTTGTATATATCAGGCAAGTGCAGTGCCTGCCAGCAATAAGAAAACTGACCCCCAAATTCCCCTAGTACCACTCTTAAGCCGAGATGTAATATAGGAATCCTGGAACAGACAGGAGAACATTAAACATGTTAAGTACCAAGTTTTTCTACAAAGCTTAACACTGCCAATACTGCTAATGTCTCCCCCCACCCCCACGACCTCCGTGTACAGCACCGGGTCGGGGCCTGTGGAACTTTGCATAGGGCCGTGTGAGCGGCCTGTACCTGTATGCCAAGGCAGCGGGGAACTCACGGCTGATGCGGGCGGTCAGCGGGAGCAGAGAGCGTACTGCATAGAGCCGTGGAGCGGCCTATGCACACGCGCTCCCGGCCCGCCACACACAGCATAGAGTGGAGTGGCCTCCTGTGTAGCCAGGCAGCGGGGAACATATCGGCTGCTGCGGCGCAGGGAGCAGCGGTCTGCTAGGTAACTTAAGATGCTGGGAGCGGCGGAGAGTGAGAGCGCGCTGCATAGAGCCGTGAAGCGGCCTATGCACACGCGCTCCGGGCAGCGGTCGTTAGTGAGTAAAACATGCCCAATACAATCCCCAATAGTGGGGCGGCAGCATAAGCTGACCGCCCCTACCCAACATACCTGGACCGTAACAAAAGTCTATGACGGGGCTTCTCATCCAAGCTCCGTCCAGCTTTTTGCAGGCAGCCTGCAGGTGGAGTGAGGGAGCTCTTTACAGAGAGGTCCGACACTCACGGCTGTTCTCAGCCGCTTCCACTGTCCCTGACCCACGCCTGTTAGAAGGGGGGAAAGGACGTGGAAATCCTTGAAAGGAAAAAAAAAAACTTAGAAAAAATTCCAATACTTTGTGGACGAGCTCCACTATGCCTTCTAACTGTGTCGAGCACAGAAAAAACACTGAAGTGCTCGAGGATATGGAGGGGAGGAGTAGTCTCAAAAATTAATTTATTCAGTGCCTTCTTCCGGTGGAAGCCGTCCATATCCCCAAGAGTACTCCAGTGACCCCTAGTGGATGAAAAAGAAAAGGATACGCCATGAGAATCCTTTTGGGAACTTGTGGTCTCCTATCCGGAGATTCCCAAGCCTTTTCGCACAAGTCACTTAATTCAAATGAGGATGGAAAAGTGACTTCAGGCTTTTTCCCTTTATACATGTGTACCCTCGTGTCAGGGACAGGGGGTTCCTCAGTAATATGCAAAACCTCTTTAATGGCAATAATCATGTACCGTATACCCTTAGCCACCTTTGGCTGTAATTTTGCATCTTCATAGTCGACACTAGAGTCAGTATCTGTGTCGGTATCTGTGTCATCGATCTGGGATATGGTGCGCTTCTGAGACCCCGAAGGACCTGGCGCCCCAGGGACAGGCATGGACTGGCTACCTGACTGATCCCTAGCTTCTGCCTTGTCTAATCTTTTATGCAATAGATTGACATTTGCATTCAAGACATTCAGCATATCCACCCATTCCGGTGTCGGCGTTGCCGACGGCGACCTGCCATTCAAGCACTCCCTCTCCACATTAAGCGAGCCTTCCTCGTCAAACATGTCGACACACGCGTACCGACACACTTCACACAGGGAACCCCTTTCCTGAAGACAGTATCTCTGTCAAGGCCCTTTGGAGAGACAGAGAGAGAGTATGCCAGCACACACCCCAGCGCAATAACCCTGGAGACCAACACAAAATGTTTTTCCCCAGCAGCGCTGTATAAATATGTAAACCGCCAATTATGTCCCCCCCCCCTCTCTTTTAAGCACCCTTTCACCGTGTGTAAGCAGGGGAGAGTCCGGGGAGCTTCCTCTCAGCAGTGCTGTGGAGAGAAAATGGCGCTGGTGAGTGCTGAGGGAGAAGCCCCACCCCCTCGGCGGCGGGCTTCTGTCCTGCTCAAACTTAGTAAAATATGGCGGGGGCTCTTTTATATACATGTACAGAGCCCACCTGTACATGTATATAGTCTTTTTGCCATGCAGAGGTTTATATTGCTGCCCAGGGCGCCCCCCCCCCCCCCCTGCGCCCTGCACCCTTACAGTGACCGGAGTATGTGAGGTGTATGGGAGCAATGACGCACAGCTGCAGTGCTGTGCGTTACCTCAGTGAAGTTGAAGGCTTCTGCCGCCTGACGACTTCTGTCTTCTGTACTTCTAGCTCTGTGAAGAGAACGGCGGCGCGGCTCCGGGGGTGGACGCCCAGTAAGAACCTGCGTTCACCCCCTTTGGAGCTAATGGTGTCCAATAGCCGAGGAAGCAGAGCCTATCTTTGACAAGAAGGTCTGCTCCTCTCTCCTCAGTCCCTCGATGCAGGGAGCCTGTTGCCAACAGTGCTCCCTGTGAAAAAGTAGTAAAAGGTAGAAAAAAAAAAAATCCAAACAAAAATGCTTCTAGGCAGAGAACTCTGGAGAGCTCTCTGCAGTGCACCCATATTGCTCTGGGCACAGTGTAAAACTGAGGTCTGGAGGAGGGGCATAGAGGGAGGAGCCAGTGCACACCCAGAGTCCAAAGCTTTCTTAAAGTGCCCTATCTCCTGCGGAGCCCGTCTATTCCCCATGGTCCTTACGGAGTCCCAGCATCCTCAAGGACGTTAGAGAAAGAAACTTGAGCCCAGATCCTATATATATATATATATATATATATATATATATATATAAAGTAGCAAAAAGACGTGGCGGCACTCAGCAGACTTCTTTCAATCCTTTATTGTGGTCATAGAGCCGACATGTTTCGGGGCTTGTACCCCGTCCTCAGGGCCAGACAGAAATAGAGCAAGTGCACATATCACATTTAAATACCCCCACCAACTTATACACTAAGTAACTAAGTGCACTCACCTGCTCCACGCCGTACTCGCCCGCTCTGGTCCGGCGTCAGTGTCCTGTCCCGGCTTGATGACGTCCGTGGCGCGATTAGCTGTGCCTCTGTCCCCATGGTTACAGCCAAGCACTGGCTGTCGCCCATAGGCTCCGCCGCACGCCTCTCACCGCCCGGCGTCCAATGCCGTTGGTCCTCCTCTGACCCAGCCGATGACGTGACGGCACGTTAGTGTAGCTGGAGTGTCACCATGGCAACCGTGTTCCCCGTAGTGGAACAGCTGCCAGACAAAGATTCTGCATAAAATACAAAAAACATATAAAGCAAAAGGATAAGGAGACTTTAAAAAGCATGAACTATAAAAATAGTTTCATACTACAAGCAATTGATCCGATAGATAAACATGCAATTAAAAACTGAACATGACGATGATCATCCCTACCTCAGGCATAGACAGGAAGGAAAACTATGTTAAGCTGCGTTAAACTAGTGAGAATGGACCTAAGTCGTAGATCAGTCCATGACTGGTAATATCGTTAATTAGCTGTCAATGGGCTACTTTATAAGCTAAAGGAAGCATTGTAACCCCAAATTTTCGTTTAGTCCCCCTGGTGACAGTGTACCCAAAGTGTAAATCCACCTAGTCTCCCTCTGGAGCAAAGTCCTAGCCCTATTGCCTCCTCTGAGGGACAACGGTACATGATCTATCAGTATAGCCCTAATGCTAGCTACCCCATGTTTTGCCACTAAACAGTGGCGTGCAAAGGGTTGGTCACTCGTGCCCTACTCTTGGGCCTTTTTGATGGCACTTCTATGTAGTGCCATCCTCTCCCGAAACTGTCTAATGGTCTTGCCTACATAGGCAAGACCACAGGGACAGGTGAGGAGGTAAATGACATGGGTGGGAGTGCACGTGAGCCTATGTGCTATTGTCATCTTTTTACCCGAATGGGGGTGGTTAAAGGTAGCACCAGTAATTAGGGTATTACAGGTTGTGCACCCCAAACATTTGTAACAACCTAATTTAGGCCTCAAGAAGTGTGCCTGGTTGTGTCTAGTGAACTTGGTGACATCCAATTTTACTACATGTTCTCCTATATTACGGCCTCTCGTGTGGCTAGGCATGATCTTAGTGTCCACCAGTGTCGACAAAGCCGCATCTGTTTGTATAATCGGCCACCACTGTTTAACCTTCTTTGTAATACTTGTCGATGCCGTAGTGTATTTATTAACCCAGGGTAGCCTCTTGTCTAAACTCTTTTTGGTAGTAACCCCCAATGTTTGTGCTCGGGTTAATTTAAGCACCTTCTGTTTAGAAGCCTCCAATTCTTTAATAGGGTATCCACGCTCTGCGAATTTATAAAGCATCTTTTCTAGAGCTATTAAGGTTTCATCATAATCTGATGTGATGCGTCTAACCCTCAAGAATTGGGAAAAAGGTAACCCCTTTCGAAGAGATAACGGGTGGAAACTTTGATGATTCAATAGAGTGTTTCTATCCGTGGGTTTTACATATATAGAAGTTTTCAAAACCCCGTCTGACCTAGTGATAGTAACATCTAAGAAATTAATGAATGTCTTATCTATCTCATATGTAAATTTCACTACATGCTCTGTCGCATTGTGTGTATCCCATATGGATTTTAAGGTTTCCTCAGAGCCATTCCAAAGTACCAGTAAATCATCTATGTACCTCTTATAGTATACTAGATGACTGGAAATGGTGGTGTCTAATAAAAACATGTGTTTTTCTAGCTGGTACATAAATGCGTTAGCGTACGATGGGGCCACCGCCGACCCCATCGCACAACCCTTTGCACGCCACTGTTTAGTGGCAAAACATGGGGTAGCTAGCATTAGGGCTATACTGATAGATCATGTACCGTTGTCCCTCAGAGGAGGCAATAGGGCTAGGACTTTGCTCCAGAGGGAGACTAGGTGGATTTACACTTTGGGTACACTGTCACCAGGGGGACTAAACGAAAATTTGGGGTTACAATGCTTCCTTTAGCTTATAAAGTAGCCCATTGATAGCTAATTAACGATATTACCAGTCATGGACTGATCTACGACTTAGGTCCATTCTCACTAGTTTAACGCAGCTTAACATAGTTTTCCTTCCTGTCTATGCCTGAGGTAGGGATGATCATCGTCATGTTCAGTTTTTAATTGCATGTTTATCTATCGGATCAATTGCTTGTAGTATGAAACTATTTTTATAGTTCATGCTTTTTAAAGTCTCCTTATCCTTTTGCTTTATATGTTTTTTGTATTTTATGCAGAATCTTTGTCTGGCAGCTGTTCCACTACGGGGAACACGGTTGCCATGGTGACACTCCAGCTACACTAACGTGCCGTCACGTCATCGGCTGGGTCAGAGGAGGACCAACGGCATTGGACGCCGGGCGGTGAGAGGCGTGCGGCGGAGCCTATGGGCGACAGCCAGTGCTTGGCTGTAACCATGGGGACAGAGGCACAGCTAATCGCGCCACGGACGTCATCAAGCCGGGACAGGACACTGACGCCGGACCAGAGCGGGCGAGTACGGCGTGGAGCAGGTGAGTGCACTTAGTTACTTAGTGTATAAGTTGGTGGGGGTATTTAAATGTGATATGTGCACTTGCTCTATTTCTGTCTGGCCCTGAGGACGGGGTACAAGCCCCGAAACATGTCGGCTCTATGACCACAATAAAGGATTGAAAGAAGTCTGCTGAGTGCCGCCACGTCTTTTTGCTACTTTGTTTAGTGACCTTGTGTCACTGGGAAGGCACCGCAGCATTACACCCTGGGGGACATAGGAGTGCCGGGCACAACTTTGTGATATATATATATATATATATATACATACATACACATATACACACACACACACACACACACACACACACACACACACACACACACACACACAGTATAGGGCATAGGATTACATTTTTTCGTAGATTCATTGATGACATCTTTCTGATTTGGCAGGGAACTAAGGAGGAGTTTGACAGTATGGTGGCGGAACTCAACACTCTTTCTAGTCCTATTCGCTTTACAGCCACCTGCTTGGGATCTGAGATTAATTTTTTGGACGTCACTGTCATAGTTTCGGGCTCTAGACTATTGACTACACTCTATCGCAAATCCACTGATCGTAACTCCCTACTATTAGCCTCTAGTAACCACCCTCCAGCCTTAAAAGATAGCTTGCCTATCTCCCAGTACTTGAGGGCTATGAGGATTAACTCTGAAGTAGATCGTAGACATGAACAATGTACTGAGATCACCTCTCGTTTCTTAGAGAGAGGATATTGATGGCCTATAGGAGAGGGGCTAACTTGAAACAACTAATGATGCGTCCGACCCTGTTCCCTATTGAGTCTACAACCAAAACCACCTCCTCTTTGATGCAGGCCAAACCTGGCTGTTTCTCCTGTGGAAGCTGCACCACGTGTCGATCTATGTTGACTGGTGTGACTTTCAATCATCCACTCACAGGGAGAACTATTAAAATTAATTACCATCTACACTGCCGTCTTGACTATGTGATCTATATCCTGAAATGCCCGTGTGGACTATGTTATGTAGGACTGACCACACGGGCATTTCGTGATCGTATGGCTAATCACAGGTCCTCGATTCACACGGCATTATTGACTGGACATACTGATAAGCCAGTGGCCTGCCATTTTTTACAAGCTAGACATCAGGTGGCTGGTTTGAAGTGTAGACTTATTGATTGGATTCCACCCAAACCAACGGGTGGTGATAGGACCCTAGCGCTGAAACGGCGTGAAAGCTACTGGATCCACACACTAGACACAATTACCCCGAGAGGCCTTAATGAGGGCAATCCTCTCAATGTGTTTCTTTAGACCACTATGAGTGTGGCGTCAGTATTACATCCCTGGATTCAGTAGGGGTGAATGTTGAAGGTCTATGTATGGTTCCGGGTTACTGTGTAGCAACCTTTGTAGTTCTTGGTGTTGCTGATTATCGTTGTGTTATTTTTCTCTAGATTTATATACATATCTATTAGTAGTTTAAGTGCTGTATTGGTTGATCTGTTTCAGATCTTACCATTTATTGTTTGTGGCATAGTCCACGCCTCCTGTGAACTTACCGGTCTCTGGTTCACCTGGCACCTGAAGATGTAGATTCAATATATGTACATACAGACATTGTCTGTATGTATGTGCACATGTATCTAATTGTTTTTTTCATTAGTTATTGTTTTTATGTACAACTATGTACGCCTTCTAGATTTGTGAGCGTTGCCCCTTATGGCACGTATGATGTGAACATAGCTGGTATGGTATACGATGATTTGTCCCCCTTTGTGTACAGTGGATAGTTGGGCTACTGACACAAGGGGGCGGTTCCTTGGTTAGTTCTAAATTGAAATGTGGACTCTCTCTCCTTTCACTGTATAATAGTATAGGTCAACTAGTAGTGTCTATGCAGTGTGTAGTTAGGCATTGTTTAATCTGGTTACAATTTTTCACAGTGTATGTGATGTTCAGTAGCGGTTTTGCGGTCCAGCGCTATTTCCTGGACGGTGGAACGCAAACCGGCGTCACTTCCGGTCCGTGGACCGCATGTGGTGAATTGCGGCCGCGGCAGGACTTGGGGACTTGTGTGCGGTTGCAGTGTTCTACACACTGCTAAACTGCCGGCTTTAGGCTCTTATGGTGTGTGTAGTGTATGCCTTGTGGTTTGGTATTGTACAGTTTGTGGACGACTTCCGGTTTCGCGGGCACTTCCGGCCGGCGCAGTATTTAACTTACACTCAGTGGATAGGAGGGCTATGCAGCCACATGCACAGCTTCTTCCACACTGAGTAAGTAACATTTCTGGATATTTTATTGCATGTTTAAGGTGTTAACACGCTTTATTGATAATGGATTACATATTTTTCTTCTGGCAGCATAAAATAAAATAAGTGTGCATTACACCAGTGGCTGCATCAGTACTTGAGGATGTCCAGTATACAGGTATTTTGCACTGTGTGGGGGTGATTGTCATAATAACTGGCTGTGCCTATTACTGTGGTGATTGCTAGTTTATATGACTCCATGTTCCCTCTTTTTTGTATAACAGCCTGATAGACTGTGAGTCCTCTATACTAGCTGACCATAGTGAACTATGACAAGGTATCTGCTGACGATGCATTGAACGTCACAGGTACGGGAGAGTGAGAGTCTGTTAAATTGTTCTTTAGCACACTGGGGACATTCTTTTTGTATTATGCATCTATCTCTGTTGGTGGCGTTTTTCTTGTTGGAGCTAGGCTTTCCAGGGACCGGTGAGGCTTGTGATCGTAATTATGTACATTGTCCTTTCAGATGTATTTGTATTTATTGCCGACTTGACTGAACTGATGTGTCACCTGTCTTGAGAAAGGTCCGGTTACGGACCGAAACGTTGACACGAATAAAGCCTTGGTGACGACTGATTTTTACATATTGAATGACTCCATTATTGCGAGAGTGCACCTCCACTTTGTGGGATTTGTTTGCATATTAATAGTGGACCTATATGGCCCATTAGGAGCACCCGCTTGTTCATCAGAAGTTTTGAGATGTGAGTGCAGGACAATCCATGTATATATATATATATATATATATATATATATACACACACACACACACACACACACACACACACACACACACAGTATATATATATATATATATATATATATATATATATATATATATGTATGTATATACTGCCCTTGCAAGAAAATAAATGACGTTCACCTATAAATAACAAATTTATTTTTCTAGTTACTTAAGACATTACCTGCAACAGGCCTCCACCCACAGACTTCCATCCAATGAACTTTCCTCTCACATCGTACAGAGCTGCTACGAATGTCAGCTCTGTGTTCTGCATCTAGAAGACAATGCAACCTTAAGTCCACTACAGGTATATCACCAGATATTTCCATCGAATACTCCGTGTATGTCAGTATTTGGCAATCAGTGCTGCCAATCAGCAAAACTTGGCATTCACAATAACCCGTCATCTGATAAAGTGTGAAAATGGGATTTATGGTCTTACCTGGATAAATTATTTTCCTGGCGTCCATAGGGGGCACAGGACGCACCTGACTTGCGGGATACTAGTGAGTATGTGGCCTGTTATTCGGTGTGTCTGTGTCTGCGTATATGTTAGTCTTCCTTCCTCTTCCTCCTCCACTACTGCCTTGGGCTTGCTTACCAAACGGCAGGCCCATGATCGGGGGCGGGGGTACAGGGGAAAGGGAGGCCAAGCATGCTCGGAACAAAAAGTTAACCCTTTGGTGCCTGCTCACTCCCTCACCACCTATAACCCAACGTAAAGTCTCATCTGCGCCCCCTAGTGTACTAGGAAATATATATCAAACGCACCTGGACTCATATGCACACACTCAATTTTAGCCATCAATGATAACAGATGACAGCAGCAATTGCCCGAAGACTCCAACTCTGACACCTTCTCCTACTCACTCCTGCCAGACTAAACATAAAAGTGTTCTTGGGGCAGATGTATTAACCTGGAGAAGGCATAAGGATGTGATAAACCAGTGATATGTGCAAGGTGATAAACGCACCAGCCAATCAGCTCCATTATGTAAATTAACAGTTAGGATCTGATTGGCTGGTGCCTTTATCACCTTGCACGTATCACTGGTTTATCACTTCCTTATGCCTTCTCAAGGTTAATACATCTGTCCCCTTGTCGGTACTCCTCACCTGTGTACTTCCCATGCATGTAAATGGGAAGTTCATAGGGGAGGGGCTTCACCAACGTTGCAGTTAGAAAAAGAAGCACCTTCGTAAGAGAGAAGAGGTTACAGCATGGACCAATGGAGTCTTTGTGGAAACCCATCAGGTTGGAGTAACAATGATAAACAGGATTTGGATTTTGGAATCATCCTTTAATCAGAATTATATTAGTGTATTGCCAATGCAACGACACATGTATAATATTAAATAAGAGTTATTGTGCCAGTGTTGGAAGTGGAAGGAGTATCAAATCTCAAGAACACAAAATTACTTCCTGTGAAACTATATAATAATTTAGCACGATATCTTTGATGACCTATACTCACCTGGTCGCTGGACTTAAAGCTGAAGCTTATAGGGAATGGAGAAGCTGTAAGGACCCGCGATGCTAAGCCTGGCTGGTCGTCATAATACAACCAGGGGATATTTGGCCTCCTGTGGATGACATAGGAATACATAATAGAACAGCGACTACACTCTTGTCCCGCTGATGAGAGTATCATATAGTGCTTACCAGAAGGAGATGGAATGCACCATCCCCAGTGCAGCTGTATTCTGGAATATGTAACGGAACAGACCACAGGCATCGGCACTCTGAGGACTTGTAGAATGCATGTTCATTACGCACATGTTCCCCAGCGCCTGGCACGCTGTTTGATTGGAGCTCAGCTGCAGAGAGTACATGCTATAAGCATGGGATTTCTCTTACGTCCTAGAGGATGCTGGGGACTCCGTAAGGACCATGGGGTATAGCCGGGCTCCGCAGGAGATAGGGCACCTAAAAAGAACTTTGACTATGGGTGTGCACTGGCTCCTCCATCTATGCCCCTCCTCCAGACCTCAGTTAGATTCTGTGCCCAGAGGAGAATGGGTGCACTGCAGAGAGCTCTCCAGAGTTTTCTGTTTTAAAAGAATTTTGAAGGTTTTTTATTTTCAGGGAGTCCTGTTGGCAACAGGCTCCCTGCATCGTGGGACTGAGGAGAGAGAAGCAGGGCTGGCTTTATGGTTGGGCTCTGTTTCTAGGCTACTGGACACCATTAGCTCCAGAGGGTGTCGGAACACAGGTCTCACCTGGGGTTCGTCCCGGAGCCGCGCCGCCGTCCTCCTCACAGATGCCGAAGATAGAAGCCGGGTGAGTATGAGAAGGCAGAAGACATCAGGCGGCAGAAGACATCAGATCTTCATGAGGTAAGGCGCGCAGCGGTAAGCTGCGCGCCATTGCTCCCACTATACACACACACAGAGCAGCACTGAAGGGTGCAGGGCGCTGGGGGGGGCGCCCTGGGCAGCAATATTCCTCACTTCTGGGCATGATAAGATGGATTAGGCTGCGGAGGCAGTAAATCCAAGAATCCTCCGCCATTTTAATAAAATAAGCACTGGGACCGAAGACCGCCGTCGGGTGGGCGGGGCTTGATCCTCAGCACTAACCAGCGCCATTTTCTCCACAGAGGCTGCATGCTGAACGCTGGCTCCCTGGTCTCTCCCCTGCTGAACTTCACAGGCTGGAAAAAAGAGGAGGGGGGCACATTGGCGACGCAGTGAGTGGGAATTGGAATATTAATATATAAAAAAGCGCTATCTGGTCATATTTTTCCACAGTGTTATTAAGCGCTGGGTGTGTGCTGGCATACTCTCTCTCTGTCTCTCCTAAGGGCCTGGTTGGGGTTTTGTCCCCTTGTAGGTTAATCCCTGTGTGTGTGGGGTGTCGGTACGTGGTGTCGACATGTCTGAAGCGGAAGGCTTCTCCAAGGAGGAGGTGGAGCAAATGAGTGGTGTGTCCCCGTCGGTTGTGCCGACTCCGGAATGGATGGACATGTGGCATATGTTGAATGCAAGTGTGGCATCTTTACATAAAAGGCTTGATAAGGCTGAATTAAGGGGGACATCAGGGGGTCAATCCTCGGATTGGACCGACTCACAGGGCCCGTCGGGGTCTCAAAAGCGTCCCTTAACACAAGACACTACTACCGACACGGATTCTGATTCCAGTGTCGACTATGACGAAGTAAAATTGCACCCTAGGGTGTCTAAAACCATTCAGTGTATGATTGTGGCAATAAGGGATGTGTTGCATATTGAGGATGAACCCTCGGTCCCCGACACAAAGGTACACATGTTTAAGGAAAAGAAACAGATTATTAATTTTCCCACATCTCATGAATTAAATGATTTCTTTGGAAAAGCTTGGGAGACTCCGGAAAAGAGACCGAAGATCCCCAAAATAAGTTATATGGCATACCCCTTCCCTAAGCAGGACAGGGAGATTTGGGAATCACCTCCCACTGTGGACAAGGCCCTGACGCGCTTGTCCAAGAAAGTGGCGCTACCGTCTCCTGACACAGCGGCCCTTAAGGACCCTGCAGATCGCAGGCAAGAAACTACCTTAAAGTGTATTTATTCTCATACGGGTGCTGTGCTAAGACCGACAATTGCGTCGGCATGGGTGTGTAGCGCAATTGCAGCTTGGACAGATGAGCTGACAGATCAATTTGATAATATGGATAAGGATACTATATTCTTAACTCTAACCCATATTAAAGACGCAGTCTTATTTATGAGGGATGCTCAAAGGGACATTGGACTGCTAGCTTCTAGGGCCAATGCCATGTCTATCTCGGCGAGAAGATCCTTATGGACTCGCCAATGGACGGGTGATGCGAATTCCAAAAAACATATAGAAGTACTACCCTATAAGGGTGAGGTATTGTTTGGGGATGGGCTGACGGACCTGGTTTCCACAGCTACAGCAGGTAAATCAAATTTTTTACCATATATTCCCCAACAGCAAAAGAAAGTAACACCCTATCAGATGCAGTCCTTTCGGTCGTACAAGTCCAGAAAAGGTCGGGGATCCTCTTTCCTCGCCAGAGGTAAGGGCAGAGGCAAAAGAGCACCTGCTTCGGCAGGTTCCCAGGACCAAAAGTCCTCCCCGGCTGCTCCAAAACGCACAGCATGACGCTGGGGCTCCCCTGAGGGAGTCCGCACCGGTGGGGGCACGTCTTCGACTTTTCAGTCAGACCTGGGTCAGATCAGACCTGAATCCCTGGGTGTTGGAAATAGTTTCCCAGGGGTACAAACTGGAATTCGAGGAGGTGCCCCCGCGCCGATTTTTCAAATCGGCCCTACCAGCTTCCACATCGGATAGGGATGTAGTGTTAGCTGCAATTCAAACGCTGTGTATACAGCAAGTGATAATCAAGGTTCCCCTGCACCAGCAGGGAAGAGGTTACTACTCAACCCTATTTGTGGGCCCGAAACTGGACGGTTCAGTCAGACCTATTTTGAATCTGAAATCCCTAAACCTGTACATAAAAAGATTCAAATTCAAAATGGAATCACTCAGAGCGATAATAGCCAACATGGAGGAGGGGGAGTTTATGGTGTCTCTGGACATAAAGGATGAGTACCTTCATGTCCCCATATATGCTCCCCATCAGGAATACCTGAGATTCGCTGTACAGGATTGTCATTACCAATTTCAGACGTTGCCGTTTGGACTTTCCACAGCCCCGAGGATTTTCACCAAGATAATGGCGGAAATGATGGTGGTCCTGCGCAAGCATGGAGTCACAATTATCCCATACTTGGACGATCTCCTGATAAAAGCGAGATCAAGGGAGAAATTGCTGAGCAGTGTGGCGCTCTCTCTGAGAGTGCTCCAGCAACACGGTTGGATTCTAAATCTACCGAAGTCACAGTTGATTCCGACAACTCGACTGCCGTTCCTAGGTATGATACTGGATACGGAACAAATGAAGGTCTTCCTCCCAATAGAGAAAGCCCAGGACATCCAGAACATGGTCAGAGACCTGCTAAAACCGAAAAGGGTGTCAGTTCACCAATGCACTCGAGTTCTGGGAAAAATGGTGGCGGCCTACGATGCCATTCCCTTCGGAAGGTTCCATGCAAGGACTTTTCAATGGGACCTTCTGGACAAGTGGTCCGGGTCCCATCTGCCCTTACATCGGAAAATAACTCTGTCCCCAGGGGCCAGAGTGTCTCTCCTGTGGTGGTTGCAAAGTGCTCACCTGCTGGAGGGTCGCCGGTTCGGAATTCAGGACTGGATCCTGGTTACCACGGACGCGGGCCTCCGAGGATGGGGAGTGGTCACACAGGTAAAAAAATTTCAGGGACTTTGGTCAGACCAGGAGTCCTGTCTACACATTAATGTGTTGGAACTCAGGGCCATTTACAACGGCCTTCGACAAGCGGAGAGTCTTCTTCGAAACCTACCGGTTCTGATTCAATCAAACAATGTCACAGCAGTGGCTCATGTGAACCGCCAAGGCGGGACAAGAAGCAGAGTCGCGATGGCGGAAGCCACCAGGATTCTTCGCTGGGCGGAAAATCATGTAAGCGCTCTGTCGGCTGTCTTCATTCCGGGAGTGGACAACTGGGAAGCAGACTTCCTCAGCAGACACGATCTCCATCCAGGAGAGTGGGGACTTCATCAAGAAGTCTTTACAGACATAACACGTCTTTGGGGAACTCCTCAAATAGACATGATGGCGTCATGCCTCAACAAAAAGCTTCGGAGGTATTGTGCCAGGTCTCGGGACCCTCAGGCAGTGGCAGTAGACGCTCTGATAACAACGTGGGTGTTCAAATCGGTCTACGTGTTTCCTCCTCTTCCTCTCATCACAAAAGTGTTGAGGATCATAAGGCAAAGAAGAGTACAGACGATACTCGTTGTCCCAGACTGGCCTCGAAGGGCCTGGTACTCAGATCTACAAGAGATGCTCACAGGAGATCCCTGGCCTCTTCCTCTGAGCGAAGACCTGTTGCAACAGGGGCCCTGTGTATTTCAGGACTTACTGCGGTTACGTTTGACGGCATGGCGGTTGAACGCCGAATCCTAGCGAAAAAGGGAATTCCGGAAGAGGTCATCCCTACTTTAATAAAGGCTAGGAAAGAGGTGACGGTTAAGCATTATCACCGTATCTGGCGAAAGTATGTGTCTTGGTGTGAGACCAAGAATGCACCTACGGAAGATTTTCATCTGGGTCGTTTTCTCCACTTCCTACAGACAGGAGTGGATATGGGCCTGAAATTAGGCTCTGTTAAGGTTCAGATTTCGGCCCTCTCGATTTTCTTTCAGAAGGAATTGGCTTCTCTTCCAGAAGTCCAGACGTTTGTAAAGGGAGTGCTACACATCCAGCCTCCTTTTGTGCCTCCAGTGGCACCGTGGGACCTCAACGTGGTGTTGCAGTTCCTAAAATCACACTGGTTTGAACCGCTTAACAAGGTTGAGTTGAAATTTCTTACTTGGAAGGTGGTCATGTTGTTGGCCTTGGCATCAGCAAGGCGAGTATCAGAATTGGCGGCTATGTCACACAAAAGCCCCTACTTGATTTTTCATGTGGATCGAGCTGAATTGAGGACACGTCCGCAATTTTTGCCTAAGGTGGTTTCTTCATTCCATGTGAATCAACCTATTGTGGTGCCTGTGGCTACAAGTGACCTGGAGGATTCCAGATCCCTGGACGTAGTCAGGGCCTTAAAGATTTATGTAGCCAGGACGGCTAGAATTAGGAAAACAGAGACTCTGTTTGTCCTGTATGCGGCCAATAAGATTGGCGCACCTGCTTCGAAGCAGACTATTGCTCGCTGGATCTGTAATACGATTCAGCAGGCTCACTCTACGGCTGGATTGCCGGTACCAAATTCGGTTAAGGCCCATTCCACTAGGAAGGTGGGCTCTTCTTGGGCGGCTGCCCGAGGCGTCTCGGCATTACAACTTTGCCGAGCGGCGACTTGGTCGGGGTCAAACACTTTTGCTAAATTCTACAAGTTTGATACCCTGGCTGATGAGGACCTAGCGTTTGCTCAGTCGGTGCTGCAGAGTCATACGCACTCTCCCGCCCAATTGGATGCTTTGGTATAAACCCCATGGTCCTTACGGAGTCCCCAGCATCCTCTAGGACGTAAGAGAAAATAAGATTTTAAACCTACCGGTAAATCTATTTCTCCTAGTCCGTAGAGGATGCTGTGCGCCCGTCCCAGTGCGGAAACTCTGCAAGACTTGTATATAGTTGTTGCTTACATAAGGGTTATGTTACAGTTGAAATCGGTCTGGGACCGTTACTGTTGTTGTTCATACGGTTAACTGGTTATGTATGATCCAGGTTACATGGTATGAT
Source organism: Pseudophryne corroboree (assembly GCF_028390025.1). NCBI lineage: Eukaryota > Metazoa > Chordata > Amphibia > Anura > Myobatrachidae > Pseudophryne > Pseudophryne corroboree. The sequence continues at coordinate 743,037,576 of NC_086448.1, read as the reverse complement.
TGGTGTGGGCTGGTATGAATCTTGCCCTTGGATTTCTAAATCCTGCCTTGTATTGTCCATCTCCTCTGGGCACAGTTCTCTAACTGAGGTCTGGAGGAGGGGCATAGAGGGAGGAGCCAGTGAACACCCATAGTCAAAGTTCTTTTTAGGTGCCCTATCTCCTGCGGAGCCCGTCTATACCCCATGGTCCTTACGAAGTCCCCAGCATCCTCTACGGACTAGGAGAAATAGATTTACCGGTAGGTTTAAAATCTTATTTTTACCATGTATGTACAGTACATATATGAAGTATGACAGAACGGACAGGTATATGCAAGAACAACTGTAAATAAGCACTGCTTGATTATGTTATCGCTTCTGTATCCATATGGGACACATAAGGAATAGAGTCAATTATAAGGAAATTACCAGTCACCCTCAGCTGCATACAGGGCCGGTCCTGGGCATAGGTAACCTAGGCACTTGCCTAGGGAGTCTTTGTGCCAGAGGGGGCATCCAGGGGCTGGGCATGTTAGGCACCAGGCAGTCATGGTAATTAAACATCAACACTGAAGTGGCCGACTGTGAAGAACTTGCTAGACCAGGTTTAAGTGTCAATAAGAGATGTCCTGGATGTGGGTGGCCGCAACCGGGGGTATCCGCTCAAATGGTCGACCATGTTAAGGTCAACAGTCACTAGGTCGACCACTATTGGTCGACATGGACAAATGGTTGACACGTGAAAATGGTCGACGCAAGACAGGTGGACACACGAAAAGGTCGACATGTCTTTTTTTTTTTATTAGATTTTTAACTTTTTCATACTTTAACATCCACGTGGACTACGATTGGGAACGGTAACCTGTGCCGAACGCAGCGAGGCTTCGCTTGCCATGCAAGGGGACACAGTACACTAATTGGGGTTCCTGGTCATGTTACGGAAAAAAAATGACACCAATAACAGTTAAAAATTCCATGTCGACCTTTTCATGTGTTGACCTGTCCCGTGTCGACCATTTGTCTATGTCGACCAATAGTGGTCGACCTAGTGAATGTCGACCTTAACATTGTCAACCATTCATACCAGAACCCAACCGGAGCCATCCAGTGAGGGGGGAGTTATTTGATGAGGGGTAAGATGAGATGGAGCTTCTGCAGTTGGAGTGGCAGAGATCCATGGTGTCACTCAGTGCCCGCAGAATTGATCTTCTGCCTGGAATCCTGAGTCACAGTGAGACGGAGACCTCAGATTGGCTTGTTGTCACTGTGCCAGTACCTGTGTACACAGCATTAGCCAAGGGCGAGGGGGCATGGTCTGGGCTCTGTTGGGCAGTGATAGCATACAAGGCTTGGTATGAAGGAGCTCTGGCATATTAGGGGGCAGGTCAGCTACTAATGGCATAATAACGGGTACACATGCTGCCATATAAAGAAAAGGGAATGGGAGGGCAATTGTATATGTAGAGGCATGAAGGGGCTATGGCATATGTAGGGTCATAAATAAGCTCTATTGGCATATTTAGGGGCATGAAAGGCTGTTGGAACACTAAGGGGTCCGATGCCATACAATGGGCAAGAGGAGTCACTATAGCCATATAAGGGGCATGGGGAGATTCTAAAATATGTTGGGGAATGATGGGATTTTTAGGCCATACAAAGGGGCATGAGAGGAGTCCAATTATATAAAGCTGCAATCCAGCCGAAATCTTTCTCTGTCACCCAGAGTTGGTGCAACGCTGCTTTGTGGCGGCATCTATTTCCGGGTGGGGGTGGGGGGAGCACCAGCTACAATCTAGGCCTATGGCACCAAACTGATCAGGGCTGCTCCTGGCTTCATAATCACTTGGCTAGCAAACTACAGATTATTATAGTGCTCAGGGACGAAGAACAGAGATTTTCATTTTCATTTCATTAGTAGGCAAAGCTGGCCAGAAGCAGGAGGAGTCGGTAATGGGAAATCCAGAACAACAGACACTGGTACATCTAGTCACAGAGACGTCATGTAATGAGCCTGTATTAGAGTTACAGGTTACATGGAGAAGCATGCCTGTGCACATACCAGTGAGAGCGGCAGCATGGTAAACGGAAGCAACGTCAGTGGTGCTTCACATGCACAGTCCGGAGCTGGAATGTTACAGGTGTACTATGCATATTATATACTGTATAATATAGTATAGCTTATCTCTTCTCATCCAAGGGGATGCGGTCAACATCCCGGCGGTCGAAATACCGACGCCGGAATCCCGACCGGCACAATCCCGACATATTCTCCCTCCGTGCGTGTCCACGACACCCATAGAGGGAGGATATAATAGTGTGCCGAGCATAGCGAGGCACCGTGCCCACAGCGTGGCAAGCGAAGCGAGCCTGCAAGGGGCTACGTCCGCTCGCCACCCCTGTCGGGATTCCGGCGTCGGTATTTCGACCGCTGGGATCCCGGCCAGCAGGATTACGTACTGATCCCCATCCAAGACCCTGATTATTGCTAATCATTTCTCTGCAATCCATATTAGACCATTTTAATAAAACACACAATTAATGGCTCAAAGCCAATAAAACATAAATTAACTCACAATACGTACCAAACAAGCTGCAGCAGACGCCTGCAAATGAATGGAAAACCACTCTGACCGTAACAAAATGCCCTGAAACGAAAAAAATTATATATATATATATATATATATATATATACACATACACACACACACACACACACACACACACACACACAGGTATATATATATATATATATATATATATATATATATATATACACACAGGTTGAGTATCCCATATCCAAATATTCCGAAATATGGAATATTCCGAAATACGGACTTTTTTGAGTGAGACTGAGATACTGAAACTTTTGTTTTTTAATGGCTCAATGTACACAAACTTTGTTTAATACACAAAGTTATTAATAATATTGTATTAAATGACCTTCAGGCTGTGTATATAAGGTGTATATGTAACATAAATGAATTGTGTGAATGTAGACACACTTTGTTTAATGCACAAAGTTATAAAAAATATTGGCTAAAATTACTTTCAGGCTGTGTGTATAAGGTGTATATGAAACATAAATGCATTCTGTGCTTATATTTAGGTCCCATCACCATGATATCTCATTATGGTATGCAATTATTCCAATATACGGAAAAATCCGATATCCAAAATACCTCTGGTCCCAAGCATTTTGGATAAGGGATACTCAACCTGTATATATATATAGACACACACACACACACACACACACACACACACAGGTATATATATATATATATATACACACACACACACTACAGTTCATATCCACTGTTAGATCTGCAATATGTACATGCTTACCAGTTGCCCATAGCGGACAGTTGGCAGAACTCTGGACAGGATGTGACTAGCTCCGCTGAAGCACATACCGTCAGCCTAGGAAGCGTGGGAATAGAAAGTGCTGGTGTGTAATATAAGGGAAGGAACTAATATACACGGTTTATCAGCAGTGTTTTATTTCCTAATAATGTCTTATTATAATTGATGGCAAACATACTTCTAGACGTTCAAGAATATCTAACTATGCTTCAGGCATGTGAGCGGCAGGTGTGTGTCATATTCTTACCACAATATTTGGTTGGTAACAGTTGCAGGAGTTGTTCTTACTGATAACTGTCTGATGGCATCTCTCACACCTGGGGATAGAGAACGTAACAGACTATGATAAGAAGCGAACCACTTGTGGCTTAACGCGTTTCTCAGCCTACCACGACAGACGTCTGTTTCCTCATAAGAGGACACCCCATCCACTTCTGAGGAAACAGCCGTCTATTGTGGTAGGCTCAGAAACGTGTTAAGCCACACCCCCAGGTGACGAGTTGCGAGGTTGTACACACGGGGTTCCCTAATACCAGGACTGAAAGTTGGCTGAATTGTACTACAGCTCCTGAAGACAACAGGGTGAGCAGAGCACGGCACAAGTCTGCAGTGAGTGTGCACTGTGGTGTGACCACGCCAGGTAATCGCTGTCCGGCAGATAGAACAGCCACAGTGCCGGTAACCTGTATATTCAATAAATATACAATTTATATAAGCCACTGGCGAGGGACTATAACATAACACTATTACCTAATTAGAGGCTAACAATTGTAGTCCACGTGGATCGTTAAGTATGAAAAGGATCAAAAACAGGAAAAAATCGTGAAAAACTCATGTCGACCTTTTGACCTGTCGATCTAGAACATGTCGACCTAGAGACCCTGTTGACCTAAAAACCCTGTCGACCTAGTTACTGTCGACCAATAGTGGTCGACTTAGATACTGTCGACCTAGAGACCGGATCCCGTTATTCATGCAGTCTGACTTTTGGTCTACAGGAGTAGTCACGTGGCTCTGACACGTCACTTAACCACCGCCCCCTCTTCCCTGATTGGTTTCCTGCCGAATATCACAGGCTAAGATGTTAATAAAGGGTGCAAACCATCAGTGATTTCCCGTCATCAATGTAAATCATCGATGGTGTACCATTCGATGGCCATCCCAATGTAAGAGTAATTGTACATTTTGTGTAATATATTTGTTTTGAAGAAAAAAAACACCCAAAAACTGCACAGTAAAAGTGTGAACGTCTTTTACTATGTTTATCGAAACCAGATGACAAAGCCAGTTACACGGTTAGTGTTAGACAGACAAGACCTCATAGACCCGTGGGTTTGTGCACACATGACCAGCGCACACCATGATTTTCCATTTTACACATTAACGCATCTTAAAAATGCAACAACAGGTTAGGGGGTTACACAGCAGAACGACGACGGACAATTGGGCTGATGGTCAGAACATTTCCTGTCATCCTGGACCATCCCCGATTGACCGAACACACATCAGGTGATTTAATGAACGACGGAATGATGTGACGTTCTGTCTTTTGTTAATATGCACAGCGCCGCATGCAATATCAATTATGCCAACCAGAAGATATTGTATGCGACCCACGGGAGCGTGCAATCGAGTGTACACATCAGACGATATGCACGATTTGTCGTTCCAACACAGCAAATCGTGTCGATGTCGGCCTGATGTGTACCCGCCCTTAGGGCCTAATTCAGACCTGATCGCTAGCAAGCGATTTTTGCACTGCTGCGATCAGATAGTCGCCGCCTACAGGGGAAGGGTATTTTAGCTGTGCAAGTGTGTAAACGCATGTGTAGCAGAGCTGTACAAAGAGATTTTGTGCAGTCTCTGTGCAGCCCAGAACTTACTCAGCCGATGGGTTAACAACATCAGCCTGTCCAGGAACGGAATTGACGTCAGACACCCTCCCTGCTAACGCATGGACACGCCTGCGTTTTTCCAGACACTCCCTGAAAACAGTCAGTTGACACCCACAAACGCCTTCTTCCTGTCACTCTTCTTGCGATCGCCCGTGCAAACAGATCCGTCGAACAAACCCATTGCTGAGCGGTGATCCGCTTTGTACCCGTGCGATGTTCCTGATCGCCCGCTGTGCGAAAATGCGCAGCAGCCATCAGGTCTGAATTACCACTTAAAGTGAACAGTGCAGTACTGGTGCTCTACCTAGTAAGATGTCATATAATGACTGGTGGACTGTACTTTATTCACCTTGGGGCTGATGCCGTGTTGAACACAAGTCAGTGGTAATTGCACCCATACAAACAATTGCAGTTCCATGCTTGCAATGCAGACATAACTGCATTGCATTGCATGCATGGAACTGCAATTGTTTCTATCGCATGCTGGGGGCCGCCCAGCGCAGGCAAGACCGTCCTGCATGCTGCCCACCACCCAGCAGTTGCCACCGCAATGTAATTGCGATAGTATTGCAATTACATTGCGTCTGCAACAACGGTGGATGCCCCCTGCCTTCACATGTCACACAACCGCACCGAAAACGGTCTGGCCATGCCTGCTTTGGCCGGACCACTCCTCCGCCCCCTGACGGCCACTGAGGTCACTCATGCGCAGTGTGCCGGAAATCGCTTGATTGCGATTTTCGGTACATAGCAATCCATACTGAATAACCCTCTAAATGCAGATATTTGTCACATCTCTGTGTTGTACACCTATCTGCAGTGAAAGGTCCCACCAGATCATACGCTTGGTTTCATAGCCGCCATTAGTATCCCTGCACACTTGCATCAGCCCTATCTCAGCCCTATCTCTGGTGCAAACTATCTGTATGAAAACAGGTGTAATTCCGGGTACACACAACGCTACATAGCCTGCAGTTATGTTGACATGGGGGGTAATTCCAAGTTGATCGCAGCAGGAATTTTGTTAGCAGTTGGGCAAACCATGGGAGCCATTCCGAGTTGTTCGCTCGTTGACGATTTTTGCAATGGAGCGATTAAGGCAAAAATGCGCATGCACTAAGTATTTTAGCACAAAACTTAGTAGATTTACTCACGTCCGAACGAAGAATTTTCATTGTTGAAGTGATCGGAGTGTGATTGACAGGAAGTGGGTGTTTCTGGGCGGAAACTGACCGTTTTCTGGGAGTGTGCGAAAAAACGCAGGCGTGCCAGGATAAAACGCGGGAGTGTCTGGAGAAACGGGGGAGTGGCTTGACCGAACGCAGGGTGTGTTTGTGACGTCAAACCAGGAACGAAACGGGCTGAGCTGCTCGCAGTGTAGGAGTAAGTCTTGAGCTACTCAGAAACTAAGAATTTTCTATTCGCAATTCTGCTAAGCTAAGATTCACTCCCAGAGGGCGACGGCCTAGTGTGTGCAAAAGCAGCTAGCGAGCGAACAACTCAAAAAGAACCCCCCATGTGCACTGCAGGGGAGGCAGATATAACATGTGCAGAGAGAGTTAGATTTGGGTGGGGAGTGTTCAATCTGCAATCTAATTTGCAGTGTAAAAATAAAGCAGCCAGTATTTACCCTGCACAGAAACAAAATAACCCACCCAAATCTAACTCTCTCTGCACATGTTATATCTGCTCCCCCTGCAGTGCACATGGTTTTGCCTAACTGCTAAAAAAAATTCTGCTGCGATCAACTTGGAATTAACCCCCATGGTCCAGACGTGTAATCACTAAACACAGCTTACGTGCAAATGCTGCAGGTGCAACCCAGTTACAACCCTTCTGTCGCAAGTGGGGATACATCTGAATTGTGCAAGACAAACATCTGTGTAACATCATCAGTGGTCTGTGTTTCTTTTAGTCTTTTAGTGCCTGTATGTAGGGAGGCCTGGCACAAGGACTACTCACTTACATATTTACAGAAACAGACATACAAGTAAGTTTAATGTACAGAGGAGCCATATGGATAAAGTAAATACACGGTCGAGTCACATTATTATGACCACCTCCTACATTCGATGTTGACAGCGCGCAGTTCATGAAGTACGTCACGTGTCATGCGCTGGCTTGGTGGGTATATAAGGTGTGCAATAGCTGTCTGCACACATATCACTCGTTGCGGTCATGGGTAAAAGGGGCGATTTATCCGAGTTGCAATAAGGGATGATTATCGGCCTTTGGGCTAAGAGTGGCAGTATTTCTGAAACAGCGCAGTTTGTGAACTGTTCGCGTGCTGCTGTGGTGAAGGTGTATCGTGACTGGACAAATGGGACCACTGCAAATAACCGCCATGGAAACTGCGGAGCTCCACGTGCCATATGAGAGGTGAACGTCGGCTACGAAGTTGCGTGAGGGCCGACCGACACGCTACAGTGGAGCAGCTCACCATCAAAATTATCCTGGGAGCTACCAGACGTGTGTCTAAAACAACCGTTCAGCCCGTCGAGCTGCTGCCAGCGCTGTACATGGCGGTTACTCTGGCTATTAGCAGGTGGTCATAATAATGTGACTCCACCGTGTATAACTAGAACAATCATGATTAGTAAGCACCAATGGGAATCCTAATAGTTTGTATTACTTTATAGAGATGTGTTCTCACACATCTAGCCCTAACATCGGGTGTCTTTTTTGCTGTAAATGCGTCTTCATCGCAACATTTCAGGCGCACCAGGAGACTGTGCTGATTCATTTTACACGTGACCCTTGCTTATCTGTGTGCGACTGAGTCTATGGGCCTAATTCAGACCTGATCGCTAGGCTGCGTTTTCGTACAGCCTGTGATCAGGTCTGAACTGCGCATGCATATGCACCGCAATGCACAGGCGCGGCGGTCCGCAGAGATGGGGAGCGCCGGGACGGTGCGAGAAAAGCAATCGCATGGACGACAGCAAGGTGACTGACAGGAAGAGGCCGAATAAGGGTTGCAACAGACCACTTTTAAGGCGTGTCCGGAGAAACGCAGGAGGGACCAGGCGTTTGAAGGGAGGGTTTCTGACATCAGGTCTGGCCCCAATCATCGCACTGGAAGAGTAAGTCCTGGGCTGTGCAGAGAGATCGCACTCCTGCACAGCTATTTCCCCCTCCCTCTGTAGGCGGCGACTACCTGATCGCAGGGATGCAAAAAACGCACCCTAGCGATCAGGTCTGAATTAGGCCCCATATATGGAACTTGGCATGGAAAAAAAGCTATGGCATTTGCATTGCAGCACTTCATATACAGATTCAGATACTCAGTGTCATATATCAAATTAAACAGCGCAGTCTCCTGGCAGCTAAGATGCCCTATGCTAGCAGAGTTTCATGGGGCCTGGCGCAATAAGAGGGGCTATTTGGCGTGACTACAGCAATGATATATGAGAACACATCTCTGTTTGCTACTACTCCATCTAGTGTGATATCTCAAGATCATTGATTGTAACCTAATGTGCTACTTTTAGCTCATCATAATTATTGGTTGACAACCGGTTCATGCCTGTAAGTTTTGAGACACACAAGCACAAAAAGTCTGCATCTGAGCAACGATTATCGTGAAACGTGGAATAATAAGTGCTGTTTCCAACACAAAGGTAAATGTTGGCTGGTGCAATACATACAGTATGTTGGGGCTGAATTTTATTTCAGTTTGGCACAATATAATTTTTTAAGGGAACTAGTATATTAAAGTAGATTACCAGTGACGCATTACCAGTGGTGCAGAGCACATACTACCATGCATAGTAGCATCACCAATTTAATACCTGACTTACCGCATTCCTGATGCATCTGCAGCTGTAAACGACGGCTCAGACCCATCGCAGGGGATACACTCAGCTTCATGCAGCAAGCTGCCGTTCACACCCCGTTCCACTATAGAGAAAAATGTCTATTTTATTTCTTCAGTTACAGCATGACGTTACTTAGCATATGGGGCCAATGTACTGAGCCTTGGAGAGAGATAAAGTCAATGGATATAAAGTACATGCCGGCCAATCTGCTCCTTACTGCCATGTTACAGGCTGTGTTTGAAAAATGACATGGTAGTTTGGAGATGATTGGCTTGTACTTTATATCTCTCTGCAAGGCTTAGTACATAGGCCCTCATTCCGAGGTGATCGCTAGCTGTTTTCGGTCACTGTGCAGCGATCAGGCCAAAAAAAAAAAAAACCGCAATTCTGCACATGTGTATGCGGTGCAATGCGTGACGTACTTTCACAACAGCCGATGCAGTTTCACACAAGGTCTAGCGACGCTTTTCATTCGCACTGCTGGCCGCAGAGTGATTGACAGGAAGTGGGTGTTTCTGGGAGGTAACTGGCCGTTTTCGGGGAGTGTGTGTAAAAACGCAGGAGTACCAGGGGAAACGCAGGAGTGGCTGGCCGAACGCAGGGTGTGTTCGTGACGTTAAAACAGGAACTAAACAGTCTGAAGTGATCGCAAGGTAGGAGTAAGTCTCGAGCTGCTCAGAAACTGCACAATCTTTTTTTGCAGCTGCTCTGCGATCCTTTCGTTCGCACTTCTGCTAAGCTAAGATACACTCCCACTAGGCGGCGGCTTAGCGTTTGCACGGCTGCTAAAAGCAGCTAGCGAGCGAACAACTCGGAATGAGGGCCATAGATCCCTAGTACATAGACCCATATGTTTTGAAAGTTAAAAAATCAGGGAATATTACAAATTAAACTTACCTAAAATGTTTCCTAAAGAGCACTGACAGTTACCAGCCGAAGACAAACCAGTGGGACATTTAATGCAATTCCACCCATCCGTGGTAACACCCTGAAATAGATTATTGGTAACATATATAACATGTATATTAAGGGTCAGATTCCGAGATGGACACAATGCAGGTATTTGCACATATGGTCGATATTTTTCAATTGCACGAGTTTCCATGCATCCCGTGCTGCAAGCACACAGGCACAGACTGAAACACGTGGTCTCAGAAGTGTACTGGAAATGTATTGGATGTCCCTGAGCGGTGACTAGGAGATGGCTAATCATATGCACATACACACCGTCTTATAGGCATGTACGGAAGAGTTGCATGAGAGAGTTTAAAGTGGTGGTAAACGCAGACATTTACAGGTGTGTCCTCATACATCACTGCTGCAGTCGCGCCAAACAGCCCCTCTTCTCGCACTGGGTCCCATGAGAATCTTCTAGCGGTATCTTTTTGTATCAGATTCTGGGGCTTATGTACTAAGCATTGGAGAGAGAGATAAACTACCAACCAATCAGCTCCTAACTGTCATTTGTCTAACGTAGCCGGTAACATGGCAGTTAGGAGCTGATTGGTTGGTACTTTATCTCTCTCCACATTATCACTCTTCAAGGCTTAGCACATTTGCCCCTCTAGCTATTATCTTCTAGAAGAAGCTAGATAAATGATCATTAGAATCTGGTTGCTATGGGCAACATCTCCACTTCAAAAACCCTGAACTTTAGTAAATATACCCCTCTGAATCTGTTCACAAAGTGCTACAATGTAGCAGCCGCAGCTTTTTTCCAATACAAGTTCTGTTGTGCTCCGTATACAGACTCAGTCACACACATATGTACAAGTATCATAAATTAAATTGATCAGCATTGCGTTGCGACAAAGACGCATTTTCGGCAAATAAAGATGCCTGGTATTAGAAGAGTTGCACGGGACCTGGCGTATTGAGGCTAGATGTATGAGGACACATCTGTATGTTGGAGCCCGTACTCTGACAGACAATCTGAACCTAAAGCCTAATTCAGACCTGATCGCTAGGCTGCGTTTTCATACAGCGGGCGATCAGGTCTAAACTGCGCATACATATGCACCGCAATGCGCAGGTGCGTCACACGGGTACAAAGCGTATCATCGCTCAGCGATGGGTTTGTGCGAAGGATCCGTTCGCAAGGAGATTGACAGGAAGAAGGCGTCTGTGGGTGTCAACTGACCGTTTTCTGGCAGTGTTTGGCAAAACGCAGGTGTGTCCAAGCGTTTTCAGGGAAGGTTACTGACGTCAATTCCGGTCCCAGACAGGCTGAAGTGTTCACAGCGGCTGAGTAAGTCCTGGTCTACTCAGAGACTGCACAAACTCTGTTTGTACAGCTCTGCTACAGTGTTCACACACTTGTAAAGCGAAAATACACTCCCCTTGGGTGGCGACTATGCGAACGCAGGACTGCAAAAAAAAAAAACCCTAACAGGTCTGAATTAGCCACCAAGTACGGGGAAAGTGCAAGTTTCAATGTTGCATTCCGTGGTTGCATCAAGCAGGATTGTTGCTTCTAAAGATGTTGCGGTCCTTGCACATTCAGAGCAAGAATGAACACTGGAGGAAGGGCTGATACAATTGGGAAGTTACAGAGTCATAAGTAACTGCACCGAACAAAATCACAGTGACATTAGCTTAACCCTATGTTGACTAGATAAGTGTTCTATGGGCCTAATTCAGACATGATCGCAGCAGCAAAATTGTTCTTTAATGGGCAAAACCATGTGTACTGCAGTTGGGGCAGATGTACAATGTGCAGAGTTAGATTTGGGTGGGGTGTGTTCAAACTGAAATCTAAATTGCAGTGTAAAAATAAAGCAGCCAGTATTTACCCTGCACAGAAACAATATAACCCACCCAAATCTAACTCTCTCTGAACATGTTACATCTGCCCCACCTGCAGTGCACATGGTTTTGCCCATTAGAGAACAGTTTTGCTGCTGCGAACAGGTCTGAATTTATATACCTGTGTATTCAAAAATTCTCAGCGGGATGTAATGGAGCCCAAGATCGCCGGAGGTGCGGGATGCCGGACAATCTCAACGTTTTTTAAAGGGGCAAACACAAGGCAACCTCTGGCAATCTCTGACTTCATTACATCCCGCCGACTGTGTCATTGTTGTAAGATATTATTCATAACGAGAGCATCAACTGTAATGGGAGCCTGTCAGCTTACAGTTTTAGGATCCCTTGCAAATAAATATTTACAATACTTCTATTCATTTATAATGGTGGGAGCTTGGAAAATCTAGAAGTAGTTCATGTACACCAGGAACCAGGATAAATTCAAATAAAAATATAACAATGAAAAGTATTTTATATTGACGACACTAGTTCTTACTGGCTGTCATATTTAAATGAAGGTCCTTTGCTGCACAGTATATGCTAATCCCTATAATGGAAGGATGTCTGCTATGTTGATAAGGCGTTTGCTGCAGCATTCTGCCATCAACCTAGTCCTAGTTAAGGGTTTGGGGTAATTGAATTTTACAGAAATCTGGCAATTTACAGTGAATTACTTCTTTTCTGTATACAATACTATGTACAGATATTGTTATATGTAGACACTCTTGATTACATGTATTATATTAGAGAAGTATATACAGTACTTAACTAGAAGTAGTCTAAGGGGACTATTCAATTGATGGTGAGGCCCATGAGCAAGTGCGTGCATATACAGTAGTCCTAAGAGTGTGTACGCCATCTGAGAACGTCTGGATCACATTAACATTTGTCTTAAAATAACACAAACCACTCTACTCTCCCAGAGGTTGCGGGAGACTCCGGATTTTTCAGGTAGTTCCCCCATCACCATCGCAAGAGTAGACTGATCTTCTTCATCCCACCCGCTTCTTAGTGAAGCGGGCAGGATGGGTTGGGAATTGCAGCGCTGTATGTAGGGGGCAGGGCAAAATTACATGAATTCCATAATTTTCGCCCTAATTTTCCTAGTAAAGCCGGCAAAATGGGGAGAAAGTCACCAAAATTGTGGCGCAGGGCAGAAGAAGTGGAGCTATGTGTCACAAATCACTGCATTTAGCCCCACCCACCTACCTGCTTAATGACGTGTAAGCATGCCCCCCCCCCCTACTGAAGCCTCCAGCAGCCTCTCCTCACTGGTCTTCTCCCAGAGAAGCCCAGAGAAGAAACAGAAAATTAAGGCAAGTATGTTTTAGCCCCGCCCCTCCCCGACAACCCACAGTAATTTCCCATGACGGGGTGGGGCTTAATGATGTGGGAGCTCAGCCCCGTCTCCCGAAGTGGCCAGCAGAGTCTGAAGGTCGGAGAGGAGACTGAAAACGTAGGCAAGTATGGTGTTGTTGCACCATGGGGCTGTGAACCAAAATCTGTGATTTCGGGGAGATTTGTTTGACCAAAAATTGCAGCAAATGAAAGAACTTACCATGGTGTCAGGACATTTCTGGCAACTGACAATAGGCCCGTTCCTAGAAATATATTTAAATCCCGGGAGACACTCACATGAAATACCTAATGAAACACAAAGGGAACATAGAAAGCATGTCATGAAATATGGCACTGTAAGTTTTCATAGACATAAGAAGACTTTGATGCAAGGAGAAACTGAATCTGCATATGGATGGGAGCATAACACTTCTTGTGCACATGTGCAGTACGAAACGCTTATTTTCTGGAGAAAACAAATGCTTATGTCCAACTCAGGCCCAGTAATTATATAGGATTAAAGCACACAAACAAATAGCTGTGCTCTTCTGAATGGCTGTATCAGCTTGCATTGCCTAAACTCAGGGAGAGTTATTCAAGTTTATTAGGATGGCGCTCACATTCCATGTACGTAGCATATACACGCTTACAGAATGATCTACATCTGGTAAACCTGATACAGTGAGCGTGCACACAAATCACTTTTATAATATTTAGTGCAAAATGTGTTTATTGAAAGACCAATTACAGTAACAAACAGTAACATACAGACAATCGTGTCGGAAAACATTTTCGCAAAATAACTGGAGGACTGTTAAGTCACCTTAGCAATTAACAGAAAGGCCTATATCGAAGTAATATAACAACACAATACACAGATATATACTATTTGGAGGCAAACATATCATGTTGGTCGTGTTAATCAAAAACAGAAAGCTACTTGGAGAAGAAAAAGAAAGAAAAAGAAAAGAGATACAGAGAAGAACAGAGAAGGAGAAGAAGAGGGGAAAGAAAAGAAGGAGCTTCAGAAGCAAACTCAAATCAGGTCAGGTACAGAGTCAAGTTCACCTGGTCCATGCGCAGACCTCATGCTAGCCATAAAGTGGAGAGCAGTACATTGAGGGAAGGAAGCGTCTATGAAGACGGGGGCGAGCAGGAAGCGAGGATGGACCTAAAGGTTGGGGAGTCTCTAAAAAGTAGCCAGCGGGCCCACTTGTCCCTGAAGGACGAGTAGTCTCCATCAGCGGAGGTCATTATATCATCTAAGTCCATATATAAATCTATCCTGGTCAGCCAGTCCCTAACAGTTGGAGGAGAGGAGGAGCGCCAACGGACAGGGATCATCGCTTTGGCAGCGTTGTTGAGATGGCATAGCAGGGAGTGCTTGTAGCCCGAGACAGGTCTGGACGAGTAATGGAACAGCCAAAACAGAGGATCCTTCGGCACCGTCTCCCCCGTTATGTCAGCAGTGAGTGAAAGTACCTCCTTCCAATACGGTTGGAGTAAGGGACGCGACCACCATATGTGGAGCGGATTACCTGGGCCGGAAGAGCAACGCCAGCAGGTGTCAGGGAGGCCCAGACCCATTTTCATTTATAATATTTAGAATGCATTGCATTCCCACCCTATGGGGGCTATTCAGAGTTGGTTGCAGATATTGTTCCCGCAGCAAAATCTGCAACCATATACTCACATGCTGGGTGCCACCTAGCACAGGTCAAGGTCGCCCAGCATGTGTTGCGCCGCCCCGCGTTGTGATCACAAGTGAATTGCGATTGCATTGAATAGAGGCTGACCCCTGTCGCCATGTTTCCAGTCCACACGCAGGAAACACAGGCAACGTCATCAGCCGGCCCCAAAATTAGCCATGACACGTCTTCAGGGATGCGATCACATGGTGAAGGGTTGCGCACTATGGGCCTAATTCAGACCTGATCGCAGCAGCAAAATTCTTCTCTAATGAGCAAACCCATGTGCACTGCAGGTGGGGCAGATGTAACGTGCAGAGAGAGTTAGATTTAGGTGGGGTGCGTTTAAACTAAAATCTAAATTGCAGTGTAAAAATAAAGCAGCCAGTATTTACCCTGCACAGAAACAAATTAACCCACCCAAATATATCTCTCCCTGCATATGTGATATCTGACCCCCCAGCAGTGCACATGGTTTTGCGCATTAGAGAACAATCAGCTTCTAACTGCCACTTACAGGCTGTGTTTGAAAAACAACAAGTTAGCTGGTTGGTTGGTACCTTATCTCCGTCCACTTTATCTTTCTCCAAGGGGCCCATTTATCATTATTCACATATTCTGCAGGTTCTCAAACTCGGTCCTCAGGACCCCACACAGTTCATGGTTTCCAGGCCACCTGTGGATTTTTAAAATGTGACAGCTGGTGACCAGTGGCGGTTCTTGCCACGGGCAAGCGGTACTTTTGCCCGGGGCGCCGCCTTCCGGAGGGCGCCGGCGCCATCTGGAGGGCGCCGCACCAGGGCAAGATCCGCCACTGTGCCCCCCGTAGTGCCCTGCTGTGCCCCCCCCCGCTTTGAAGGGAACCAGACGCGTAGCGTCTAGTTTCCCTTCATGGAGAGGACCTTAGTTGTGCGGTGCGCGATGACGTCATCGCGCACCGCACAGCAAAGGTCCTCTCCATGAAGGGAAACTAGACGCTACGGTCTAGTTTCCCTTCGTCTAGAGGACCTTTGCTGTGCGATGCGCGATGACGTCATCGCGCACCGCACAGCATAGTGGCACAGACACTAGGGGTCATAATTGACCTCTAGTGTCTATGCTGTTCTATGGGAGAGACGTAATAACGTCTCTCCCATAGATCGAAGAGAACAGAAGAGAGGAGGAGAGGAGAAGAGCGGCGCCGCCGGCGAAGGGGGTCTGGATCAGGAACGGGGATGGTAAGTATACTTTTTATTTATTTTTTATTTTTTCTTTCAGCGTGCTGACCACGCCCCCAATCGAAGCCACGCCCCCCCATATTTTGCCCGGGGCGCCACAAATCATAGAACCGGCCCTGCTGGTGACACACAGTGCACTAGACGGGTGACCTAGAAAACCTGAGCTGTGCGGGGTCCTGAGGAACGAGTTTGAGAATCACTGGCATATTCAGGGGCAGATTTATTAATCCTGGTGAAGTGATAAATTGAAAGGTGATAAAGCACCAGCCAATCAGCTCCTAACGGCCATGTAACATGCTGGGTTTGAAAAATGACTATCTGCAGTGTGTAGAGGAATCCCAGTGTAAACTTTCATAGCGACTAGTTGTTAGTGATGTCCCCTGCACCGCCCTCAGGTGTGGTATGGAAGGTTGACAGTAACTAGGTCGACCACTATTGATCAACAGTAACTAGGTCGACAGGTCAAAAGCTCGACATGAGTTTTTGATGTTTTTTTGGTGTTGTTTTCTCCGTACAGTGACCGGGAACCCCAATTAGTGCACCGTGTCCCCTCGTATGGCTCGCTTTGCTTGCAGGTTACTATTCCCAATCATAGTCCGCTTGGCTCGTTAAGTATGAAAAGATTAAAATAATAATAATAATTTGTTAAAAACGCATGTCGACCTGTTGACCTAGAACATGTGGACCTAATTACTGTCGACCCCCAGTGGTCGACTTAG
Source organism: Pseudophryne corroboree (assembly GCF_028390025.1). Classification (NCBI taxonomy): domain Eukaryota; kingdom Metazoa; phylum Chordata; class Amphibia; order Anura; family Myobatrachidae; genus Pseudophryne; species Pseudophryne corroboree. Next base: position 743,020,754 of record NC_086448.1, on the reverse strand, counting down.
ATACTGTCGACCTAGAGACCGGATCCCACCACAATCACCATCCACTGATGCCCCCGTGCTACACTCACTCCCGGGTGTAGTATCAGCTTACCGACGCCGGGATCCCGGCAGCTTACCGACGCCGGGATCCCGGCGGGGAGGGGTGACTGCAGCAAGCCCCTTGCGGGCTCGGTGGCGACCTGCGCTCGCCACGGGTTCTATTCCCACTCTATGGGTGTCGTGGACACCCACGAGTGGAAATAGTCCCTGTTGGTCGGCATGCCGACCATCGGGATACTGAGCCGGCGGGATGGTGGAGGAGGTCATGTGACTGTCGGTCAGCAGACCGGCGGTCACATGAATACCACCCCTCACTCCCAGTCCCCACTGATGCTGCCTGTACTGTTCTCATCCCCACACTGATGTGTACTGTTCTCATCCCCACACTGATGCCCCATGTACTGAATGCACCGAACTCGTCCTCCCACTGATGCTGTGCGTACTGCTCTCACTCCCACACCGATGCCCTGTACCCCACCCCCTCTGATGCCCCATACACACTGCACTCACCCTCCCGGCTGGGCCTCTGGGTCTCCGGGCACTGCACACAGGACAGGTTGCCGGCATCGTAGTACTCCTGCACCGAGCAGTCCTGCGGCCGCTGCAGGGGTATGGAGTAGCTGTGGCCGGGGCCTGAGAGGCTGCAGATCACGGCCAGACCGCAGAACAGCAGCCGCAGGCCTCCGAGCTGGGATCCCGCAGTGAGCAGCGTCCCGGACTGCACGGCATCCGCACCCATCATACAGCGGGCCCAGATCCCAGAGCGGCGGCGGAGGGGGAGGAGGAGAGGGGATGAGTGAGGACATGCAGCAGCGGAGGAGGCAGGCCAGGCCGGGGCAAGGAGCCGCACATGTGATGGGACATGGTGCTACCACTGTATGCTGTGTAACACGGCTACTGCTCCCAGTGTAATCTCACCTCTCACAGTGCATTATATATATATTACACTGCCAGAGTTCCTCACTGCTGTTATTATGCTGCCCCCTCATAATTACCTGGCCATTATAACATAACTAGTTGTGGTGGGTCATTTTTATGTTGTGTATGTTTTGTCTCATATTGTATTTTCTCATGTTTTCAGCCCTCTCCCCGCATTATGTTTTTTCCCATACGTCTGCTTTTTTACTCTTTCGAAACCATTGTTTTTATACGATGCTGAAGTTAGCTTCTTATTCGGCCAGCTTCTTATTCACTTCTTATTTTTATTGTCTATCTCTTTTGCCTAGGCAGTTCTGTGCAGTGGCGGAACAAGCAAGCGGTGGGCCCAGGTGCGACAAAATGCTTTGGGCCCCCCCCCCATCCAAGTCCACCCCGGGGGCAGTGCGCGCCGTAGGCGCGCGCAAAAATACATAGTGGCGTGGCTTCGTGGGGAAGGGGTGTGGCCACAAAATAATACCAACACAGTAGTCTCCATTATTCAAATTACGCCGCACAGTAGCACCACTACACCAGGTAGAGACCCTTTTACACCTTACAGCGAACAGATTCCTCTTTTTACACATTACAGCAGACAGCGTGCCCTTTTTACACATAACGGCAGACAGCGTGCCCTTTTTACACATAACGGCAGACCGCGTGCCCTTGTTACACATTACGGCAGACAGCGTGCCCTTTTTACACATTACGGTAGACAGCGTGCCCTTGTTACACATTACGGCAGACAGCGTGCCCTTGTTACACATTACGGCAGACAGCGTCCCCATTTTTACACATTACGGCAGGCAGATTCCTCCTTTTTACACATAGCAGCAGGCAGATTCCCCATTTTTACACATAGCGTCAGGCAGCCCCCCTTTTTTACACATTACGGCAGGCAGATTCCCCATTTCTCTATCGTCCTAGTGGATGCTGGGGTTCCTGAAAGGACCATGGGGAATAGCGGCTCCGCAGGAGACAGGGCACAAAAAGTAAAGCTTTTCCGATCAGGTGGTGTGCACTGGCTCCTCCCCCCATGACCCTCCTCCAGACTCTAGTTAGATTTTTGTGCCCGGCCGAGAAGGGTGCAATCTAGGTGGCTCTCCTAAAGAGCTGCTTAGAGAAAGTTTAGCTAGGTTTTTTATGTTACAGTGATTCCTGCTGGCAACAGGATCACTGCAGCGAGGGACTGAGGGGAGAAGGAGTCAACTCACCTGCGTGCAGGATGGATTGGCTTCTTGGCTACTGGACATCAAGCTCCAGAGGGACGATCACAGGTACAGCCTGGATGGTCACCGGAGCCGCGCCGCCGGCCCCCTTGCAGATGCTGAAGACAGAAGAGGTCCAGAATCGGCGGCTGAAGACTCCTGCAGTCTTCTAAAGGTAGCGCACAGCACTGCAGCTGTGCGCCATTTTCCTCTCAGCACACTTCACACGGCAGTCACTGAGGGTGCAGGGCGCTGGGAGGGGGGCGCCCTGGGAGGCAAAATGAGTACCTATAAAGGCTAAAAATACCTCACATATAGCCCTAGAGGCTATATGGAGATATTTAACCCCTGCCTGATTTCTCAAAATAGCGGGAGACGAGCCCGCCGGAAAAGGGGCGGGGCCTATCTCCTCAGCACACGGCGCCATTTCCTCTCACAGCTCCGCTGGTCAGGACGGCTCCCAGGTCTCTCCCCTGCACTGCACTACAGAAACAGGGTAAAACAGAGAGGGGGGGCAAATTTATGGCGATATTTTTATATAACAAAGCAGCTATAGGGGAGCACTTATTATAAGGCTATCCCTGATATATATATAGCGCTTTTGGTGTGTGCTGGCAAACTCTCCCTCTGTCTCCCCAAAGGGCTAGTGGGTCCTGTCTTCATTAGGAGCATTCCCTGTGTGTCTGCTGTGTGTCGGTACGTGTGTGTCGACATGTATGAGGACGATATTGGTGTGGAGGCGGAGCAATTGCCAAATATGGGGATGTCACCTCCTAGGGGGTCGACACCAGAATGGATGCCTTTATTTATGGAACTACGGGATAGTGTCAACACGCTAAAGCAGTCGTTTGACGACATGAGACGGCCGGACAATCAATTAGTGCCTGTCCAGGCGACTCAAACACCGTCAGGGGCTGTGAAACGCCCTTTGCCTCAGTCGGTCGACACAGACCCAGACACAGGCGATGACTCCAGTGGTGACGGTGACGAATCAACCGTATTTTCCAGTAGGGCCACACGTTATATGATTTTGGCAATGAAGGAGGCGTTACATTTAGCTGATACTACAGGTACCACTAAACAGGGTATTATGTGGGGTATGAAAAAACTACCTATAGTTTTTCCTGAATCAGAAGAACTAAATGACGTGTGTAATGAAGCGTGGGTTGCCCCTGATAAAAAGCTGATAATTTCAAAGAAATTATTGGCATTATACCCTTTCCCGCCAGAGGTTAGGGAGCGCTGGGAAACACCTCCTAGGGTGGACAAGGCGCTAACACGCTTATCTAAACAAGTGGCGTTACCCTCTCCTGAGACGGCCGCACTTAAAGATCCATCAGATAGGAGGATGGAAAATATCCAAAAAAGTATATACACACATGCAGGTGTTATACTACGACCAGCTGTAGCAACTGCCTGGATGGGCAGTGCGGGGGTAGTTTGGTCAGAATCCCTGATTGAAAATATTGATACCCTGGACAGGGACAATATTTTACTGTCGTTAGAACAAATAAAGGATGCATTTCTTTATATGCGTGATGCACAGAGGGATATATGCACACTGGCATCACGGGTAAGTGCTATGTCCATTTCGGCCAGAAGAGCTTTATGGACGCGACAGTGGACAGGCGATGCGGATTCAAAACGGCATATGGAAGTTTTGCCGTATAAGGGGGAGGAGTTATTTGGAGTCGGTCTATCAGATTTGGTGGCCACGGCTACAGCCGGGAAATCCACCTTTCTACCTCAAGTCACTCCCCAACAGAAAAAGGCACCGACTTTTCAACCGCAGCCCTTTCGTTCCTTTAAAAATAAGAGAGCAAAGGGCTATTCATATTTGCCACGAGGCAAAGGTCGAGGGAAGAGACAGCAACACGCAGCTCCTTCCCAGGATCAGAAGCCCTCCCCGGCTTCTACAAAAGCCTCAGCATGACGCTGGGGCTTCTCAAGCGGACTCGGGGACGGTGGGCGGTCGTCTCAAAAATTACAGCGCGCAGTGGGCTCACTCGCAAGTAGATCCCTGGATCCTGCAGATAATATCTCAGGGATACAGGTTGGAATTAGAGACAGATCCACCTCGCCGTTTCCTGAGGTCTGCTTTACCAACGTCCCCCTCCGAAAGGGAGACGGTGTTGGAAGCCATTCACAAGCTGTACTCTCAGCAGGTGATAGTCAAGGTACCTCTTCTGCAACAAGGGAAGGGGTATTATTCCACTCTTTTTGTGGTACCGAAGCCGGATGGCTCGGTAAGGCCTATTCTAAATCTGAAGTCCTTGAACCTGTACATAAAGAAGTTCAAGTTCAAAATGGAGTCACTCAGAGCAGTGATAGCGAACCTGGAAGAGGGGGACTTTATGGTATCCTTGGACATCAAGGATGCGTATCTCCACGTTCCAATTTACCCCTCACACCAGGGGTACCTCAGGTTCGTTGTACAAAACTGTCACTATCAGTTTCAGACGCTGCCGTTCGGATTGTCCACGGCACCTCGGATCTTTACAAAGGTAATGGCCGAGATGATGATTCTTCTTCGAAGAAAAGGCGTATTAATTATCCCATACTTGGACGATCTCCTAATAAGGGCGAGGTCCAGAGAACAGCTAGAGATGGGATTAGCACTGTCTCAAGAAGTGCTAAAACAGCACGGGTGGATTCTGAATATTCCAAAATCCCAGTTAATGCCGACAACTCGTCTGCTGTTCCTAGGGATGATTCTGGACACGGTTCAGAAAAAGGTTTTTCTCCCGGAGGAAAAAGCCAAGGAGTTATCCGAGCTTGTCAGGAACCTCCTAAAACCAGGAAAGGTGTCTGTACATCAATGCACAAGAGTCCTGGGAAAAATGGTGGCTTCTTACGAAGCGATTCCATTCGGCAGATTCCACGCAAGGATTTTCCAAAGGGATCTGTTGGACAAATGGTCAGGGTCGCATCTTCAGATGCACCTACGGATAACCCTGTCTCCAAGGACAAGGGTGTCTCTTCTGTGGTGGTTGCAGAGTGCTCATCTATTGGAGGGCCGCAGATTCGGCATACAGGATTGGATCCTGGTGACCACGGACGCCAGCCTGAGAGGCTGGGGAGCAGTCACACAAGGAAGAAACTTCCAGGGAGTATGGACGAGCCTGGAAACGTCTCTTCACATAAACATTCTGGAACTAAGAGCAATATACAATGCTCTAAACCAGGCAGAACCTCTGCTTCAGGGAAAACCGGTATTGATCCAGTCGGACAACATCACGGCAGTCGCCCATGTGAACAGACAGGGCGGCACAAGAAGCAGGAGGGCAATGGCAGAAGCTGCAAGGATTCTTCGCTGGGCAGAGAATCATGTGATAGCACTGTCAGCAGTGTTCATCCCGGGAGTGGACAACTGGGAAGCAGACTTCCTCAGCAGACACGATCTTCACCCGGGAGAGTGGGGACTTCATCCAGAAGTCTTCCACATGCTGGTAACCCGTTGGGAAAGACCAATGGTGGACATGATGGCGTCTCGCCTCAACAAAAAACTGGACAGGTATTGCGCCAGGTCAAGAGATCCGCAGGCAATAGCTGTGGACGCGCTGGTAACGCCTTGGGTGTACCAGTCGGTGTATGTGTTTCCTCCTCTGCCTCTCATACCAAAAGTATTGAGAATTATACGGCAAAGAGGCGTAAGAACGATACTAGTGGTTCCGGATTGGCCAAGGAGGACTTGGTACCCGGAACTTCAAGAGATGATCACGGAAGATCCGTGGCCTCTACCTCTAAGGAGGGACTTGCTTCAGCAGGGTCCCTGTCTGTTTCAAGACTTACCGCGGCTGCGTTTGACGGCATGGCGGTTGAACGCCGGATCCTAAAGGAAAGAGGCATGCCGGAAGAAGTCATTCCTACTTTGATTAAAGCAAGGAAGGAAGTAACCGTGCAACATTATCACCGAATTTGGCGAAAATATGTTGCGTGGTGCGAAGATCGGAGTGCTCCGACGGAGGAATTTCAACTGGGTCGATTCCTACATTTCCTGCAATCAGGATTGTCAATGGGTCTCAAATTGGGATCTATTAAGGTTCAAATTTCGGCCCTGTCGATTTTCTTTCAAAAAGAATTGGCTTCAGTCCCTGAAGTCCAGACCTTTGTTAAGGGAGTGCTGCATATACAGCCTCCTGTGGTGCCTCCAGTGGCACCGTGGGATCTAAATGTGGTTTTGGACTTCCTAAAATCTCATTGGTTTGAACCACTAAAAAAGGTGGATTTGAAATATCTCACATGGAAAGTGACCATGCTTCTAGCCCTGGCTTCTGCCAGGAGAGTGTCAGAATTGGCAGCTTTATCTTACAAAAGCCCATATCTGATTTTCCATTCGGACAGGGCAGAACTGCGGACTCGTCCGCATTTTCTCCCTAAGGTGGTGTCAGCATTTCATCTGAACCAGCCTATTGTAGTGCCTGCGGCTACAAGTGACTTGGAGGACTCCAAGTTACTGGACGTTGTCAGAGCATTAAAAATATATATTGCAAGGACAGCTGGAGTCAGAAAATCTGACTCGTTGTTTATATTGTATGCACCCAACAAGATGGGTGCTCCTGCGTCTAAACAGACGATTGCTCGTTGGATCTGTAGCACAATCCAACTTGCACATTCTGTGGCAGGCTTGCCACAGCCTAAATCTGTAAAGGCCCACTCCACAAGGAAGGTGGGCTCATCTTGGGCGGCTGCCCGAGGGGTCTCGGCATTACAACTTTGCCGAGCAGCTACGTGGTCAGGGGAGAACACGTTTGTAAAATTTTACAAATTTGATACTCTGGCTAAGGAGGACCTGGAGTTCTCTCATTCGGTGCTGCAGAGTCATCCGCACTCTCCCGCCCGTTTGGGAGCTTTGGTATAATCCCCATGGTCCTTTCAGGAACCCCAGCATCCACTAGGACGATAGAGAAAATAAGATTTTACTTACCGATAAATCTATTTCTCGGAGTCCGTAGTGGATGCTGGGCGCCCATCCCAAGTGCGGATTATCTGCATAAGTTGTACATAGTTATTGTTAACTAATTCGGGTTATTGTTGAAGGAAGCCATCTTTCAGAGGCTCCGCTGTTATCATACTGTTAACTGGGTTTAGATCACAAGTTGTACGGTGTGATTGGTGTGGCTGGTATGAGTCTTACCCGGGATTCAAAATCCTCCCTTATTGTGTACGCTCGTCCGGGCACAGTACCTAACTGGAGTCTGGAGGAGGGTCATGGGGGGAGGAGCCAGTGCACACCACCTGATCGGAAAAGCTTTACTTTTTGTGCCCTGTCTCCTGCGGAGCCGCTATTCCCCATGGTCCTTTCAGGAACCCCAGCATCCACTACGGACTCCGAGAAATAGATTTATCGGTAAGTAAAATCTTATTTTTTACACATAGCGTCGGGCAGATTACCCCTTTTTACACATAACGGCAGACCGCGTGCCCTTGTTACACATTACGGCAGACAGCGTGCCCTTTTTACACATTACGGCAGACAGCGTGCCCTTGTTACACATTACGGCAGACAGCGTCCCCATTTTTACACATTACGGCAGGCAGATTCCCCTTTTTACACATAGTGGCAGGCAGTCCCCCCTTTTTACACATTGCGGCAGGCAGTCCCCCCTTTTTACACATTGCGGCAGGCAGTCCCCCCTTTTTACACAGTGCGGCAGGCAGTCCCCCCTTTTTACACATTGCGGCAGGCAGTCCCCCCTTTTTACACATTGCGGCAGGTAGTCCCCCCTTTTTACACATTGCGGCAGGCAGTCCCCCCTTTTTACACATTGCGGCAGGCAGTCCCCCCTTTTTACACATTGCGGCAGGCAGTCCCCCCTTTTTACACAGTGCGGCAGGCAGTCCCCCCTTTTTACACATTGCGGCAGGTAGTCCCCCCTTTTTACACATTGCGGCAGGCAGGCACAAGAAAGAAAAGAAAGAAAAGAAAGAAAGAAAGAAGGAAGAATTATACTTACCCTCAGGCTCCTCGGTGCAGCTGCGTCAGACGACGATTCCCGGGCAGTAGAGAATGAGGAGGAGGGAGCCGGAGGACGGAGCCGCAGCAGCGCTTTGTTACTGGTGGAGGCGCTGCTGCTGCTGCCCCTCTGCTTCCCTATAGGCTGTTCTCGGAAGACAGCCTATAGGGAAGCAGAGGAGCAGCAGCAGCAGCGCCTCCACCAGTAACAAAGCGCTGCTGCGGCTCCGTCCTCCGGCTCCTTCCCCCGTCTGTACCGCTGCTCAGTAGGGATGGACATCGAAAGCAAACCATCATATGATGGCAATGTTCCACCATTGAAACTTTCGATGCAATGGTTACTAACCATCACATCAAAAGTATTCGATGGTGAAAACTATTTATATGACTAGTTCATGCGCAAAAGCCTGCATTTTCGTTTGCAATGTGGGAATTGGGATCGGGGGCAGGGCCAGACTCTGAGCAACATATTACTTTATCACTGGACATTGTGTGTATAATATACATATATAATATACACACACAATGCCCAATGATGAAGTAACATTACCCCATCAGTGCCAAATATACAATGCCCTCACTGTGCCAGATATACAATGCCCCCACAGTGCCAGAGATACATTGCCCCCACTGTGCCAGAGATACAATGCCCCCACAGTGCCAGATATGCAATGCCCCCACAGTGCCAGATATACATTGCCCCCACAGTGCCAGATATACATTGCCCCCACTGTGCCAGATATACAATGCCCCCACTGTGCCAGATATACATTGCCCCCACAGTGCCAGATATGCAATGCCCCCACAGTGCCAGATATACAATGCCCCCACTGTGTCAGATATACAATGCCCCCACTGTGTCAGATATACAATGCTCCCCTGTGGCAGATATACATTGTCCCACTGTGCGCTCATTGCCCCCCACCCCTTGCCGCTGGCTCTGTTTCTTCTATGTGAGGGGAGGAGAGCGTAGCATAGCGTCTCTCTTGCCCCTCAATTCTCTTTGATGCCCGGTCTCACTCTCCAACGGCGGCGGGGTCAATCTGAAATGATGCGCCGGTTCGTTAGCCAATCAGAGCTCGCGGACCGGCAGCCAATCAGGAGCCGCGGCTGCCGGTCCATGAGCTCTGATTGGCTAGTAAACAGGTGCCTTATTCAGATTGACCGCGCCGCCGCCGATGGAGAGTGAGACTGGGCATCCAAGAGAATTGAGGGGCAGGAGAGGCACTGCGCTGCGCTCTCCTCCCCTCACACAGAACGAAGCCAGCGGAATGCAGTATTGTGGACGACCCGGCGGTACGGCGTACCGGCTGGGAATTTCTTACAATAATGTGGATGGCAACTTGCTCAGTGCGCGGTTTGCTTTGCTGTCTCACATGGGACCAATTCCGATGATTATGGTGTGGAGTTTGTATGTTCTTTCTATGGTTTTTGTGTGTTCTCTTGGTTTTTCCCACAGTCCAAAACATACTCAAGCAAGGACTTTGTCCATAGCCCTCCTAAATTATTCCCCCTGATCAGTGGTGGGGTATAGCTGGAGTGATATAAAGATCAGTGAGGTCACTCTGTCTCCTCTGAATCCTCCTGAGCTCCGAGTGTCTGTGGCTTCTGCTGCTGCAGGGTAAGTAAGGTCTGGGATCTGATTGGCTCTCTGAGTCAGTGAGAGCCAATCAGAGCTTGCAGTGGGCCCTGTTGCCTAGCAGCAGTCTAGAGAGGGAAGGGGGTGAGGGGACTGGCTGAGCAGGCTCATGTCTGAAACAGACAGCCTCCAACGGACTTAGGAAGTTTCCCTGATAGACACAGCAGCAAGGGGAGGCATAGCTATTTGGAGTTAGAAAAAAACAAGCCACCATCGGAAGACCATCGAATGACTATCATTCGATGGTGAAAAACATCGGGAGGGCACCATTAAATGCTAAAAACACTACCATCGAAACGAAAACATCGATGGTTCGGAAACATCGACCATCGATGTCCATCCCTACTGCTCAGCTCCTATCTCCGGGCGGCTGTGCGCTGCGGGCAGCGGTTGCCTGCAGCGCACAGCGTCATGTAATGAGTCAGTTTGACTCATTACATGCTTGGGCCCCTGGACAGAGGCGGGCCCCAGTGCAGTGCACTGCCGGTAGTTCCGCCTCTGGTTCTGTGATTACATACTGCTTCTGTTCCCTATTTTTTCTTATTTCCATCATTCTCCTGGACTCGTGTGCCGCCCGGGAAAACACGTTTTTTTGTTCTTTTTATGTTTTTTTGTTGTTGTTATTTTAGTTTTGAAAAGAGCCCGCCTTTGGCCCTCGTTCAGTTGCTGCGCCGTGTTGGTGGGTGTACATCTGACCTAACATATACTACATGGATGCACCCAGTCTGTAACTGGTGACACACAATGGGGGTCATTCCGAGTTGTTCGCTCGTTATTATTTTTTTTCGCAACGGAGCGTTTAGTCGCTAATGCGCATGCGCAAAGTCCGCAGTGCGACTGCGCCAAGTAAATTTGCTATGCAGTTAGGAATTTTACTCACGGCATTACGAGGTTTTTTCTTCATTCTGGTGATTGTAATGTGATTGACAGGAAGTGGGTGTTTCTGGGCGGAAACTGGCCGTTTTATGGGTGTGTGTGAAAAAACGCTACCGTTTCTGGGAAAAACGCGGGAGTGGCTGAAGAAACGGAGGAGTGTCTGGCCGAACGCTGGGAGTGTTTGTGACGTCAAACCATGAACGAAACTGACTGAACTGATCGCACTGGCAGAGTAAGTCTCGAGCTACTCAGAAACTGCACAGAGATGTCTTTTCGCAATATTGCGAGTCTTTCGTTCGCAATTTTGCTAAGCTAAGATTCACTCCCAGTAGGCGGCGGCTTAGCGTGTGCAAAGCTGCTAAAAGCAGCTTGCGAGCGAACAACTCGGAATGACCACCAATGTGCACATTTAGACCATCGTATGTGTGTAATTGTTAAGGAATTGCAGATACTGTGTTCCCCATCGTGTGAGTGAGGGGTTGGGTCAGGGCCGGTTCAAGGGCGCTCTGCGCCCCGGGCAGGAAAAGGGGCGTGGTCTAATACAGGGGGCGTGGTCAGTTACGCCCCTGTACATTGCTAGTGCCGCTTGAATGCTAGGTCCTCTCCACGAAGGGAAACTAGACGCATAGCGTCTAGTTCCCTTCGTGGAGAGGACCTTTGCTGTGCGGTGCGCGATGACGTCATCGCGCACCGCTCAGCAAAGTTACTCTCCACGAAGGGAAACTAGACGCATAGCGTTTAGTTCCCTTCACAGGAGGCGGACGGGGACGGCAGCGGAGGCGGACGGGGGACACAGCGGGCAGCAGTGGCGGATCTTGCCACGGTGCGGCGCCCTCCGGAAGGCGGCGCCCCGGGCAAAAGTCCTGCTTGCCCGTGGCAAGATCCGCTACTGGGTTGGGTACTAAATACCGACAGTGGGATCCTGACAGTCAAAATCCCAAAGGGTTGCTGTATTTTTACTTTACCTTTAACCTCCTCCTTCCACCGCCTCACCCTAACTGCACCCACCCCCCGCAGCCTAACCCTTACCTCAACCTCTGCAGCCTAACTCCAAGGCCAGTACTTACCTTCAGGAACCGTCATGTTTATGAGAGTGCAGGTGAGAAGTGGCCCCCCCATATTATCACTGTCAATGCTTTCAACGTACCACTCACTATGTATTCTAGTCCATGATCCTTAAAAGGGAACTGTTAGAAATGCTACAATGCGGCCAAATAGGCCTGTGTCCTATCTACACCAGCTGCATCCAACAGGCTCGCCCTGTACTCCAGCGTTTGTTCTGCTTGCGCTCCTGTAACTGACCTGCATATTGTTCTGGCCCATATCACGAGCCTACTGGCCTGCCCCTTTGGTAGTGCCTCTGTGACTTCCTGGTTCTGAGGGGTCTATTTACTAAGCCTTGGATGGACATAAAGTGGAAGGAGATAAAGTACCAGCCATCCAGCTCCTGCCATTTTTCAAATGCAGCCTATAACATGGCAGTTAGGAGCTGATTGGCTGGGACTTTATCTCCATCCACGTCTTAGTAAATAGGCCCCTGACTTCCTCATGACTTGATTCTGCCACATTGCCCTCCTGTTTCTAAGAGTGGGTACACACTAGGCGATGTGCTCTATGAGCGACGTCGCCTAATGTGTTCCCTTCCCTGGCGGGGCGGTCGGCGGCAGTGCATACACACTGAGCGATATACAAACAATATCGCTCAGTGCCGCAGCCGTGCATGCAGTTCTTGATTTGCATGCATGGTTGGCAGTGAGGTTTGCTAACGTCCCACACATCGCTCGTTTACGGCATACACACTTAGCAATAAAGTAAACGTCGTCGCTCAGGTAGGTTCAAAATGAGTGACGTTTAATTTATCGCTAAGTGTGTACCCACCTTAACTCGCCCTGATGACAACACCCCAGTAAGCCCCACGGCAACAGTTTCCTATCCGCTTTTGCTCTTTTACAGAGTTCACCAGCCCCGTACATGGAATGCGGTCAAGATGCCTGCTGTTAAAATACTAACACACGGATCCTGACACCCTTCAGAATCCCGACACTGGATCGGGATCCTGAAGCCGGAATCCTGACAACCGCCATCCCAACCGTAAGTATCCCTGTGATTTTAGGTTTAGGGGGTTAGGTTTGGGCGTCAGGCAGGGGGTTTAGGGTTAGGCTGTGGCAGGTGGTGGTTAGGGTTCGGCTGTGGGGAGTTTGAAGAGAGGGGAGAACACCCCTTACTCAACCCATTCATTCTGTAATACCGATCAGAGCGTCCTTATAATTCATCATCGCTCACACCATTGAAACTTGCACCAGTCCTATGGCAGATGCAGTTTCTCCGTTTGACTGTGGCCTCCTATGCTTGTGGCAACACCCATAACACACCCACTGAACCGCTAATTTTTGCATGCAGTAGTAGCCCCTCCCACCATTTTTCTTTCCATCTGAATTTATTATTATTATTATTATTATTATTATTATCCTTTATTTATATGGCGCCACAAGGGTTCCGCAGCGCCCAATTACAGAGTACATAAATAATCAAACAGGAAAACAGCAACTTACAGTTGATGACAGTATAGGACATGTGCAGGGTAAATAAACATAGTTGCATCAGCAGATGACACTGGAATAAGTATCAGGTGGCAGAAGACTGCTGGAGTTGATGCAGTTGAAGAATATTAAAGTAAGAAAGGATAAGCACATGAGGGAAGAGGGCCCTACTCGTGACAGCTTACATTCTAAAGGGGAGGGGTAGACAGACAGGGGTGACACAGATTGGGTACATAGAGAGTGTAGAACAGAGGGTTAGGATGAGATTTGGCTGGGTTTGGTGAAGAAGTGGGTCTTGAGAGCCCGTTTTATGAAGTTTTGTAGAGAGGTGGAGAGTCTGAGGGGGAGAGGTAGGGAATTCCAGAGAAGTGGTGCAGCACGCGAAAAATCTTGGAGGTAGGAGTGAGAGGAGGTAATCCGTAGGCAGGAAAACCGTCGTGCATTAGCAGAGCGAAGAAGACGTGTGGGAATGTAAAGGGAGATAAGATCAGAGATGTAGATGGGAGAGGAGTGGGTGAGGGCTTTGTAAGCGAGTGTGAGAAGCTTGAAATGGATTCTGAAAGGGAAGGGGAGCCAGTGAAGGTCTAGTAAGAGAGGAGAGGTAGATGTAGTGTGTTTGGTGAGGAAAATGAGCCGGGCAGCAGCATTGAGGATAGATTGGAGTGGAGAGAGGTGTTTGTCAGGAATGCCAGTCAGGAGGAGATTACAGTAATCCAGTCTGGAGATGACCAGTGAGTGGATAAGAGTCTTAGTAGCATCCTGGGTCAGAAAGGGTCTGATCCTGGAAATATTTTTTAGATGAAAACGGCAGGTTTGTGAGAGGTGCTGAATGTGTGGTTTGAAGGAGAGGGAGGAGTCAAGGATTACTCCAAGACAGCACACTTGGGGGCTAGAGGAGATAGTAGTGCCATCAATAGATAATGAGATTGTAGGAGGTGAGGTTATGCGGGAGGGAGGAAAGATGATCAGTTTGGTCTTAGACATGTTAAGTTTAAGAAAGCGCTGGGACATCCAGGAAGAGGTAGCAGAGAGACAGTTGGAGATACGAGTGAGGAGAGCAGGGGAGAGGAAAGATAGATTTGGGTGTCATCAGCATAGAGATGATATTGGAAACCAAAAGAACTAATGAGCTTACCTAGTGAGGATGTATAGAGAGAGAAGAGGAGAGGACCAAGGACAGAACCTTGGGGTACACCTACAGTTAGTGGAAGTGAGGGGGAGGTGGAGTCATGAGAAGAGACAGAGAATAAACGGTCAGAGAGGTAGGAAGACAGCCAAGAGAGGGCAGTGTCACGCAGACCAATGGAGTGAAGGATTTGCAGTAGGAGAGGATGGTCCACAGTGTCAAAAGCAGCAGAGAGATCAAGTAGAATAAGTAGAGAGTAGTGTCCCTTAGATTTAGCAGCATGGAGGTCATTGCATACTTTTGTAAGGGCAGTTTCAGAGGAGTGGAGAGGACGGAAGCCAGACTGGAATGGGTCAAGTAGTGAGTGTGAGGAAAGAAAGGAAGTAAGGCGGTTGTAGACAATACGCTCAAGGAGTTTGGAGGCAAAAGGGAGGAGAGAGATGGGTCGGTAGTTGGAGAGAGTGTTTGGATCAAGGGTAGGTTTTTTAAGAATAGGAGAGATGAGTGCATGCTTGAAGGCAGAGGGGACAGTGCCTGATGAGAGGGAGAGATTGAGAAGGTGGGAAAGATGGGAACAAGTAGAAGGAGAGAGGTAGCGGAGGAGGCGGGAGGAGATAGGGTCAAGTGGGGAGGTGGTGAGGGGACAGGAACGAATGAGGGCCATGACTTCTTCAGTTGCATGGGAGAAAGAGGTCAGAGTAGGTGGGAGGGATGGGGAGGGGTGGTAAGGGATGGGGAAAAGCTGGTTACTGATGGTCTGGTGTGATGTGATGTCCTTACGTATGGAGTCAATTTTGGATGTGAAGTAAGTGGCAAAGTCAAGAGCAGAGAGTGAGGAAGGGAGACGAGGTGGAGGTGGGCAGAGGATTGAGTTGAGAGTGGCAAAGAGGCGCCGGGGGTTGGAAGACTGGGAGGAGATGAGGTTCTTGAAGTATGACTGTTCAGCAAGAGAAAGGGCAGCACTGAAGGATGAGAGCATAAGTTTGAAATGAATCAAACCTTTGTGCATATACTCTGTGTACTGCATGCACCATGGGGGTTGTGCAGTTGAAAAAATAGCTCAACCATATAAACATCAACATCAGGCCCTATGAGTGTGCATGCTGGGCTCAGAACAAGTATGGTCACTGGTTACGGCATATGAAACTTAACTCAGGACCCCTTGTGTGTACCCTAAAAAAGGGGGCCTAGCCTTGTAACATTTCTTCATTTCCATCTCTCTGGAGGTGTGCCCAGCACACTGAGCAAGTTTGAGAGTGTCCCCACCCTCAGGACACTGCAGTCTGAAGGCGGGATAGTGCCCAAGAAGACGGGTATTTGGGGAGTATGGTAAAGGATCGCAACACTTCCTCATAAATTGGCAATCTAGGCCTAACTGGATCCACTGTTGCCAGTATTAGTCGCACATTTACTTTTGCTTGGGGCTGTGAGGAACACAAGAATAGGCCCAGCCAATAGGGGAAGAGGGTAGGAAAGGGGACGGACTGATCATCATCCCAGCACTCCCAGCATGCTGTGCTCTTTGGTGGCTGAAAACCAGGGCTTTGTGACATTGTGGCGGTGGTGTGTGTAAGGTGGGGTTGTGAGCAGTAGCCTTAAACAAAAGCCCAAACATTGTGGCTGATTGGTGCTCCCGCTCACACGGGTGTAGTACTGGTGACCGGCGGTCTCCTGACCGCCGGTCACCTTACCGACGCCGGGATCCCGGCAGCATACCGACGCCGGGATCCCGGCGGGGAGGGGCGAGTGCAGCAAGCCCCTTGCGGGCTCAATGCGCTCGCCACGCTGCGCTCGCCACGCTGCGGGCTCGGTGGCGACCTGCGGTCGCCACGGGTTCTATTCCCACTCTATGGGTGTCGTGGACACCCACGAGTGGAAATAGTCCCTTTTGGTCGGCATGCCGACCATCGGGATAGTGAGCCGTCGGGCTCATGGAGGAGGTCATGTGACTGTCGGTCAGCTGACCGACGGTCACATGAATACCACCCCGCTCACACACAGCTTCTGCAACTATTTGAAAACATGTGTATTGGATTTGCTTGAACTGTTCCTTCCTTTTGGGCATCTATTTATAACTCAGACATCTCTTTCCTTCTGCCATGTACTTAGATTACTATTATTCTACAATAAACAGTATTTTGCTGCTCTGCCCAGTTTGTTTGTTATACCCCTTTCAGACTAGCAACAATTTCCCGGGTAATTGCACGTGAACACGCATCAACCTGGGATTTTGCTTATAGGCCCTACACACTGGCCGACATCAGTCAAAGATATGAACGATCGCGTTCATAAATGAACGAGATACCGTTCATATATTTGAGTGTGGAGGCTCCAGCGATGAACGATGCGCGGCCCCGCGCTTGTTCATCGCTGGTCCCCCGTTGGCTGTACATGCAGGCTGACAAAGCTAAATATTTATCTTACTTAAAACCCTTTAAGAGGTCTAAGAACGCTGTACGCTATTGACGTATGGAATACCGTAAGGGTACGCACGTTGCGTAACAATCGCTTAGCCGTAGTCGAGACGCTCAAGCGTCACGTTCGCTCACGGCCAAGAGATCACAGGCAGGCACGCTATTGGCTGCCGACTAACGTAATGGTTCGCTATTAGCGTAGCGGACGCTCGGGACCACGAGGAGATCACCAGCGGCGCAGACGCTCACAATGTTAAACCTTTACTACTATACCATAAAACAGTGTATTATGCAGTAAACCTTGGTGTAGTGATGGGGTGTAAATGTAACACAGTGTAACCTTATTAACTTAAAAGCTGTTCGAGCGTCTCCGACGCTCTTAGAATACTTAGAAATATAAGAAATACACAGATACCGACCTTAGGTTCTAACACCCTATATGAACGTTCTATTTGCAAAAGAATTAATACAATACAAGTCATACACTACCAATATAACATAGACTAACTAACCAGATAACTACACATGAAATACAATACAATACAATTACGTTTAAGGGAAAATGAGAGAGAAAGAGGAGAGGAGGGAGAGAGAGAGAGAGATATGGCTCACAATAACAATAAAGACAATATGATTGCGGAGAAAACTTACGCACAAAGGGAACGATCGCATGCGCCTTTCTGAATATCCAGCTCCCGATTATCAGTGATGAGAACCGTTGAAGAGAGTCAGCTGGATCAGATCGGCTTGTCTATTTATGCCCCACACATAATACAATACAATACAATGGTCCCTACAATCTCATTGTTCATTGGACACAGGAATTCGTCTTCGCATTATAACAAAAGGTCATAGGTTGATTCATACAGGTGGGCTGTGACTATTTCCAACTGCTCAGGTGGGTGGGAAACTAGGTTTCCCGCCGCATGGATAAGTGAGTGCAAATAATAGTAAAAGTACATAAACTTCTTATGTCCATAACTATTCGCACGAGCGATTAATCCGCTTCAAACCAACACCGGAATATTGCTAATTAAATACTCTTCCGATGGATACTAAACACCACTGTATAACCCTTGTCTGACCCTTCGTATCAAACAAAGAGGGATCTCTTTGTTCATGAACATGCTACATTAACTAAACTTTCAGATTCTATCAAAGGGACCATAATCTACAAAATACATTATATGGTAAAAATATGTAACGATTGAGTCGCACGCTAGGCACACATAAACTCTACCATAAATGCGCATACCGTGCGCCTGCGGGTGCACGTAACAGCGGGTATGCGTATGCACGGGAGAGCGCACGCATGCGCAGCGCGGACCTATATGAGGTGCAAATATGGCAGTGTGCATCATGATATTTTTCTGACTTTGACAAGGCCAATATGGACGATCTCATCCATAATTGCCTGCACTTCAATGCAGCCAGGTGACGGGGGGAGTGAAGAAACTTCACTCCCCCGTCACTGCCCCTCCGCCGCCAGGTCACCCGTATCCGCCGTCGGGCAGCTCGGCGGCGGATCGGCCAATGTGTAGGGCCCATTAGTCTGAAAGGGTCCTAAAGCAATATCCTGGGTTGAGCGTCCCGGCATTTCATCCCAGGTCACGACTTGGGTTAAAGCCGGAATCGACCTAGGATGCGCGCAGTGTGAACGGGTAAGTCGGGTCCATGTGACCTCTTCTCTGCATAGGAGGAGGCGGCGCTTGGACATGATCTTTTCCAAGCGCAGCCTCCTGTAGCATCGGCGGTGACGTCACCGACCCGACAATATGTCAGGTGGCAAGTTTGAAAGGGTTCTCAAGCCAGGTCGCACCAGTGTACAAATTCCCGGGTGCGATCTGGCTCTGTAAGTCTGAAAGGGGTATCATTTGCACTCCAAGATTTCTATTACCCCTACACAAACCAACACTAGAAACTAAGGGGGTAATTCAGAACTGATTGCTAGGGTGTATTTTTTGCATCCCTGCGATCAGGTAGTCAACGCTTACAGGGGGAGAGTATTAGATGTGTGTAGGTGTGCGATCGCTTACGCTGGAAAGCACAGCCCAGGACTTACCTACTGCGATGATCGGGGCCGGAGCTGACGTCAGGAATCCTCCCACAAAATGCTGGGACCCTCCTGCGTTTTTCCGGACACTCCCTAGCTACTAGTCGCTCCCCGGCCCGCAGCAGCTGCGTGTGACGTCACGCAGCCACTGCGGACCCCCCCAACGGTCCGGCCATGCCTGCATTGGCCAGATCGCTCCCCCTAAACGGCGGCTTAACGCTGCCGTCCAGCCCTCTCCCGCCCAGCAACCGCCTCTGTCTCAGAGGCGATCGCTAGGCAACGATGGCTGCCATGTGCCGGCACACTGCGGCGCATGCGCAGTTCCGACCCGATCGCTGCGCTGCGACAAACTGCAGTGAGCGATCGGGTCGTTAATGCGACCCCTAAATTCTTCTGTATTCCAGATTTCATTGTCAAGAGACCTAGGGGTAAGTTTACTGAGGTGTGTGTGGGTTTTTTTTTTTTACAACTGGTGATGTTGCCCATAGAAACCAATCAGATTCTACTTAATATTTATCTAGCTGCCTCTAGAAGATAATAGATAGAATCTGATTGGTTGCTATTGGTAACATCAGCAGTTCTAAAAAAAAACTCCCAACGTCATAAATTTACCTCTTACATGTGTGTTACAGCTTGAAAGACTTGTTACCAGGGTTGGAAGAAAAAAAATTGTAAAAAAAAAACGAGATTTATGGTAAGAACTTACCGTTGTTAAATCTCTTTCTGCGAGGTACACTGGGCTCCACAAGGATTAACATCGGGGTGTAGAGTAGGATCTTGATCTGAGGCACCAAAAGGCTCAAAGCTTTGACTATTCCCAAGATGCACAGCGCCGCCTCCTCTATAACCCCACCTCCGTGCACAGGAGCTCAGTTTCGTTAACCAGCCCAATGCAGTAGCAGGTATCCGAGATGACAATCGCTCGTAGCCAAATACACCACACACTCACCACCAGAGAGGGTGTAAGCGGCTAAGCCATACCAACCCAAAGAAGCTAAGTGCGTCAGGGTGGGCGCCTTGTGGAGCCCAGTGTACCTCGCCGAATGAGATTTAACAACGGTAAGTTCTTACCATAAATCTCGTTTTCTGCTGCGGGGTACACTGGGCTCCACAAGGATTAACATCGGGGATGTCCTAAAGCAGTTCCTTATGGGAGGGGACGCACTGTAGCGGGCACAAGAACCCGGTGTCCAAAGGAAGCATCCTGGGAGGCGGAGTATTGAAGGCATAGAACCTTATGAACGTGTTCACTGAGGACCACGTAGCCGCCTTGCACAATTGTTCAAGGGTCGCACCACGGCGGGACGCCCAAGAAGGTCCAACAGACCAAGTAGAATGGGCTTTGATGGTAGCAGGAGCTGGCAGATCAGCCTGTACATAAGCATGTGCAATCACCATTCTAATCCATCTGGCCAAGGCCTACTTGTTAGCAGGCCAGCCACGTTTGTGAAAACCAAACAGTACAAAGAGAGAATCAGACTTCCTAATGGAGGCAGTACTCTTCACATAGATACGGAGAGCCCATACCACATCCAAAGACCGCTCTTTGGAAGACAACTCAGGAGAACTAAAGGCCGGAACCACAATCTCCTGATTAAGGTGGAAGGAAGACACCACCTTAGGTAGATAACCCGGACGCGTTCTAAGAACCGCCCGGTCACGGTGAAAAATCAGATATGGGGACTTACAGGATAAGGCACCCAAGTCTGAGACCCTTCTAGCTGAAGCAATAGTAGCAAAAACAAAACCTTAAGGTCCGCAGACGCAAGAGGCTCAAACGGAGACTCTTGCAAGGCCTCCAGAACCACCGCCAGATCCCAAGGGGCCACAGGTGGTATGTAAGGGAGGTTGAATCCACAACACGCCCTGAGTGAATGTATGAACATCAGGTAGGGCAGCAATCTTTTTCTGAAACCAAACCGACAAGGCAGAAATGTGAACCTTGAGGGAGGCCAGACGAAGGCCTAAGTCCAGGCCCTGTTGTAGAAAGGCCAACAGTTTGGCCGTACTAAACTTGAAAACGTAATGATTATGAGACGCACACCAAGTAAAGTAAGCATGCCAGACTCTATGGTAAATCCGAGCAGAAGCCGGCTTACGGGCCTTCAACATAGTTTGAACGACCGCCTCAGAGAAACCCTTGGCACTCAAGACGGAAGCTTCAAGAGGTACGCCATTAAAGCCAGAAGGGCCAAGTCCTGGTAAACACAAGGGCCCTGAACGAGGCGGTCTGGTCGTTGTGGAAGTAGAAGGGGATGATCTAGCGAGAGGCCCTGTAGATCGGAGAAACAGTGCTGCCTGAGCCATTCTGGAGCTACCAGAAGTAGGTTTCCTCCTTCTTGCTTGAACTTCTGTATTACTCTGGGCAGGAGTGACACCAGAGGGAACACATACGGCAGCCGAAAGTTTCATGGAATTGCCAGTGCGTCCACGAACGCTGCTTGAGGATCCCTTGTCCTTGCTCCGAAGACCGAAACCTTGTGATTGTGTCGAGATGCCATCGGGTCCACATCTGGAAGGCCCCACTTGTCCACGAGAAGTTGAAACACCTCTGGATGGAGGCTCCATTCTCCGGTGTGTACGCCCTGACGACTGAAAAAGTCCGCTTCGCAGTTTTGGACCCCCAGAATGATCACTGCGGATATGGCCGGCAGATGGCGTTCTGCCCACCGAAGAATCCATGATACTTCCCTCATTGCCATGCGGCTTTGAGTGCCGCCTTGATGATTGATGTACGCCACCGTGGTGGCGTTGTCCGATTGTACTTGAACAGGTCTGTTCTGTATCAGATGCTGGGCCATTGTCAATGCATTGAACACTGCCCGCAGTTCCAGAATATTTATCGGGAGTAGAGACACCTCCTCGGTCCACCGACCCTGGAGAGAGTGTTGTTCCAACACCGTGCCCCAACCTCTCAGACTGGCATCCGTCGTGAACAGGACCCAGTTGGATATCCAGAAGGGATGGCCCCTGCTCAATCTATGGTCACCAGCTCAGTGATAGGCGGACCTCCGGAGACAAGGAGATCATGTAAGATCTGATCCGGTGAGGCAGGCCATCCCACTTGGACAGAATTAACTTCTGCAGAGGGCGAGAATGGAATTGAGCATACTCCACCATGTCGAAAGCTGACACCATAAGACCTAGCACTTGCACTGCCGAATGTATCGACACTTGCGGCCGAGATAGGAAGCATTGAATCCTGTTCTGAAGTTTCAGGACTTTCTCCTGAGACAAGAACAACCGCTGGTTGTGAGTGTCCAATAATGCTCCCAGGTGTACCATGCTCTGAGCAGGAACCAGGGATGATTTCTTCCAGTTGACAAGCCACCAGTGGGCTGTCATGACCTGAACAGTCAGATCTAGATGACACAGGAGAATTTCTGGGGAATTTGCCAGGATCAACAAATTGTCTAGGTATGGCTGGATCCTGACCCCTTGACGGCGGAGTGTAGCCGTCATGACCGCCATTACTTTGGTGAAAACACGTGGAGCCGTTGTCAAACCAAAGGGTAACGCCCAAAATTGGTAATGAAAGTTGCCCACGGCAAACCTCAGGTACTACTGATGAGACACTGCAATAGGAATATGTCCAGGGAGACCATATAGTCCCCAGGCTCCAAGGCCAGAACAATAGAGCGAAGAGTTTCCATACGGAATTTGGAGATCCTCACGTGCTTGTTCAAGGACTTGAGATTGAGAATGGGCCACAAGGACCCGTTCGGTTTCGGGACTAGAATCAGAAACTAGAGAATAGAACCCTTTGCCTCGCTGAGCCAGAGGCACCTATACCACCACTCATGTGGTCAGGAGGGAGTGTACCACCGAATGGAGAATGTTTGCCTTTATCAGATCCAAAGGGACATCTGTCAGGCAAAATCGATGAGGGGGGCGGTTCTTGAAGGGTACGACGTAACCTCGAGTGACGACTTCCCTTACCCAGGTATCCGAAGTGGTCCTCAACCATTCCTGGGCAAAACCTAGAAGTCGGCCCCCCCACCCTGGGAACCCCCAGATGGAGGCCCACCCCGTCATGCGGTAGGCTTGTCAGTTTTGTAAGTAGGCTGACGGGCAACCCAGGCCCGCTTCGGTCTGGACTTTGCAGGTCTGGAAGCACGAGCTTGCTTTTGGTACGCCTGACCTTTTGCTTTACCTGGAAGACAAAAGGGCCGAGGGAAAGTACTTTTAGCCTTCTGCGTGGAAGGAGCTGTACTAGGTAGGCAAGCTGTTTTAGCAGTAGCCAGATCAGCCACAATCTTATTAAGGTCTTCTCCAAAGAGAATATCTCCCTTGAAAGGAAGCATCTCCAGGGTTTTCTTGAAATCCATATCCACCGACCAGGATCTCAACCAAAGGATACGTCTGGCCAAGATGGACGTAGTAGCAGCCTTGGCCGCCAGCACCTCGGCATCGGAGGCCGCCTCCTTAAGGTACAGAGAAGCCATGGCAATATATGAGAGACATTGTCGAGCATGCTCAGATGCGTTGGAAGGCAGCGCCTCTAGCTCCTGAGCCCACGCCTCAACAGCTTCAGCTGCGCCCAAGTTGCTGCAATGGTTGGCCTAAGCACAGCCCCCGTTAGGGTGTAAATTGCTTTCAAACAACCCTCCACACGTCTATCGTGTGGAGGGCTTTCAAACAACCCTCCACACGTCGGTTCCTTCAGAGAGGTGACAATGGTTACTGGCAGAGCAGAGGAAACTACCATGCGTTCCACATGAGAATCTACAGGCGGAGGAGTGGCGGAGGAGTTTCCCAATTTTTACATCGCTCCGCAGAGAGAGGATAGCGAGCCAACAGTCTCTTATGCGGTGTGAATTTCGTTCCCGGATTTTCCCAGGATTCCTGACATATGTCAGCCAGGTGTTGAGAATGAGGTAAAACTTGTTCAACCACCTTCTTACGTTTAAATCTGTCCGGATTTTTAGAGACAGCCGCAGGCTCAGGTTCATCAGAGACCTGAAGAATGATCCTGATAGCTTAAATCAAATCAGGGACATCCACCATTGACTTCACTTCCCCATCAGAGGCATCTGAGTCAGTGTCTGTGGGGTCAGTATATGCACAATCCTCCTCCGAGGATGCGAATAGCAGTGGATTGTGAGGAAGTAGCGGCCCTTTAGAAGACGTCTTAGTCTTAGGTGGGTGAGCGTGAGATTTAGTCAGTGACTGGTTCAAGTGCTGTAACTGAGTTGAAATTTGATCCGCCCATGGCGGATTAACTGCAAAGACCATAAACTGCTGCATTGGCACAGGTGGTCCCACAGGGGGCATCAGTTTAGTTACTAGCATATTTAACAGTGTGGAAAAGGTAGCCCAAGGTGGGTCATTTGTTACCCCCGGTGCTACAGACCCACTGGGGGGTAAGGAACCCCCTTAACCTGAACTCTCTGCTGCCATATTTTCCTCCAAAATGTCTGCAGCATCACCACCACACAATGGGGTATATTTACTAAGGTCCCGATTTTGACCGAGATGCCGTTTTTTCTTCAAAGTGTCATCTCGGTAATTTACTAAGCAAAAATCACGGCAGCGATGAGGGCATTCGTAATATTTTGGAAGTCCTAGGAAAAAAATCACGAATCAATACACCATCGGTCAAATACGCCTGCAATTTGGTAGAAATCGGTCATTTACTAAAAAGTGCAAAACACAAATACTGCCGACAATAGCCAAACACTGCCGTGATAAAATACAAATCGTGAAAAAGTGCTAAAAAAAAAAGACCTGCTTTTTTATCCCGTGTTTGTATAGGCATGCACGGATCCATGAGATCCGTGCATGTTTTTCAGTGGGAAGGGGGGGGAAATGTTCTAAATTTTCAGAAAAAAAATTGCGTGGGGTCCCCCCTCCTAAGGCAAACCAGCCTCGGGCTCTTTGAGCCGATCCTGGTTGCAGAAATATGGTGAAAAAATGGACAAGGGTTCCCCCATATTTAAGCAACCAGCATCGGGCTCTGTGCCTGGTCCTGGTTCCAAAAATACGGGGGACAAAAAGAGTAGGGGTCCCCCGTATTTTTGAAACCAGCACCGGGCTCCACTAGCTGGATAGATAATGCCACAGCCGGGGGTCACTTTTATACAGTGCCTTGCGGCCGTGGCATCAAATATCCAACTAGTCACCCCTGGCCGGGGTACCCTGGGGGAGTGGGGACCCCTTCATTCAAGGGGTCCCCAGCCACCCAAGGGCCAGGGGTGAAGCCCGAGGCTGTCCCCCCCATCCAATGGGCTGCGGATGGGGGGCTGATAGCCTTTGTGAAAAGTGATTGATATTGTTTTTAGTAGCAGTACTACAAGGCCCAGCAAGCCTCCACCGCAAGCTGGTACTTGGAGAACCACAAGTACCAGCATGCGGCGGAAAAATGGGCCCGCTGGTACCTGTAGTACTACTACTAAAAAAATACCCCAATAAAGACAACACACACACACCTTGAAAGTATAACTTTAATACATCCATCCACACCTCCATATACACATACTTACCTTATGTTCCCACGCAGGTCGGTCCTCTTCTCCAGTAGAATCCATGGTATACCTGTAGAAAAAATTATACTCACATAATCCATGGTTGAAGGCTCCTCTGCTTGTAATCCTTTTGTAATCCACGTACTTGAAAAAATAAAAAAACGGACACCCGACCACGAACTGAAAGGGGACCCATGTTTTCACATGGGCCCCCTTTCCCCGAATGCCAGAAACCCACTCTGACTGATGTCTAAGTGGGTTTCTTCAGCCAATCAGGGAGCGCCACGTTGTGGCACCCTCCTGATCGGCTGTGTGCTCCTGTACTGTCTGACAGGCGGCACACGGCAGTGTTACAATGTAGCGCCTATGCGCTCCATTGTAACCAATGGTGGGAACTTTCAGGTCAGCGGTGAGGTCACTTTCGGTCAACCGCTGACCTGAAAGTTCCCACCATTGGTTACAATGGAGCGCATAGGCGCTACATTGTAACACTGCCCTGTGTCCCGGTGACTAGTGGAGCGGCTACCCTTTACAGTGTCCATGCCAGCGCACGCGGCCTGCCTCCCACGGCCGCGCCGGATCGCGGTTAATAGTGGCCCAAAGAGACCCCTTACCTCCCCTTGTACCTGCGGCCACACGATCCCGGAGGTCAGCGGTGAGTGTGTGTGACTAACAGAAGGACACCAGAGCCTCCGCTGTAGTTACCCGGCAACCAGGGCGCGGGAGTATACAGCGCCGCTGGGGGAGTGATGGAGCTGCAGCAAAGGATGTCTTATCTGACATACATAAAAGCTGCAGCCCTTGAAGTCTTCAAAAGTTCTTCTTTTCTTCTGAAATAAGCTATAATATGGCCCCCCTGTTGATTGCCTGCTTACTGCATGGCATCAACTTACAAACTGAGCTCCAGTGCACGGAAGCGGAGTTATAGAGGAGGCGGCGCTGTGCATCTTGGGAACAGTCAAAGCTTTGAGCCTGTTGGTGCCTCGGATTAAGATCCTACTCTACACCCCGATGTTAATCCTTGTGGAGCCCAGTGTACCCCGCAGCAGAAAACAATTTTTTTTTTCTTGTTTAAACCAGGTCTTTCATTATTTTTAAATGAATCCTGCTTATTATATTAATACTGGGAACCATCGCTATGTATTAGAAAACTGTATCATCTATGTTTTAATGCTAACATTAGCAATCCAAAGTTATTAGGCTTTCATATGATTTATTTTACATATTTCAAAGAAAACCAATTTTTTACTGCTTATTATTGCTATTACATCTGAATATATGTAAATAAACATGTTAAAACATACAAAGCACACTCAGATACATCTCAATAGGACTGAAGATGTTGAATTGAAATAAATATGAAGATTAAACCATGAGGTGTTTTTCTGTGTATTGCCCCTTTAATGTGTTGGAGTTATTTAACCTTTAAGATTGAGAGTGTTAGTTGCGGTTTTCTTCTGTCCTATAGGATTGTTTTAGGAGGAGTTTGTATAGTCTTAGGTGATGCTAGGCAGATTTAGTACCTCTCTGATCTGGTTCACCCTCCCTATTTCTCGGTTGTGTGTGAAATTACTGCATTGATTCAGCTCACTCAACTGAAGACCACAAGCAACAAGAATGTGGATTAATACCAGGGGGATTCCCTTATAGTAGGCTTTTTTAAGTCACTGTGTTGTGCCTGTAGTCACAGCATAATAAAAAAAGTACATAAGGACATTTGGTTTAAACCAGTCAACCCTGCTTGTTACCTATACTCTTCTACGACTTATCTCACCATCTCGGACTCAAGGCTGTAACTAACGGAACAGTGCTGGCATGCAAGGCTCTGTGGATGGTGCTGTCGCTGCCCAGCGGCCCTCGCTTCTGGCTAGAAGGGTGCCTAGAACTGCAGCCACTATCAATGTGGCAGTGTCGCCACGAGTCTCTTTTGTGTTCTCTGTGAAGACTGTATGGATGCTGCACCCTTCAATCAGGTAATGAATCAAAAGGACTTCTGTTGGCTAAAAATATCTAGTAACATTACATAATTAAGCATTTTGTAATATTGCATTTAAATACAAAGAAGGGAATATTTATATTAGTTTTCACATTAAGGTCGTAAGTTAGAAATGGGCAGACATGCATAGAGGACATAAGCAAAATATTGGTATCTGAATTCCACATGGTCTACAGAAGTGATAGCCAACCCTGGTCCTCGAGAGCTACCAACAGTTCATGTTTTCGAGCTCACCTGACAAGTGCAGTCATTACTCACCGACACATTTTAAAAGATCCACAGATGGAGTGTGATTCTGTGAGGAGACCTGGAAAACGTGAACTGTTTGTAGCTCTCGAGAACCAGGGTTGCCTAGCCCTGGTCTACAGGGTGATTAAAAAGTCGCAGTACACCCTTTTGTTTCAAAAACTGTGCAGGAAATGGGAAAACTGAATAATCTAGTAAGGTATGTGTGAGGTGGGCTATCTTTTAGTATATGCACCGAACATGGGCTCCATCTTCAAATCTAAGTCAGTTTTTTTCAAATGGAAAGGGGGTGGTGTAACATTGCAAACATCAGAATCTTCTGAAAAGTTTATTGCTGCAAACATATTTGAAATAGCAGTTATCGTTTAATAGTTACAACACTTTTTTGTTGCAGGTAACTGAAGATGGCTTTGACAAAGGAAGAGAGAATTGAGGTCATTTTGATGTCTGGAGAATGAAGTCCGTTTCATAGCTGCAGATTTTAACAACCGGCACCCAGAAAGACCTCCAATTTCACATAACACTGTCAGGTGCCTAATTTCCAATTTCCGAGAAACTGGAACTGTGGCTGACAAGTCACGGAGTGGTCGTCCAAAAAGTGATACTTTCGAGAACCTCAACAATGGTTTTGGCTCTTCATGAAGGATGCCAAAACCATTGTTGAGGTTCTCTCATCAGTAGCACTTTTTTGCAGCTATGACACGGAAACTTCGTTCTCCAATAAGAATTCCAGATCCTATGATAAATCCGGGCAGAAGCCGGGGCTTACGGGCCTTCAACATAGTTTGAATGACCGCCTCAGAAAATCCTTTGGCCCTCAGAAATGAAGCTTCAAGAGCCATGCCGTCAAAGCCAGCTGGGCCAAATCCTGGTATACACAAGGACCCTGAATGAGGAGGTCTGGACGTTGCGGAAGCAGAAGAGGACGCTCTAACGAGAGATCCTGTAGGTCTGAGAACCAATGCCGTCTGGTCCACGCTGGAGTGATCAGAAGTAGGATTCCTCCTTCTTGTTTGAACTTCCTTATTACTCTGGGTAGGAGTGACACCGGAGGGAACACTTACGGCATCCGTAAGTTCCACGGAATTGCCAGTGCATCCACAAACGCCACTTGAGGATCCCTTGTCCTTGCTCCGAAGACCGGAACCTTGTGATTGTGTCGAGACGCCATCAGGTCTACGTCTGGTAGGCCCCACTTGTCCACTAGGAGTTGAAATACTTCTGTATGGAGGCTCCACTCTCCAGGGTGAACATCCTGATGACTGAGGAAGTCCGCTTCCCAGTTGAGGACCCCTGGAATGAACACTGCCGATATAGCTGGCAGATGGTGTTCCGCCCACTGAAGAATCCTTGAAACTTCCATCATTGCCATGCGGCTTTGAGTGCCGCCTTGATGATTTATGTACGCCACCGTGGTGGCGCTGTCCGCCTGTACTTGAACAGACCTGTTCTGTATTAGATGCTGGGGCAGGTTTAGAGCATTGAACACCGCCCACAATTCCAGAATGTTTATCGGGAGGAGAGACTCCTCCCTGGTCCACCAACCCTGAAGAGAGTGTTGCTCCAACACCACGCCCCAACCCCTCAGACTGGCATCCATTGTCAGGAGGACCCAGTTGGAGATCCAGAAGGGACAACCCCTGCTCAAACGTTGGTCCTGTAGCCACCAGCTCAGTGACAGACGAACCTCCGGAGACAAGGAGATCATGTGAAACCTGATCCGGTGAGGCAGGCTGTCCCACTTGGCAAGAATCAGCTTCTGCAGAGGGCGGGAATGAAATTGAGCGTACTCTACCATGTCAAAAGCCAACACCATGAGGCCTAGTACTTGCATCGCCGAGTGTATCGACACTCGCGGGCGAGAAAGGAAGCATTGAATCCTGTCCTGAAGGTTCAGAACCTTCTCCTGAGACAAGAAGAACTGCTGGTTGTGAGTGTCCAACAATGCCCCCAGGTGCACCATGCTCTGAGCAGGGACCAGGGAAGATTTCTTCCAATTGATGAGCCACCCGTGGGCTTGCAGAAACTGGACCGTCAAATAGAGATGACGGAGAACTTCTGAAGAATTCACCAGGATCAGCAAGTCGTCCAGATACGGTAGGATCCTGACACCCTCACGGCAGAGCAAGGCCGTCATCACCGCCATGACCTTGGTGAAGACTTGCAGAGCCGTGGTCAATCCAAAAGGTAAGGCCCGGAATTGATAATGGAGGTTGCCAATAGCAGGAATATGAAGGTAAGCATCCTGTATGTCCAGGGAGACCATATAATCCCCGGGTTCCAAAGCCAGAACAATAGAGCGAAGAGTTTCCATACGAAACTTGGAAACCCTCACAATTTTGTTCAAGGATTTGAGGTTGAGAATGGGCCGGGAGGAACCATTCGGTTTCGGAACTAGGAACAGTGGTGAATAGTACCCCTCACCTCTCTGAGCCAGAGGCACCGGCACTACCACTCCTGTGTCCAGGAGGGACTGTACCACCAAATGAAGAGTTTTTGCCTTCGCCTGATCCGAAGGGATGTTTGTCAGGCAAAATTGATGAGGGGACGGAACAGGTTCTGGGTCATCATCAATTTAAAGACTCAGCCTAATAGCCTCTAATAGGTCAGGAACATCCACCTGTGAAACAGGGTCCCCATCAGAAGCGTCTGGGTCAGTGACTGAGAGGTCAGTATACATGCCATCCTAATCAAAGTATCTGAAACATGAGTGGATTGTGAGGAAGTAATGGCCCACTTAGAGGACCCCTTGGTCTTAGGCGGGTGAGGGTTAGATTTTTGTTTAGTCAGTGAGTGATTCAATTGCTTTAACTGAGTGGACAGGAGATCTGCCCACGGCGGATTAACCGCAGGGACGATATGTGGCTGTAAAGGCACGTGAGGTCTCATAGGGGTCGCAAGTCTAGTTACCAGCGTATTCAGTAAATTAGAGAAAGTAGCCCAAGGTGGGTCGTGATGTGACGCCGTTGCTACAGACTGACTGGGGGGTAAGGAACCCCCAGAACCTGAACCCCCCGCTATGTTTTCCTCTAATGCAGCGTGACAGCACAAACAGAGGATTCAGGAGGTATATGGTGACTGAGAATCACAGAGAAAAATACAAAATAAGTATATCCTGTGAAATACCTATATCAAATAATAACCCTGATGCACTTAGCCCCCCTCAGGGTACAGAATATAGGGATAGCAGTATGAGTGGGATACACGAAATAGATATCACACAGCAGCTATATGCACACACAAAGTCACATGTACAATGCAGAAATTATGACAAACAATAAAACTGCATTGGACTAGCAATACTAAGTAGTATTAAGTAAAGCTAGAGAGACTTATCTCCTATATAATTGCCCAGATCTGTCACTCTGTGACTCTGGCTAACGCTGGGCTTGGCTAGGAGCTCTCATTGGGTTAGCAGCAGGTCTATCACACCCAGTCCACAGCTGATTGGGCGAGAAACACCCTCTCACACAGGTTACATCCGATGGGAGGCTCTGTGCTTTGGCTGCTGTGTGTTCCCAGAGCAGGATTAACAATGGGACTGATGGAGCTGCAGCTCCAGCTCCACACCCCAAAATAGGCCCACTGCATCTGCAGCAACATACCCTTCAACAATTTACACATAAAAATTGCTACAAAATCGAAAAGGGCCATGGGTACAGTGGCGTGACCACGCTCCTTTTCCTATACTTTCAATTGATGTTTGGAGAGCCAAAAAATCGGTACAGACCATAAAAAAAGGTTCTGTACCTGCCAAAAAGGTGCAGCTGGAGGGTATGCCACTGCATCTGCAGCAAGTCTTTGTGCTGTAGATAGGGGAAAAAAATAATAATAGTATTTTAATTACCTACCGGTAAATCCTTTTCTCGTAGTCCGTAGTGGATGCTGAGGTCCACATTAGTACCATGGGGTATAGACGGGTCCACTGGCACTTTAAGAGTTTGAGCGTGTGGGATGGCTCCTCCCTCTATGCCCCTCCTACCAGACTCAGTTTAGAAA
The DNA here is from genome assembly GCF_028390025.1 of Pseudophryne corroboree. NCBI lineage: Eukaryota > Metazoa > Chordata > Amphibia > Anura > Myobatrachidae > Pseudophryne > Pseudophryne corroboree. The sequence continues at coordinate 742,989,283 of NC_086448.1, read as the reverse complement.
CTGTGCCCGAGGAGACGGACAACTTCGAGAGAAGGATTTTACACAGATAGTGGCGAGATTCACACCAGCTCACACATACAAGGCAAATCAAGCTAACTAGCTTGAAACATCAGCAACGGCTAAACAATATTACTTAACCAGGTAACAAAACAGTACTAAACCAAGAACTAAGCCGTACTGAACAAAGTAACCACTGCAGGATCACGAAGTGCTGGGCGGGCGCCCAGCATCCTCTACGGACTATGAGAAAAGGATTTACCGGTAGGTAATTAAAATCCTATTTTCTCTTACGTCCTAGAGGATGCTGGGGTCCACATTAGTACCATGGGGATGTACCAAAGCTCCCAGAACAGGAGGGAGAGCGCGGAGGCTCCTGCAGAACTGATCGACCAAACTTCAGGTCCTCAGCTGCCAAGGTCTCGAACTTGTAGAACTTTGCAAACATGTTTGACCCTGACCAAGTAGCCGCTCGGCAAAGCTGTAAAGGCGAGACACCCCAGGCAGCCGCCCAGGAAGAACCCACCTTACGAGTAGAGTGGGCCTTAACAGACGTAGGACACGGCAATCCTGCCGTAGAATGTGCATGCTGGATAGTGAACCTGATCCAGCGAGAGATCGTCTGCTTAGAAGCAGGACACCCAAGTTTCTTGGGATCATACAGGACAGAGAGTCCGATTTTCTGTGATGAGTAGTCCTCTTCACATAGATTTACAGAGCCCTTACAACATCCAAGGACTTTGATGAAATTGAGGAGTCAGTAGCAACTGGCACCACAATAGCTTGGTTGATATTAAATGCTGACACAACCTCTATCCTCATGGAAGATCAAGTAGGGGCTCTTATAAGACAAACCCCCAGCTCCGACACACGTCTAGCAGAAGCTAAGGCCAAAAAAGTGACAGCCTTCAATTTGAGAAACTTGACCTCAACCTCCTGTAGAGGCTCGAACCAATCTGATTGTAGAAACTGCAGCACCACATTAAGATCCCATGGTGCCGTAGGCGGCACAAAGGGAGGCTGGATGTGCAGAACCCCTTTCAAAAAGGTATGAACCTCCGGGAGTGAAGCCAACTGTTTCTGGAAGAAAATGGATAGGGCCGAAATCTGGACCTTTACGGATCCCAACCTCAGGCCCATATCCACACCTGCTTGCAGGAAGAGGAGAAACCGTCCCAGTTGAAATTCCACCGTAGGAAACTTCTTGGACTCACACCAAGGTACATATTTTTCCCAAATACGATGGTAATGTTTAGACGTTACTACTTTCCTAGCCTGTATCAGGGTAGGAATAAGCTTGTTCGGAATGCCCTTCCGAGCTAATATCTGGCGTTCAATCTCCATGCCATCAAACGTAGCTGCAGTAAGTCTTGATAAGCGAACGGCCCCTGCTGCAGCAGGTCCTCCTGAAGAGGAAGAGGCCTCAGCTCCTCTAGCAGTAGATCCAGAAGATCCGCGTACCAAGCCCTTCTTGGCCAGTCTGGAGCAATGAGGATCGCCTAAACAGGTAGGCTGGATTCCAGGCTTGACCACCCTCCTTGGAAGATTTCCCCGAGTGACTGCGCCCCAGCCCCGGAGACTTGCATCCGTGGTTAGAAGGATCCAGTCCTGAATTCCGAATCTGCGGCCCTCCAGAAGGTGAGGTAGTTGTAGCCACCAGAGAAGTGAAATCCTGGCTTTTGGCAACAGACGTATTCTCTGGTGCATGTGTAGATGAGATCCCGACCACTTGTCCAGGAGATCCAGTTGGAAGGGCTGAGCATGAAACCTTCCCTACTGTAGAGCCTCGTAAGAGGCCACCATCTTCCCCAGTAGGCGAATGCACTGATGAACTGAAACCCGGGCTGGCTTCAGGACATCCCGGACCATTGTTTGTATCACCAATGCTTTCTCCTCCAGAAGAAACACCCTCTGCACTTCTGCGTCGAGGATCATTCCCAGAAAAGACAACCTCCTGGTCGGCCCCAAATGTGATTTTGGAAAATTCAGGATCTAACCGTGTTCCCTGACAGATGAGTCGTGAGAACAATGGACTGCAACAACCTCTCCCTGGATGATGCCTTTATCAGCAGATCGTCCAGATATGGGATTATGTACACCCCCTGTTTGTGGAGGAGAACCATCATCTCTGCCATCACCTTGGTGAACACCCTCGGTGCTGTGGAGAGGCCGAATGGTAGTGCCTGGAATTGAGATTGACTGTTCAACAGTACAAATCTGAGATAAGCCTGGTGAGGCGGCCAAATCGGAATGTGGAGGTACGCATCCTTGATATCCAGGGATACCAGAAACTCTCCCTCCTCTAGACATGAAATCACTGGAGAGACTCCATTTTGAATTTGAACACCCTTAGGTAAGGGTTCAACGATTTCAAGTTCAAAATTGTTCTGACCGAACATCTGGTCTCGGTACCACGAAAAGGTTTGAATAATAACCCTTGTTTTGCATATGAGGTGGAACTGGGACAATGACCTGCAATTTTTCCAATTTTAGGATGGCTTCCTGTAGGATAGCTATGTCTGTCAGCAAAGCTGGCAAGCCTGATTTGAAGAATCGGTGAGGCAGGAGTTCTTGAAACTCCAGTCTGTACCCCTGGGACACAATATCCTGTACCCAGGTATCCAGGCCGGATGACACCCAGACGTGGCTGAAACATCTGACTCTCACACCCACCAGCCCGTCCCCCAGGCTTTGAGGTCCACCATCATGCTGAGGATATTGAGGAACCAGAAGCAGGTCTCTGGTCCTGGGAGCCTGCGGGTGCAGGCTTTTTGGATTTTGCCCGACCACCTCTAAAGAAAGTGGTAGAAGGCTTAGGCTTTTTTATCATAGTGGTCCGAAAGGACTGCTGCACAGCTGAAGAAAGCGGTTTCTTCGTAGAAGGAGTAGCAGAGGGAATGAAAGGTGACTTACCCGCGGTTCCGCGGAAATCCACGCATCCAACGCTTCCCCAAATAGAGCCTGACCTGTGTATGGTAGGTTCTCCACACTACTGTTGGATTCCGTGTCTGCAGACCAATGGCGTAGCCAGAGTCCCCTGCGAGCTGATACCGACATGGAGGATATCCATGCAGTCAGCGTACTCAGGTCTTTCATGGATTCCACCATAAACCCAGCAGAATTCTGTATGTTACTTAAAAACAATTCAGTGTCACTTCTATACATTGCATCCAAATCCTCTAGTAATGTGCCTGACCACCTTACTATGGCTTTAGAAATCCATGCACAGGCAATAGTGGGCCTTAAGGCCACTCGTGAAGCAGTGTATATGGATTTGAGCGTAGTGTCAATCTGACGATCAGCTGGTTCTTTCAACTCGGTAGAACCAGGGACAGGTAAAACCACCTTTTTAGACAGTCTGGAGACAGATGCGTCAACAATTGGTGGGTTTTCGCATTTTTTCCTATCTTCCTCAGGGAAGGGAAAAGCAACCAGAACACTTTTTGGGATCTGGATTTTTTTCTCTGGGTTTTCTCAGGATTTTTCAAGCTTAGCGGGGCTTTCTTGTTATCAGTGAAGTAAGCCTCCTCAACCTGCTCAGGTGTAGTGTCATTAATGTTTAACACATCTCTAATGGCCTCAATCATGAACTGCACCTCCTTTGCAAGGGATGCCGCCCCCCTCAGCACGTCCCCATCACCGTTTGTAGTATCAGCATCCTCTAGGACGTAAGAGATAAACCTTTAACTGCAGCGTCCTATGGGGGTCATTCTGACCTGATCGCTCGCTGCAGTTCATCACAGTGCAGCGATCAGGTAGGAACTGCACATGGCTGACAGCTGACGGCTGTTGTTGCCTAGCGATCACCTTTGCCTGATAGACAGGCACAGGGGGTCGCTGGGCGGCCTGGCAGGCGTGGCTGGACCGTGAGGTGGGCAGGCCGCAGTGGCTGTGTGACGCCACACACAGCAGCTGCAACCCGGGCAGGGACGAGTAACTCCCTGCCAGCCGCAGGAGTTGCGCTTGCTGGGAGTTACTCTTCAAATACAAAAGCATCGCCGCTGTGCGATGCTTTAGTACTTGTGGCGGGGGGGTGGGGGGGCTGACATGCGGGCGAACTTGCCCTGTGCTGGGCGTCCCCCCACATGTCAGTATAAGTGATCGTAGCTGTGCCAAATTTAGCACAGCCATGATCAGGTCGGAATGACCCCCTATGTCCTGCTGCCAGTCCGCCTGCCCCTTCCGGCATCAACAATCCACACTCCCTAGCCGCGGCGCACGTGGAACAAAAGCTGCTACGGCCACCGGCATAGATGTGTATGAAAGCGGCGCAGCGGAAGGCTTTCATAGCCCTCCCAGCGCCGCATACTCTCTGAGCCCCGGAGCCTCCTCTGCGCGTGATGTCACAGAAGTGCCTCCCCGCCACAGCCGCACCCAGATCCCCAGAGGCCCTGACTCTGCAACACAGCACCTGGCCGGCCGGCCTGGAAGCGCCGGGATGGCTAATGCAACAGATAGAGTGGGTGATATCGTGGAAGGTAATGTCTGGACGCTGATTGAATGTAAAAGGTGACAGTGCTGTGCAGGTGACAGTGCTGTGCAGTGTCACTGACACTGCACTCTCACCTTTTACATTGATTCAGCGAGTCAGTCAGTTCTGCCAGCCAGTCACTATTGTTAGTGCTGGTGTGCCAACGCTCCGCTTTACAGGTAAGTATACACACTAAATAAACTACAGCTCCCAGCAACCCTTAAGGCCGAAGCATTCAGGCGCTAAGTGCTGCTGGGAACTGTAGTTTATTGAGTGCATCTTCTTCCCTGTAATGCAGTGCATTGGGACACCGGCGCTAACAATAGTGACTGGCTGCTGTGCGAGTCTCCGGGAGAGCCACTGCCAAAGGGAGGACAGCAGCCTAGCTGCTTTCAGGAGAAGCATTACCGGCCCCTCCCCCACTCGCAGTACCTCCGGGCCCCATCCGCAGCACCCGCACACACCCCCTCCACCACCCACGGTGGCTCCGGACCCCCTCCACTACCTGCAGCAACTCTGCCCCCACACCCGCGGTGGCTCCGGACCCCCATCCGCGGCACCCCCTCATGCGTCTCCCCCGCACTCGCCATTCCCCCAACCAGAGCACCTACTAGGTGATTCATCAGGCCCTGTGTGCGCTGTTCATACCGTTGCAAGGGGCAATATTTAACCACTCACACAATTATGATTGGAAGGTAATACTCCATATAATACAACCATTGCACGCCACAAGAGCGTGCAAGGGTTGAGGGGGCATAGCCCCTTACGACGGTGTGAAGAGCGCCCATAGGGGGCGATGAATCACCTAGTAGATATATCAATGCACAGTAAAGACTGGATGTATATCACAGGGTACTTGTACTAAATAGCCCTGAATTAATGCAGGTTTTTAACGGACACTGTCAAATGACATGTAGAATACTTAAGTGTCCTGTAAATGCTCAGCGCTGATGATGCAGGCGGCTTTACAGAGGAGACATTGTCCATGTAGTCCCAGAATCAGGTCAGCATGCAGTAATGGTGCGCAAACGCTGACAGGGAGTGAGGGAGACAGAGATGCAGCTCCAGGGCGGGAACATTTACTCTAAATGGCGCCTGGGACTGGTGGAGGGGCTACAGGTCAGAGCCTTATCCCCTTGGACTTCAGCACCGGGTACTGCGGGCCTATCTGAAAGATTAAACCTTAATCCAACCTGTGCCCTTGCCCTGGTGGTCTAGTGGGGTCCCTGTACCAACACAGTGTCCACGCAAGCGCGCGCGGCCCATCTCCTAATGGGCGCGCCGGATCGTGATTTGCAGCGGGGGACCCTCTTACCTCCTTCCTTGATGTGGCCACGCGATCCCAGAGAGCTGCGGCGAGTGTGTGTGCCTGAACGAGACCGGAGCCCTCTGCTGTAAGTACCCGGCAACCATGGCGCGGGAGTATACAGCGCCGCTGGGGAAGATGATGGAGCTGCAGCATGAGATGTCAAAATGACATCTAGCACTGAGTGCCTATGCTGCAGCCCTTGAAGTCTTCTATCTTCTGTTTAAAAGCTCTTTTCAGGGCTACTCCGCCTGTTAGTATCCTGCACTGCAGGCACCAACTTACAAACTGAGCTCCTGTGCACAGAACAGTCAAAGCTTTAGCCTGTTGGTGCCCTTGGATCAAGATCCTACTCTACACCCCGATGTTATCCCTGTGGAACCCAGTGTACCCCGCTGCAGAAATTCAGATATTCTAGGGGACCGTATATTCAAAAAAGTTTGGGAAACACTGGTGAAGTGTGTAGCCATGGTATGTGCACTTCCGAGGGTCGCTAGTGACATCCCCCATCGGCCCAGCAGGGACAATGGGGGTATGCTGCTAGCAATTACGTGGGCCAGAATGCAGCATGTCACGTGTCTCCCCCCTTTTGGACCCAGCATTGGCAAGTGTGTATGTACTTGCCACATGCAGAGTCCTGTCGGAAGTGATATTGGGCTGGGTACATCACTAAGTGTGTACCCAGCTTTTAGACACCGTGAAATGGAAAGCAACTTTCTTACTTTCACTTTTTAACCTGTTTCACACCAGTCGCATACCAATAGACTTGTCATGTAACGGGGACTTAATATTTACATTCACTCTTTTTCACACTGCTATCGCAGGCAAATCCACTAGGGGTGTACAAAATATGCGTACCATGTGCTTTTATTTTATCAGCTGTGCAGAAAAGATTCAAATTGAATAAAATATTGAGAGACGCATGGCGCAGATGGTATTTGAGCATAGGCGTACGTGGAAGAATCAGTATGATCCCGGCTGTTGGGATCCTGGCAGCAGACCGACGTCGGAATTCTCCGGGTTCAGAGGCGATCAAACGAATCTATTCCCTCTCAGGTGGTTGCGTGGACCACCACCCAAGTGTGGGGGTTTGGTATGGTATGCCGGCGCTCGGGCTCCCGGCGACCAGCATACCGGCGCCGGGAGCCCGACCGCCGGCATACCGACAGCGTGGCGAGCGCATAGGAGCCCCTTGTGGGCTCGCTGCACTCGCCACGCTACGGGCACGGTGGCGCGCCACACTATTTTATTCTCCCTCCAGGGGGGTCGTGGACCCCCATGAGGGAGAATAGTTGTCGGTATGCCGGGTGTCGGGATTCAGGCGCCGGTATACTATGCGCCGGGATCCCGACATTCGGCATACAGAAGACCACCCAAGTGTGGAATCCACTGGCATTTCACCGGGTGTCGTGATTCCGGCGTCGTTATCCTGACCGCTGAGCGGAAGCCAGCAAATTGATTGCCTCTGTATGTGGCTGTTACACACATTATTTCAAATAATTAAGTCATTCATACATAGAATTTTTGTGCAAATTTAATTTGTGTCCAGGTTTACTTTAAGCATCACAAAAAAAAATAATTGTCCCCTACAATCTGCAGCAATATAAAGTCCACAGCAACCCAGGGTAGGGTCAGTGTAGACAGTAGGTGTACAATGGTTTCCATGCTTCAAGGCTGGTCTCCTTTTTGTTCCTCCTTATTCTTCTTCTTACGCACTGGCATAAGGAAGCTCGCTGAAAAATACTGGAGTTCACAAAAGGCCCAGATACAGGAGTCGTACACAGTAAATGTATTTTTAACACAGCGTTAATGGATGCAGCACTAAAATGACACATATAATTGAATGTATTATTAATAAACTGATAATATAAAACAATAATGCATATACTGTATATGTATGAATACAATGGCATGAGTGTAGGTATTTGGTTTCCCCCAGCAGTGTAGGTCTCAAAAAGTATAATTTAAGTACTAGCGTCCCAAAGACAATTTCTATGATTCTCAACTAATATTTTGGACAGGAAAACTGCAACACACACATGCAGGCTTGGGAGAATCACGCAACTGAAGGGTGGGTTGGAAGAGTAAATAGACCCACTGACATAGGTAGGTACAGTACAGGGTGTGTTTGTGTAATTGTGAACAGACACCTGGAATGGACAACTATCTTTCTAAGGCAGCTAATATAATAAACTTACATCAGAAGTGATTTTTTTTTTTATTGCATTACTTTATACTACATTAAATATATGTAACATTATTGCATCTATAAGACTGCTGTTTGAATGTAAAGGTACATACACACTAGCAGGTTTTAAGCTCAAAGTAGCTCACTTTTGGCGTTTTGAGCTACTTTGAGCTCAAAACCTCCCAGTATGTATGGCTAGGCGATGAGCAATGATGTGCGCTTCCGCATCATCGCTGGCCGTCGTCGTCCTGTTTTACCGGACGAGTAAACCACTTTCCACAGTCTCCTACTGTGGAAAGTGGTTAACACCCGTGAACATCGCTGGGCCGGGTGAAAAACGCCAAGTGTTTATGCACCTAAAATGTTACCTAGCCAATAGCACCGATTTATTTTTAATTTTTCAAAACCCAGTGTAGCCAAGCAGGTGTGATGGAGCTGCATTTAGTCTATATAGGAGTTAGGTATTTTTGTGCAAGTGAGAGTCACACAAACTAGCCAAAGTAGAAGTCTATGGTGGTTATTCTGAGTTGTTCACTCACTAGCAGTTTTTACCAGCAGTGCAAACGCTATGCCGCCTCCCACTGGGAGTGTATTTTAGCTTAGCAGAAGTGTGAATGAAAGGATCACAGAGCAGCTACAAAATAATTTTGTGCAGTTTCAGAGTAGCTTTTAAGGTTTTAACCTACCCAACGCTTGTGATCACTTCAGACTGTTCAGTTCCTGTTTTGACGTCACGAACACACCCTGCGTTCGGCCAGCCATGCCTGCGTTTTTCCTGGCACGCCTACGTTTTTTCTAACACTCCCTGAAACGGTCAGTTGACACCCAGAAACGCCCTCTTCCTCTCAATCACTCTGCGGCCAGCAGTGCAACTGAAAAGCTTCGCTAGACCTTGTGTGAAACTACAACGTTCGTTATAATAGTACGACGCACGTGCGCATTGTGCCGCATACGCATGCACAGAAGTGCCTTTTTTGTCTGATCGCGGCACAGCGAACGAAAGCAGCTAGCGGTCAACTCGGAATGACCCCGCATATGTTAAGGGATACAGTTATGTTGCTTACCAGGCCCTGGATTTTTAGAATCCAAAAAAAAAAAAAATTATTAGATTTTTTTCAATCCATATTTTAGGATTTTACAGGTTTTCAAAATTTCAGTTGAGGAAATTATATGCTGTATTAAAACAAAACCATCACAAAGGAAGAGAAAAGTTGCCTTGAAATGGTGCACAATATTTTATAAATAAAATGTAACTTTTAATAGTAATATTAAAAAGAACTTGCGAAATATTAAAATAAAGACACACAAATGAAAGGATGGAAAAAGAAAATGTTTAAAAAAAAAAAAGTGTATAACTCACTGTGCACAGGTTGTCCACCCAAAATGTGCCATAAAGGTTAGTTATTAATAACTCATCAAAATTATTGTTGTTATTATTAATAATTAAATTTGTTTTGACAAATAAGGTCCATGCAATCAAGCCCAATAAGTATAAGTTAGTACTTATTGTTCATTATTATCTGGATTAATATTCCAAAAGTATGTTTCCATTCATAATTCTACTCCTCTTTGAATTAATGATCTCACTGTCAGACAGGTTTCTCCTTATAGTTAAACTAAATCTTGATGTTAAGCCATAATAAGTCTGCAAAATTCTTGCTCTTGTAAAGTTGGTGATGCAGATGGGGTTGATGTCTATAATGAATGATCTATTTTTTAGTTTAATATCTTTATAGATATGACTTCTGACGTACCAAATTCTTCTCACAGAGCAGTGAATGTAGGTGGCAGAGTTTTAGAATGTACAGTTGTAGCTGCTGTCATAAGAATGTTGCAATATCTGAGGTAAAAGTATCATATTTTGTAACATATTTTGTTACAAAGTATCGAGGTCTCCTGCTGGTAGAGCAGGGGTGTCAAACTCAAATTCATCGGGGGCCGCATCAGCAGTTTGGTCCCCATCAAAGGGCCGGTTGTATCTGTAGGTCTATGTGTCCACTCTTTATTATCATAAATTAATGTCACTGCATTCAATTATTACTGTTTTTTGTAATAATGTAAGTAATAACTAGCTCTGAAAGCAGAAACATAGTCAGAATAATGACAAGTAGATATTCAAATGTACAATTATTGTACAATGTATTGAAAAATGTTTTTTGGTAACAAACATTAATTTTTTTTTAAACATACAAATATTGCCAAACACTGTTTATTAAACATATGGAAAACACAAGGCCATGTGCCCCCTTTTATAGTGCCCAGCCATCTGCCCCCTTTTATAGTGCCCAGCCATCTGCCCCCTTTTATAGTGCCCAGACATCTGCCCCCTTTTATAGTGCCCAGCCATCTGCCCCCTTTTATAGTGCCCAGCCATGTGCCCCCTTTTATAGTGCCCAGCCATCTGCCCCCTTTTATAGTGCCCAGCCATCTGCCCCCTTTTATAGTGCCCAGCCATCTGCCCCCTCCATTTACTTTACTTACCTTTTACTTCTTTCTTTCTTTTACTTCTTTCTTCTTGCTCCTCTCCGCGGCGTCCGCGCGCTCCTCTGATCCCTGGAGATGTCGGGCGGACGTCACGTGATGACGTCACGTCCGACACCCAGGGAGCAGTGCGGGGCAGGAAGAAGTCGGGCCAGGTCCCGGAAGGTAAGGCACGGAGTAAATTCATTGAAAAAAAAAAAGGGGAGGCTGCAAGGCTGGCGGCGGCACCGCGGGCCATCAGACGAGGTCTGGCGGGCCGGATTTGGCCCGCGGGCCTTGTGTTTGACACCCCTGTGGTAGAGTAATTAGGAAGCTATGCTATTACTTGTACACAAACCCGACTGCTCAGATCAGGGCCGTTTCTAGACAATTTGGCTCCCAGTGCGAGATTTCAAAATGCGCCCCCCCCCCCATATAGCCGTAAAAAGAAAAAGCAAGGGTGTGTGGCCTGATTAAAATGGGTGTGGTCTCATTAAAGTGGGCGCAGCCTCGTCTGATATCATCACACCCACCACAGGGGGAAAAAAATAAGAATTTACTTACCGATAATTCTATTTCTCATAGTCCGTAGTGGATGCTGGGACTCAGTCAGGACCATGGGGAATAGCGGGCTCCGCAGGAGACAGGGCACATCTAAAAAAGCTTTTAGGTCACATGGTGCGTACTGGCTCCTCCCCCTATGACCCTCCTCCAAGCCTCAGTTAGGTACTGTGCCCGGACGAGCGTACACAATAAGGAAGGATCTTGAATCCCGGGTAAGACTCATACCAGCCACACCAATCACACCGTACAACTTGTGATCTGAACCCAGTTAACAGTATGATAACACAAACGAAGTAGCCTCTGAACAGATGGCTCACAACAACAGTAATAACCCGATTTTTGTAACAATAACTATGTACAAGCATTGCAGACAATCCGCACTTGGGATGGGCGCCCAGCATCCACTACGGACTATGAGAAATAGAATTATCGGTAAGTAAATTCTTATTTTCTCTAACGTCCTAGTGGATGCTGGGACTCCGTCAGGACCATGGGGATTATACCAAAGCTCCCAAACGGGCGGGAGAGTGCGGATGACTCTGCAGCACCGAATGAGAGAACTCCAGGTCCTCTTTAGCCAGAGTATCAAATTTGTAAAATTTTACAAACGTGTTCTCCCCTGACCACGTAGCTGCTCGGCAAAGTTGTAATGCCGAGACTCCTCGGGCAGCCGCCCAGGATGAGCCCACTTTCCTTGTGGAATGGGCCTTTACAGATTTAGGCTGTGGCAGGCCTGCCACAGAATGTGCAAGTTGGATTGTACTACATATCCAACGTGCAATCGTCTGTTTAGACGCAGGAGCACCCAACTTGTTGGGTGCATACAATGTAAACAACGAGTCAGATTTTCTGACTCCAGCTGTCCTTGAAATATATATTTTTAATGCTCTGACAACGTCCAGTAACTTGGAGTCCTCCAAGTCGCTAGTAGCCGCAGGCACCACAATAGGCTGGTTCAAGTGAAATGCCGAAACCACCTTAGGGAGAAATTGAGGACGTGTCCTCAATTCTGCCCTGTCCGAATGGAATATCAGATATGGGCTTTTGTATGACAAAGCTGCCAACTCCAAAACTCTCCTGGCTGAAGCCAGGGCCAACAGCATGGTTACCTTCCATGTAAGGTATTTTAAATCTACCGATTTTAAAGGCTCAAACCAATGAGATTTGAGAAAATTTAGAACCACGTTCAAATCCCACGGTGCCACTGGAGGCACTATTGGGGGTTGTATATGTAGTACACCTTTGACAAAAGTTTGTACTTCAGGCACTGACGCCAATTCCTTCTGTAAGAAAATTGATAAGGCCGAAATTTGAACTTTAATGGACCCCAATTTGAGGCCCATAGACAATCCTGCTTGCAGGAAATGTAAGAATCGACCCAATTGAAATTCTTCCGTTGGAGCCTTCTTGGCCTCACACCACGCAACATATTTTCTCCAAATGCGGTGATAATGTTGTGCGGTCACTTCTTTCCTGGCTTTAATTAAAGTAGGAATAACTTCCTCAGGAATGCCCTTCTCTTTTAGAATCCGGCGTTCAACCGCCATGCCGTCAAACGCAGCCGCGGTAAGTCTTGGAACATACAAGGTCCCTGCTGAAGCAGATCCCTTCTTAGAGGTAGAGGCCACGGATCCTCCGTGAGCATCTCTTGAAGTTCCGGATACCAAGTTCTTCTTGGCCAGTCCGGAGCTACCAGTATTGTTCTTACTCCTCTTTTCCGTATAATTCTCAGTACCTTTGGTATGAGAGGCAGAGGAGGGAACACATACACTGACTGGTACACCCACGGTGTTACCAGAGCGTCCACAGCTATTGCCTGAGGGTCTCTTGACCTGGCGCAATACCTGTCCAATTTTTTGTTGAGGCGAGACGCCATCATGTCCACCTTTGGTTTTTCCCAACGGTTCACAATCATGTGGAAAACTTCTGGATGAAGTCCCCACTCTCCCGGGTGAAGGTCGTGTCTGCTGAGGAAATCTGCTTCCCAGTTGTCCACTCCCGGGATGAACACTGCTGACAGTGCTACGACATGATTCTCCGCCCAGCGCAGAATCCTTGCAGCTTCTGCCATTGCACTCCTGCTTCTCGTGCCGCCTTGCCGGTTTACGTGGGCGACTGCCGTGATGTTGTCGGACTGGATCAACACCGGCTGACCCTGAAGCAGCGATTTTGCCAGGCTTAGAGCATTGTAGATCGCTCTTAGCTCCAGTATATTTATGTGAAGAGACGTCTCCAGGTTTGACCACACGCCCTGGAAGTTTCTTCCCTTTGTGACTGCTCCCCAACCTCGTAGGCTGGCATCCGTAGTCACCAGGACCCAGTCCTGTATGCCGAATCTGCGGCCCACTAACAGATGGGCAGTCTGCAACCACCACAGGAGAGACAACCTTGTTCTCGGTGACAGTGTTATCCGCTGATGCATGTGCAGATGCGATCCGGACCATTTGTCCAGCAGATCCCACTGAAATGTTCGTGCATGGAATCTGCCGAATGGAATCGCTTCGTACGAAGCCACCATCTTTCCCAGGACTCTTGTGCATTGATGTACTGACACAGTTCCTGGTTTTAGGAGGTTCTTGACAAGTTCGGATAACTCCCTTGCTTTCTCTTCCGGGAGAAATACCTTTTTCTGAACCGTGTCCAGAATCATGCCCAGGAACAGCAGATGTGTTGTCGGGGTCAATTGAGATTTTGGAAGATTTAGAATCCACCCGTGTTGCTGAAGCACTACTTGTGTTAGCGCTACACCGACTTCCAGCTGTTCTCTGGACTTTGCCCTTATCAGGAGATCGTCCAAGTAAGGGATAATTAATACGCCTTTTCTTCGTAGAAGAACCATCATTTCGGTCATTACCTTGGTAAAGACCCGAGGGGCCGTGGACAACCCAAACGGCAGCGTTTGAAACTGATAATGACAGTCTTGTATCACGAACCTGAGATACCCTTGGTGTGAGGGGTAAATCGGGACATGTAGATAAGCATCTTTTATGTCCAAGGACACCATGAAGTCTCCTTCTTCCAGATTCGCTATCACTGCTCTGAGTGACTCCATCTTGAACTTGAATTTCTTTATGTACAGGTTCAAGGATTTCAGATTTAGAATAGGCCTTACCGAACCGTCCGGTTTCGGTACCACAAATAGTGTGGAATAATACCCCTTTCCCTGTTGTAGGAGGGGTACCTTGACTATCACCTGCTGAGAATACAGCTTGTGAATGGCTTCCAAAACCGACGTCCTTTCTGAGGGAGACGTTGGTAAAGCAGACTTTAGGAACCGGCGAGGGGGAGACCTTTCGAACTCCAGCATGTAACCCTGAGATACTATCTGCAGGACCCACGGGTCCACTTGTGAGTGAACCCATTGATTGCTGAAAATCTTGAGTCGACCCCCCACCGTTCCTGAGTCCGCTTGTAAAGCCCCAGCGTCATGCTGATGGCTTTGTAGAAGCCGGGGCGGGCTTCTGTTCCTGGGCAGGGGCTGCTTGCTGCCCTTTCTTACCCTTTCCTCTGCCTCGCGGCAGATAAGACTGTCCTTTTGGTCGCTTTTTATAGGAGCGAAAGGACTGCGGCTGAAAAGACGGTGTCTTTTTCTGTTGGGAGGGGGTCTGAGGTAAAAAAGTGGATTTGCCGGCAGTTGCCGTGGCCACCAGGTCCGAAAGACCGACCCCAAACAATTCCTCTCCTTTATATGGCAATACTTCCATATGCCTCTTGGAATCCGCATCACCTGACCACTGTCGCGTCCATAAACTTCTTCTGGCAGATATGGACATCGCGCTTACTCTTGATGCTAGAGTACAAACATCCCTCTGAGCATCTCGCATATAAAGGAAAGCATCCTTTAATTGCTCTAGAGTCAATAAAATACTGTCCCTATCCAGGGTATCAATATTTTCAGTCAGAGAATCCAACCACACTACCCCAGCACTGCACATCCAGGCTGAGGCTATTGCCGGTCGCAGTATAACACCAGTATGTGTGTATATACTCTTCAGTGTAGTTTCCAGCCTCCTATCTGCTGGATCCTTGAGGGCGGCCGTATCAGGAGACGGCAACGCCACTTGCTTTGATAAACGTGTGAGCGCCTTATCCACCCTAGGGGGTGTTTCCCAGAGCGCCCTAACCTCTGGTGGGAAAGGGTATAATGCCAATAACTTCTTGGAAATTAGCAGTTTTCTATCGGGGTTAACCCACGCTTCATCACACACGTCATTCAATTCCTCTGATTCTGGAAAAAATACAGGTAGTTTTTTCACCCCCCACATAATACCCCTTTTTGAGGTACCAGCAGTATCAGAGATCTGCAAAGCCTCCTTCATTGCCGTGATCATATAACGTGTGGCCCTATTGGAAAATACGTTTGTTTCTTCACCGTCGACACTAGATTCATCTGTGTCGGTACCCGTGTCGACTGACTGAGGTAAAGGACGTTTTACAGCCCCTGACGGTGTCTGAGACGCCTGAACCGGTACTAACTGGTTTGCCGGGCGTCTTATTTCGTCAACTGACTTTTGTAATGTGCTGACATTATCACGTAATTCCATAACTAAAGCCATCCATTCCGGTGTCGACTCCCTAGGGGGTGACATTACCATCATCGGCAATTGCTCTGCCTCCACACCAACATCGTCCTCATACATGTCGACACACACGTACCGACACACAGCAGCCACACAGGGAATGCTCTAATCGAAGACAGGACCCCCTAGCCCTTTGGGGAGACAGAGGGAGAGTTTGCCAGCACACACCAAAAGCGCTATAAATGTATATAAACAACCCTAGAAGGTGTTGTTTACTATATATGCGCTCTTAATATATAAATATCGCCAATTTATGCCCCCCTTCTCTTTGTTACCCTGTTTCTGTAGTGCAGTGCAGGGGAGAGACCTGGGAGCCTTCCTCACCAGCGGAGCTGAGCAGGAAAATGGCGCTGAGTGCTGAGGAGAATAAGCTCCGCCCCTTTTTCGGCGGGCTTTTCCCCGGTTTTTAAGAAACTGGCCTGGGTTAAAATACATACATATAGCCTTAATGGCTATATGTGATGTATTTATTTTGCCACTAAAGGTAATTATATTGCTGCCCAGGGCGCCCCCAGCAGCGCCCTGCACCCTCCGTGACTGAGTCAGTGAGCCGTGTGACAACAATGGCGCACAGCAGCCGTGCTGTGCGCTACCTTCAAGAAGACTGAGGAGTCTTCTGCCGCCTGCTTTCCGGACCTCCGTTCTGCCGTCTCTTCAGCGTCTGTAAGGGGGATCGGCGGCGCGGCTCCGGGACGTACCCCAGGCTGACCTGTGTTCCGACTCCCTCTGGAGCTAAGTGTCCAGTAGCCTAAGACTCCAATCCATCCTGCACGCAGGTGAGTTGGAAATCTCTCCCCTAAGTCCCTCGATGCAGTGATCCTGTTGCCAGCAGGAATCACTGAGATTGAAACCTAAAAAAAAACTTTTCTAAACAGCTCTTTAGGAGAGCCACCTAGATTGCACCCTCTCGGACGGGCACAAAAACCTAACTGAGGCTTGGAGGAGGGTCATAGGGGGAGGAGCCAGTACGCACCATGTGACCTAAAAGCTTTTTTAGATGTGCCCTGTCTCCTGCGGAGCCCGCTATTCCCCATGGTCCTGACGGAGTCCCAGCATCCACTAGGACGTTAGAGAAAATAAAAATAAAAAAAGTCCCCTTTTTACACATTACAGCAGGCAAGTGTCCCCATATTACACAGCGCGGCAGGCAGGTGTCCACATATTACACAGCGCGGCAGGCAGGTGTCCCCATTTTACACAGCGCGGCAGGCAGGTGTCCCCATTTTACAAAGTGCGGTAGGCAGGTATCCCCATTTTACACAGTACGGTAGGCAGGTATCCCCATTTTACACAGTACGGTAGGCAGGTATCCCCATTTTACACAGTGCGGCAGGCAGATATCACCATTTTACACAGTGCGGCAGGCAGGTGTCCCCATTTTACACAGTCCGGCAGGCAGGTGTCCCCATTTTACACAGTGCGGCAGGCAGGTGTCCCCATTTTACACAGTGCGGCAGGCAACCCCATAGGCAGGTGTCCCCATTTTACACAGTGCGGCAGGCAACCCCATAGGCAGGTGTCCCCATTTTATACAGTGCGGCAGGCAACCCCATAGGCTGGTGTCCCCATTTTATACAGTGCGGCAGGCAACCCCATAGGCAGGTGTCCCCATTTTATACAGTGCGGCAGGCAACCCCATAGGCAGGTGTCCCCATTTTATACAGTGCGGCAGGCAACCCCATATGCAGGTGTCCCCATTTTATACAGTGCAGCAGGCAACCCCATATGCAGGTGTCCCCATTTTATACAGTGCAGCAGGCAACCCCATATGCAGGTGTCCCCATTTTATACAGTGCGGCAGGCAACCCCATATGCAGGTGTCCCCATTTTTACAGTGCAGCAGGCAACCCCATATGCAGGTGTCCCCATTTTATACAGTGTGGCAGGCACCCCATAGGCAGGTGTCCCCATTTTATACAGTGCAGCAGGCAACCCCATATGCAGGTGTCCCCATTTTATACAGTGCGGCAGGCAACCCCATATGCAGGTGTCCCCATTTTATACAGTGCAGCAGGCAACCCCATATGCAGGTGTCCCCATTTTATACAGTGCGGCAGGCAGGTATCCCCATAGGCAGGTGTCCCCATTTTACACAGTGCGGCAGGCAGGTTTCAAGTGGGGGGGGAAGGAAGAGGGAGAAAGAGAGAGAGGATACTTACATCTTCCCGCTCTTCGGTCCCGCCGCCTCACGTCCCTCGCGCCGGCCGCCTCCTCCTTCCATGCGTATCTCCTTATCTCCTCCCCCCAAGCGCGCTCCTGCTCGGGGGGCGGAGTTTCGCGGAATGACGCGTTTGCATCGTGACGTCACGACGCAAATGCGTCATTCCGCGAAACTCCGCCCCCCGAGCAGGAGCGCGCTCGGGGGGAGGAGATAAGGAGTCACAAAGTGCCGCGGCGGGCGCCCCGTGCGGTTGCACGGCTCGCCCGCCGCTAGAAACGGCACTGGCTCAGATCTACATATAGGCTGAGCAGATTGCGTCTTTTGAATTACTGTCTAAAGGCCCATACACATTAGACGATGTCGCTCTGTGAGCGACATCGTCTAACGTTTCCCCCTCCCGGGGCGGCCGGTCGGCGGCCGCCCTGTACGCATTGAGCGATATGACCGCTCATATCGCTCAGTGACGTCACGCCCCCGCCAGCCCTGCATGAAGGTCGTGGACGACAGTCCACATCTTCATGCATGCCCTACCGACAGCGACGATCGTTGCCGACCCGCGGGGCAGCGCATCGGTCGTCGCTGGCGGCATACACACTTAACGATAAAATGAGCGACGTCGCTCAAGGAGGGGGAAAATGAGCGACGTCGCTCATTATATCGTTAAGTGTGTATGGACCTTAAGTCAAATATATCATTACAGACCGTTTTCATTCATGTGTAATAGCTTTAATAGTGCCCTATACGGCTGCCATTAATTAACGACTGAAGCAATTTCTGACCCTAATATCCACAGCATAAACAGGCATTGAATATGTATAACACTTCCAAATACAGTGCTTTTCACAGAGCAGTGAATGTAGGTGGCAAAGTGTTAGAATGTGCAGTTGTAGCTGCCATCATAAGAATGTTACAATATCTGAGGTAAAGAGTATCTTGTTACAATGTATCGATGCCTCCTGCTGGCAGCGTAGTTAGATGGCTTTTGCTGACAGATCATGAAAGTGTAACAGAATCTAAAGGGAAAAATATTTTGTTATAAAGTATCAAAGTCTCCTGCTGGCACTGTAGTTAAATATCTATACTGCCTTTAATGCAGTGACATAGCTGTTCAGGTGTATATATGTAAGCTGAAAGAATTATGTATTTTCCCTTTTATAATTGAGAGATCTATTTATATAGTCATACTGCAATATCTCAGATACAAAATAATAAGAATTTACTCACCGGTAATTCTATTTCTCGTAGTCCGTAGTGGATGCTGGGCACTCCGTAAGGACCATGGAAATAGACGGACTCCGCAGGAGACTGGGCACTCTAAAAGAAAGATTAGGTACTATCTGGTGTGCACTGGCTCCTCCCTCTATGCCCCTCCTCCAGACCTCAGTTAGGGAAAATGTGCCCGGAAGAGCTGACACTACAAGGAAAGGATTTGGAATCCAGGGTAAGACTCATACCAGCCACACCAATCACACTGTACAACTTGTAATAACCATACCCAGTTAACAGTATGAACAACAAATGAGCCTCATTTAACGGATGGCTCATAACAATAACCCTTTAGTTAAGCAATAACTATATACATGTATTGCAGAGAGTCCGCACTTGGGACGGGCGCCCAGCATCCACTACGGACTACGAGAAATAGAATTACCGGTGAGTAAATTCTTATTTTCTCTGACGTCCTAGTGGATGCTGGGAACTCCGTAAGGACCATGGGGATTATACCAAAGCTCCCAAACGGGCGGGAGAGTGCGGGTGACTCTGCAGCACCGCATGAGCAAACTCAAGGTCCTCCTCAGCCAGGGTATCAAACTTGTAGAACTTAGCAAACTTGTTTGACCCCGACCAAGTAGCAGCTCGGCAAAGCTGTAAAGCTGAGACCCCTCGGGCAGCCGCCCAAGAAGAGCCCACCTTCCTTGTGGAATGGGCTTTCACCATTTTGGATGCGACAATCCAGCCGCAGAGTGAACCAGCTGAATCGTGCTATAGATCCAGCGAGCAATAGTCTGCTTCGAAGCAGGAGCGCCAACCTTGTTGGCTGCATACAGAATAAACAGCGAGTCAGACTTTCTGACTCCCGCCGTTCCGGAAACATAAATTTTCAAAGCCTGGACTACGTCCAGCAACTTGGAATCCTCCAAGTCCCTAGTAGCCGCAGGCACCACAATAGGTTGGTTCAAATGAAACGATGATACCACCCTAGGGAGAAATTTGGGACGAGTCCTCAATTCTGCCCTGACCATATGGAAGATCAGATAAGGGCTTTTACATGACAAAACCGCCAATTCTGACACACGCCTAGCCGAAGCTAAGGCCAATAGCATGACCACTTTCCACGTGAGATATTTTAGCTCCGCGGTCTTAAGTGGCTCAAACCAGTGGGATTTTAGGAAATCCAACACAACGTTAAGATCCCAAGGTGCCACCGGTGGCCCAAAAGGAGGCTGAATATGCAGCACCCCGGAACAACGTCTGAACTTCAGGCAGTGAAGCCAGTTCTTTTTGAGAGAAAATGGATAGGGCCGAAATCTTAACCTTTATGGATCCTAATTTTAGGCCCATAGTCACTCCTGACTGTAGGAAGTGCAGGAATCGACCCCGCTGGAATTCCTCTGTCGGGCCTTCCCGGCCTCACACCAAGCAACCTATTTTCGCTATATACAGTGAAAAAGTCTTGCTGTCACGTCTTTCCTAGCCTTTATCAGCGTAGGAATAACTGCATCCGGAATGCCCTTTTCCGCTATGATCCGGCGTTCAACCGCCATGCCGTCAAATGCAGCCGCGGTAAGTCTTGGAACAGACAGGGCCACTGTTGCAACATGTCCTGTCTGAGAGGCAGAAGCCCTGAGTCCTCTGAGAGCATTTCTTGCAGCTCCGGGTACCGAGTCCTTCTTGGCCAATTCGGAGCAAAGAATATTGTTCTCACTCCTCCTTTTATTACAATTCTCAGCCCTTGGGTATGAGAGGAAGAGGAGGGAATACATAGACCGACTGGAACACCCACGGTGTTACTAGTGCGACCACAGCTATCACCTGAGGGTCCCTTGACCCGGCGTAAAACCTTTTTTAGCTTTTTATTGAGGTTGGACGCCATCTAGTCCACCTGAGGCAGTTCCCATCAATTTGCAAACTGCGTGAAGACTTCCTGATGAAGTCCCCACTTTCCCGGGTGGAGGTCGTGCCTGCTGAGGAAGTCTGCATCCCAGTTGTCCACTCCCGGAATGAACACTGCTGACAGTGCGCTTACGTGATTCTCCGCCCAGCGAAGAATTCTGGTGGCTTCTACCCTCGCTACCCTGCTCCTTGTGCCGCCTTGGCGGTTTACATGAACCCCTGCAGTCTGACTGGATCAGAACCGGTTGGTCGCGAAGCAGGATCTCCGCTTGACTTAGGGCGTTGTATATGGCCCTTAGTTCCAGGATATTGATGTGGAGGCAAGTCTGTTGACTTGACCACAGACCTTGGAAATTTCTTCCTTGTGTAACTGCCCCCCACCCTCGGAGGCTTGCATCCGTGGTCACCAGGATCCAGTCCTGAATGCCGAATCTGCGCCCCTCGAGAAGGTGAGCACTCTGCAGCCACCACAGGAGAGACACCCTGGCACTGGGGGATAGGGTGATTAACCGATGCATCTGAAGAGGTGATCCGGACCACTTGTCCAGTAAGTCCCATTGGAAGGTCCTCGCATGGAACCTGCCTAAGGGGATGGCCTCGTATGATGCCCCCATCCTTCCCAGGACTCGAGTGCAGTGATGCACTGACACCTGTTTTGGTTTTAATAGATTCATGACAAGTGACATGAGCTCCTGAGCTCTCTCTATCGGGAGATAAACCCTTTTCTTGTCTGTGTCTAGGATCGTGCCTAGGAGAGGCAGATGAGCTGTAGGAACCAACTGCGACTTTGGAATATATAGAATCCAGCCGTGTTGCCGTTACTTTTCCAGAGAAAGTGATACGCTGTTCAGCAACTGCTCTCTTGATCTCGCTTGTATGAGGAGATTGTCCAAGTACGTGATAATAGTGACACCTTGCTTCCGCAGGAGCACAATCATATCCGCCATTACCTTGGTTATGACAATCCCGTACCGCAATTCTGAGGTACGCCTAATGAGGTGGATAAATGGGGACATGAATGTATGCATCCCTTATGACCCGATTCACGATAAAGTGTCCCTCTTTTTAGGCTTGCCCTGACCGCTCTTAGCGATTCCATCTTGAACTTGAATTTTCTCAGGTATATGTTCAGGGATTTTTAATTCAATATGGGTCTGACCGAACCGTCTGGTTTCGGGATTACAACATGGTCGAATAATAACACCCTCTTGTTGAAGGAGGGGACCCTTGACCACCACCTGTTAAAGATACAATTTGTGAATTGCAGTTAACACTGGCTCCCTCTCTTGGGGGGAAGCCCGCAGGGCCGTCGGTGAGGGGGCATCTTCTCACAGTCCAGCTTGTATCCCCGAGACACAATATCTATTGCCCAGGTACCTAACAGGGAGTGAACCCACTTGTGGCTGAACTTACGAAGGCGTGTCCCCACCGGGCCTAGCTCTGCCTGTGGAGCCCCAGCGGCATAGGTGGATTTTTGTAGGGGCCGGGGAGGACTTCTGTTCCTGGGAACTAGCTGTGTTGATCCCGGCTCTGACAAGAAAGGACGCACCTCAGACTTTCTTGTTTCTTTATTCGAAAGGCTGCATTTAATAATGTCGTGCTTTCTTAGGCTGTGCAGGAATATAAGGCAAACTAGCAGAATTACCAGCTATAGCTGTGAAGACCAGGCCCGAGAACCCTTCTCCACACAATCCTCAGCCTTCCATATGCCTCTTAAGTCGGCATCATCTGTCCAATGTATATTCTACAGGACACGTCAAGCAGAGATCGACATAGCTTTGACTCTAGGACCCAGTATACTCATGTCTCTTTGGGCATGCTTTATAACTATATATCTATCACTTAAGACAGCATCTTTTTTATATTTACTAGGGTCTCAATCTCTGCTGATAAGGTACCTGTCCACGCTGCCACAGCGCTATAAACCCATGCCGACACAATCGCCGGTCTGGGTAGTATACTAGAATGTGCACGCTATCTGCAGGATCCCTGAGAATAGCAAGTGCTACCGTCTGTACAAACAGGACACCCTAGGGGAAGATTCTCAACACATCCTGGCCCTAGTGGGGAAAGGATACAGCCTGAGAATTCTCTTGTGGGAAGCTGCCGTCTCTTGTCTGGAGATTCCCGCTCTTTTTCCTCATGAGAGGAGGGAAATTTACCTCAGCATTCTTCCCCTTAAACATGTGTACTCTCGTGTCAGGGACAGATGAGTCATCAGTGATATGCAAATCATCTTTTATTTCAATAATCATATATTGAATACCTTCTAGCCATCTTGGCTGTAACTTTGCATTATCGTAGTCGACAGTGGAGTTAAACTCCGTGTCGATACCAGTGTTTGTTATTTTGGATAGTGAGCATTGTGAGACTCTGAAGGTCTCTGTGACATAGGGACAGACATGGGTAGATTTCCTGTCTGTCCACTAACCATTTGTGCAATAAATTCACCTTAGCACTTACACATATCCAAACAGGTGTCGGCGTTGTCGACGGAGACACCCTCTCACACACATATCCGCTCTATCACCTCCTTAGAGGAGCCTTTTACCTCAGACATGTCGACACACGCGTACCGACACACCACACACACAGGGGATGCTCTATTTAAGGACAGTTCCCCCACAAGGCCCTTTGGAGAGACAGAGAGAGAGTATGCCAGCACACACCCCAGCGCTATATAACCCAGGGATTACACTACAACTCAGTGTTTACCCAGTAGCTGCTGTATATACAATTTTTGCGCCTAAATTTATGTGCCCCCCCTCTCTTTTCACCCTTTGTGTACCAGGATACTGCAGGGGAGAGCCTGGGGAGCTTCCTTCCAGCGCAGCTGTGAAGAGAAAATGGTGCTGGTGTGCTGAGGAAGAAGGCCCCGCCCCCTCAGCGGCGGGCTTCTGTCCTGTTTCTGACTAAAAATGGTGGGGGTTTTACACATATACAGTCACAGACTGTATTATGTGTATTTTTATGCCAAAGGTAATTTTATTGCTGCCCAGGGCGCCCCCGCCCCCCCCCCCCCCCCCAGCGCCCTGCACCCTACAGTGACCGGAGTGTGTATTGTGCTGTGGGAGCAATGGCGCACAGCTGCGGTGCTGTGCGCTACCTTAATGAAGACAGGAGTCTTCTGCCGCTGATTTCATCGCTTCTCTTCTGTCTTCTGGCTCTGCAAGGGGGACGGCGGCGCGGCTCCGGGAACGGACAATCGAGGTCAGGCCCTGTGTTCGAACCCTCTGGAGCTAATGGTGTCCAGTAGCCTAAGAAGCACAAGCTAGCTGCAAGCAGGTAGGTTTGCTTCTCTCCCCTCAGTCCCACGTAGCAGTGAGTCTGTTGCCAGCAGATCTCACTGAAAATAAAAAACCTAACAAATACTTTCTTTCTAGCAAGCTCAGGAGAGCCCACTAGGAGCACCCAGCTCTGGCCGGGCACAGATTCTAACTGAGGTCTGGAGGAGGGGCATAGAGGGAGGAGCCAGTGCACACCAGATAGTACCTAATCTTTCTTTTAGAGTGCCCAGTCTCCTGCGGAGCCCGTCTATTCCCATGGTCCTTACGGAGTGCCCAGCATCCACTAGGACGTCAGAGAAATATTATTACACAGTATCGAGGTCTCCTGCTGGCAGTGTAATTAGGTAGCTATGCTATTACTGGTACACAAACACGGCTGCTCAGATCTACAAATAGGCTGCTGAGCAGATTGCGTCTTTTGAATTACTGTCTAAGTCAAATATATCATTACAGACCATTTTCATTCATGTGCAATCGCTTTAGTAATGCACATTATATTATATTTAATATTATTATATTATATATATAATATATTATATATATATATTATTATATTATTATATATATTATAATAATAATCGCTTTAGTATATGCACATTATGGCTGCCATTAATTAACGACTAGGAGCAATTTCTGACCCTAATATCCACAGCATAAACAGGCATTATATATGTGTGACTCTTCAGAGGAGTGAATGGGGACTGAACATGGGCTTTTCTACATACATACGTCTGCTCTATTTATACACATTCAATCTTGCTCTATTTATACACATTCAATCTATCTAACCCTCTCGGGAATATGTGTGTATAATAAGAATTTACTTACCGATAATTCTATTTCTCGGAGTCCGTAGTGGATGCTGGGGTTCCTGAAAGGACCATGGGGAATAGCGGCTCCGCAGGAGACAGGGCACAAAAAGTAAAGCTTTAGGATCAGGTGGTGTGCACTGGCTCCTCCCCCTATGACCCTCCTCCAAGCCTCAGTTAGGTACTGTGCCCGGACGAGCGTACACAATAAGGAAGGATTTATGAATCCCGGGTAAGACTCATACCAGCCACACCAATCACACTGTACAACCTGTGATCTGAACCCAGTTAACAGTATGATAACAGCGGAGCCTCTGAAAGGATGGCTCACAACAATAATAACCCGATTTTTGTAACTATGTACAAGTAATGCAGATAATCCGCACTTGGGATGGGCGCCCAGCATCCACTACGGACTCCGAGAAATAGAATTATCGGTAAGTAAATTCTTATTTTCTCTATCGTCCTAGTGGATGCTGGGGTTCCTGAAAGGACCATGGGGATTATACCAAAGCTCCCAAACGGGCGGGAGAGTGCGGATGACTCTGCAGCACCGAATGAGAGAACTCCAGGTCCTCCTTAGCCAGGGTATCAAATTTGTAGGATTTTACAAACGTGTTTGCCCCTGACTAAATAGCCGCTCGGCAAAGTTGTAAAGCCGAGACCCCTCGGGCAGCCGCCCAAGATGAGCCCACCTTCCTTGTGGAATGGGCATTTACATATTTTGGCTGTGGCAGGCCTGCCACAGAATGTGCAAGCTGAATTGTATTACACATCCAACTAGCAAAAGTCTGCTTAAAAGCAAGAGCACCCAGTTTGTTGGGTGCATACAGGATAACAGCAAGTCAGTTTTCCTGACTCCAGCCGTCCTGGAACCTATATTTTCAGGGCCCTGACCACATCTAGCAACTTGGAGTCCTCCAAGTCCCTAGTAGGCGCAAGACACCCCAATAAGCTGGTTCAGGTGAAACACTGACACCACCTTAGGGAGAGAACTGGGGACGAGTCCGCAGCTCTGCCCTGTCCGAATGGACAAACAGATATGGGCTTTTTTGAGAAAAAAAACCACCAATTTGACACTCGCCTGGTCCAGGCCAGGTCCAAGAGCATGTTCACTTTTCATGTGAGATGCTTCAAATCCACAGATTTGACTGGTTTTAAACCAATGTGTTTTGAGGAATCCCAGAACTACGTTGAGATCCCACAGTGCCACTGGAGGCACAAAAGGGGGTTGTATATGCAATACTCCCTTGACAAACTTCTGGACTTCAGGAACTGAAGCCAATTCTTTCTGGAAGAAAAATCGACAGGGCCGAAATTTGAACCTTAATGGACCCCAATTTGAGGCCCATAGACACTCCTGTTTGCAAGAAATGCAGGAATCGACCGAGTTGAAATTTCTTCGTGGGGCCTTCCTGGCCTCACACCACGCAACATATTTTCGCCACATGTGGTGATAATGTTGTGCGGTCACCTCCTTTCTGGCTTTGACCAGGGTAGGAATGACCTCTTCCTGAATGCCTTTTCCCTTAGGATCCGGCGTTCCACCGCCATGCCGTCAAACGCAGCTGCGGTAAGTCTTGGAACAGACATGGTACTTGCTGAAACAAGTCCCTTCTTAGCGGCAGAGGCCATAAGTCCTCTGTGAGCATCTCTTGAAGTTCCGGGTACCAAGTCCTTCTTGGCCAATCCGGAGCCATGAGTATAGTTCTTACTCCTCTACGTCTTATAATTCTCAGTACCTTAGGTATGAAAAGCAGAGGATGGAACACATACACCGACTGGTACACCCACGGTGTTACCAGAACGTCCACAGCTATTGCCTGAGGGTCTCTTAACCTGGCGCAATACCTGTCCCGTTTTTTGTTCAGACGGGACGCCATCATGTCCACCTTTGGTAATTCCCAACGGTTTACAATTATGTGGAAAACTTCCCCATGAAGTTCCCACTCTGCCGGGTGGAGGTCGTGCCTACTGAGGAAGTCTGCTTCCCAGTTTCCATTCCCGGAATGAAACACTGCTGACAGTGCTATCACATGATTTTCCGCCCAGCGAAAAGTCCTTGCAGTTTTTGCCACTGCCCTCCTGCTTCTTGTGCCGCCCTGTCTATTTACGTGGGCGACTGCCGTGATGTTTTATCCCACTGGATCAATACCGGCTGACCTTGAAGCAGAGGTCTTGCTAAGCTTAGAGCATTATAATTTTACCCTTAGCTATATTTATGTGGAGAAAAATCTCCAGACTTGATCACACTCCCTGGAAATTTTTTCCTTGTGTGACTGCTCCCCAGCCTCTCGGGCTGGCCTCCGTGGTCACCAACATCCAAAACTGAATGCCGAATCTGCGGCCCTCTAGAAGATGAGCACTCTGTAACCACCACAGGAGAGACACCCTTGTCCTTGGATATAGGGTTATCCGCTGATGCATCTGAAGATGCGATCCGGACCATTTGTCCAGCAGATCCCACTGAAAAGTTCTTGCATGAAATCTGCCGACTGGAATTGCTTCGAAGGAAGTCACCATTTTTTTACCATGGCCCTTGTGCAATGATGCACTGATTTTAGGAGGTTCCTGACTAGCTCGGATAACTCCCTGGCTTTCTCTTCCGGGAGAAACACCTTTTTCTGGACTGTGTCCAGAATCATCCCTAAGCACAGGAGACTTGTTGTCGGGATCAGCTGCGATTTTGGAATATTTAGAATCCACCCGTGCTGTTGTAACAGTATCCGAGATAGTGCTACTCCGGCCTCCAACTGTTCCCTGGACTATGCCCTTATCAGGAGATCGTCCAAGTAAGGGATAATTAAGACGCCTTTTCTTCGAAGAAGAACCATCATTTCGGCCATTACCTTGGTAAAGACCCGGGGTGCCGTAGACAATCCAAACGGCAGCGTCTGAAACTGATAGTGACAGTTCTGTACCACGAACCTGAGGTACCCTTAGTGATAAGAGCAAATTTGGGACATGGAGGTAAGCATCCCTGATGTCTCGGGACACCAGATAGTCCCCTTCTTCCCGGTTCGTTATCACTGCTCTGAGTGACTCCATCTTGATTTGAACCTTTGTAAGTGTTCAAATTTTTTTAGATTTAGAATAGGTCTCACCTAGCCTTCTGGCTTCAGTACCACAATATAGTGTGGAATAATACCCCTTTTCTTGTTGTAGGAGGGGTAATTTAATTATCACCTGCTGGGAATACAGCTCGTGAATTTTTTCCCATACTGCCTCCTTGTCGGAGGGAGACCTTGGTAAAGCAGACTTCAGGAGCCTGCGCAGGGGAAACGTCTCGACATTCCAATCTGTACCCCTGGGATACTACTTGTAGGATCCAGGGGTCCTGTACGGTCTCAGCGTCATGCTGAGAGCTTGTCAGAAGCGGTGGAACGCTTCTGTTCCTGGGAATGGGCTGCCTGCTGCAGTCTTCTTCCCTTTCCTCTATCCCTGGGCAGATATGACTCTTATAGGGACGAAAGGACTGAAGCTGAAAAGACGGTGTCTTTTTCTGCAGAGATGTGACTTAGGGTAAAAACGGTGGATTTTCCAGCAGTTGCCGTGGCCACCAGGTCCGATGGACCGACCCCAAATAACTCCTCTTCCTTTATACGGCAATACACCTTTGTGCCGTTTGGAATCTGCATCACCTGACCACTGTCGTGTCCATAAACATCTTCTGGCAGATATGGACATCGCACTTACTCTTGATGCCAGAGTGCAAATATCCCTCTGTGCATCTCGCATATATAGAAATACATCCTTTAAATGCTCTATAGTCAATAAAATACTGTCCCTGTCAAGGGTATCAATATTTTTAGTCAGGGAATCCGACCAAGCCACCCCAGCTCTGCACATCCAGGCTGAGGCGATCGCTGGTCGCAGTATAACACCAGTATGTGTGTATATACTTTTTATGATATTTTTCCAGCCTCCTGTCAGCTGGCTCCTTGAGGACGGCCCTATCTATAGACGGTACCGCCACTTGTTCTGATAAGCGTGTGAGCGCCTTATCCACCCTAAGGGGTGTTTCCCAACGCGCCCTAACTTCTGGCGGGAAAGGGTATACCGCCCATATTTTCTATCGGGGGGAACCCACGCATCATCACACACTTCATTTAATTTATCTGATTCAGGAAAAACTACGGTAGTTTTTTCACATCCCACATAATACCCTCTTTTGTGGTACTTGTAGTATCAGAAATATGTAACACCTCCTTCATTGCCCTTAACGTGTGGCCCTAATAAGGAATACGTTTGTTTATTCACCGTCGACACTGGATTCAGTGTCCCTGTCTGTGTCTGTGTCGACCGACTAAAGTAAACGGGCGTTTTAAAACCCCTGACGGTGTTTTTGAGACGTCTGGACCGGTACTAATTGTTTGTCGGCCGTCTCATGTCGTCAACCGACCTTGGCGCGTGTTGACATTATCACGTAATTCCCTAAATAAGCCATCCATTCCGGTGTCGACTCCCTAGAGAGTGACATCACCATTACAGGCAATTGCTCCGCCTCCTCACCAACATCGTCCTCATACATGTCGACACACACGTACCGACACACAGCACACACACAGGGAATGCTCTGATAGAGGACAGGACCTACTAGCCCTTTGGAGAGACAGAGGGAGAGTTTGCCAGCACACACCAAAAACGCTATAATTATATAGGGACAACCTTATATAAGTGTTTTCCCTTATAGCATCTTTTTTATATATTTCTAACGCCAAATTAGTGCCCCCCCCTCTCTGTTTTAACCCTGTTTCTGTAGTGCAGTGCAGGGGAGAGCCTGGGAGCCTTCCCTCCAGCCTTTCTGTGAGGGAAAATGGCGCTGTGTGCTGAGGAGATAGGCCCCGCCCCTTTTTCGGCGGCCTCGTCTCCCGCTCTTAACGGATTCTGGCAGGGGTTAAATATCTCCATATAGCCTCCGGAGGATATATGTGAGGTATTTTTAGCCAAAATAGGTATTCATTTGCCTCCCAGGGCGCCCCCCTCCCAGCGCCCTGCACCCTCAGTGACTGCCGTGTGAAGTGTGCTGAGAGGAAAATGGCGCACAGCTGCAGTGCTGTGCGCTACCTTAAGAAGACTGAGGAGTCTTCTGCCGCCGATTCTGGACCTTCTTCTCGTTTCAGCATCTGCAAGGGGGCCGGCGGCGAGGCTCCGGTGACCATCCAGGCTGTACCTGTGATCGTCCCTCTGGAGCTAATGTCCAGTAGCCAAAGAAGCCAATCCATCCTGCACGCAGGTGAGTTCACTTCTTCTCCCCTAAGTCCCTCGTTGCAGTGATCCTGTTGCCAGCAGGACTCACTGTAAAATAAAAAACCTAAAACTAAACTTTTCTAAGCAGCTCTTTAGGAGAGCCACCTAGATTGCACCCTTCTCGGCCGGGCACAAAAATCTAACTGAGGCTTGGAGGAGGGTCATAGGGGGAGGAGCCAGTGCACACCACCTGATCCTAAAGCTTTACTTTTTGTGCCCTGTCTCCTGCGGAGCCGCTATTCCCCATGGTCCTTTCAGGAACCCCAGCATCCACTAGGACGATAGAGAAATTGTGATTATTGCATGGACATGAGCATAATGGCGGACATCATGTGCGCAGGAGCACCTGACGCACGTTTCGCAAACGCTTCTTCTGAGGCAAACCAGATTGCCTCCAGGTCAGGATCCGAAATTTATGCCGATGCCTGCTATCCTACCACCAATCACCATCATTCTCGTCATGACGTTTGATCTGGACTGTTTGACTATGCAAGGTCTTCCTCTGTCAGCTGGCCCGTGTGTCCACGGAGTTTTCAGGCATTCAAATCGATTGCAGAGACTCCGTTCATATTTTATATTACATTGCATCGAGTGGAATCTGTAATGTATTATATCGGAGAGTAAAAATCAAATGGGCATGTTCCTATATGTCTTATATGTAGGTGCTATCTATCCTGTACAGATATATGCTCTATATCTTTATTACAATAGATCTCCATGGAGACAACATCAGGCATACTAATTGATTGTCGAAAAAACATCAGTTCTCCTTGTTTCTAAGTTATCATCTCCCATTATTAGTTCTATATGAAGACACTTGACAATTGGTACTAAGGGGTGATGTAGTTAGATTTATAATATACTAAATTAGATATAGTTAATCCGCTACTTATAGATGATATCTGAAATTGTGAGTATAGTGCAAGAAGAGTGAGGGAGAGTGAAAGAAAAACTCATATAGGCAGTGACCAGTAATTTATTATCTTGAGTTATTAGGTCCAAATACTAGTAAAAATACTGTGTAAGTGTTGTAACAAAAGTGGATGAGTGTAATATATATATAATAGAGCCAAAACTCTATGAAATCCAGTGAAAGTGAAACCGTAAAAAACAGACGTGAACATTCACATGTGACAAAAATAAAAATAAAAAAGAAAGAATTAGAGTGGGCTATAAACGTATGTGACCCTGAGAAAAATGTGATCCTATAGGTGCATGTGTCTACTAACATATCAGATATGATGATAATAAGATTACAAATTAATTAATATTATTGCTGTATATTGTGCATGTGTGTAGTTTTGTTATGATACATTGTTGTAATTCTCAGTAAGTAAATGTGTACTCAAAGTTATGTCTATGGGATCATCCCATGAAGGCTGTGGTGTGTGGGTTGTGAATATATCATTTAAGCTTATCTATGTGTATTATTTAAAAAAAGTATGCGAATGTCAGCCTAATCCGCTGACCTTTATCGCTCTTTGTTTTATGCGTGTGAACTCTGAAATTGTCTCCATAAGAAAAGGGAGAGGTTGTATATCTATGCACAAATGTGTATTAATATAAGAGAGCACTGTATCTTGATAGATAAGCAGCTTTGGCATTATGTCCAATAGGATTGGTCTACATAATATCGCATCAGTTTGAGTTCTAAGATGATCTTCATGTGGAATATATATCCCTCCATGCGTGGATGGGTATTGTTATAAAGGGCATCATGTCTTCTCAGGTTCAATATTTAGGTGGTGTGCCAGTCCTAATTTCAATTAGGTGCTGACCGGCAGAGAGAGAATCATTACATAGTATCTGTCTCTCCAGATTAGGTTCTACCCATAAATGGGTGTCTCATTATTGAAAGGATTGGAACACAGGAATATGATCCCTCAAGATATAGGGCCCTTCTATCGGGGTATCACAAAAAAGAAAAAAAAAAGAAAAGGGGATATCCATAATTCATCATGCTGTTTATTGTTCTCCTTTTGGAGAATTAATTAGAAATATGCATTAGTTCTTTGTGTGACAATCCGGAAAGAAGTACAGATTCCACTCCTATCTAATTCTCTTCTTTCTATGAAGGGGAAAGGGAAATGAATGTCACATTCTAATGTCATTGATTGACTGATGGGAGATTAGTGATGTCTTTATACATCAATTGTTGAGTCCTTGCTTGAGTTATAGTTCATAATTTGTACAAGGAATGGCAAAAGAATACAAATTCATAACCTTCTATGTGATCTTATCTAAGAGACATATAATGTGTTACAGTATGATTGTGGTAAAAAGGATCGCTTGGTTAGTTCGCAGAGCTCTGGTATCTTATTTGACTGATATGCAGTACTTCTCCATCTCAGAAAAAAAGGGGGAGGGGGGGGGGGAAAGGGGGAAAAAGAGGGAAGAGCAAAGAAGGAGAGTTGAGTGGTTACATGCTGTTGACTGTATTGCCAAGTGAATCATTTTACTCCAGAAAGGGAGTGTAAGTGTTCTCCTCATTGAGACCATTTGGTAAGAGTATTCATCAAAAATATTAGTCTCGTCTCCTGTTTCAAAAGTTCACGGTCTAGGTCTCCTCCTCGGATACCAAGAACTATTCTTTTCATACCAAAGGCTACAAGGCCCCCTGGATTTGACTGATGGAATTTTAGGAAATGACGTGCTATTGGGGTTAAGTTTTTAAATAGTCTCTGATCACGTTCTGCATTTCTAATGCTGCCAATATGTTCCAGTATTCTTCTCTTAAGAGGCCTTTTTGTTTTGCCAATGTAGTGTTTATTGCATGGACACCTTAGGTTATAGACAACTGCAGTGCTGATGTGTCGCAGTTGATGTACTCCCCTATTTTCCATATCTTGTTGAATTTGTCCATATACTGTGTCATGGATATCATTGTGGCACGTGCTTTGCACGTGCCACATTTAAATGAACCCATTTTTTTGGGAGCTGTCTTGGGTATTCCAAGATGGCTTTCCACCAGCAAGTCTTTTAGATTTTTTGATCGTCTCCAGCTAATATCAATCTGTTCTCCCAAAGTAGTGGCAAGGTCTGGATCTGTATGGAGTACATTGAGATGTTTCTGTAGTATCATTCGGATATCCCTCCATTCCTGGCAAAAGGTTCCTATGAAGCTGATTTTCTCTGTTTCTTTCTTAATGCTCTTTGGTGTTAAGAGTGTGTCTCTGGTATGTTTTTTTTGTCTCATTAAAAGCTTGTTTAATGGAGCTCTTACTGTAACCCCGGGATTCCAGTCTCCCTCCTAACTCCTGTGCTCTTTTGAGGAAAGTTTCATCGTTGGAACAGTTTCTCCTTGTCCTTAAAAATTCCCCCTTGAGTAATCCTCTCAGTACAGGTGGGTGGTGGGAGCTGTCTTTATGCAGAATACTGTTGGTTGATGTCTTCTTGCGAAAGAGATCAGTTGATAAATGACCATCATTTTCCAGAGTGATTGTTATATCCAAATAATTCACTCGTCTTCTATCCATTTCATAGGTTAATATGAGGTTTAAGTTGTTTGTATTCAATCTATCTATGAAGATCTTAAAAGTTTCTACGTCTCTTCCCCATATGATGAGGAGGTCATCAATATACCTCAGCCACATTATTATGTGGGTAGTATAGGCATAATTTTCTTCGCCGAAGACCAGTTCCCTCTCCCACCACCCCAGGTACAGGTTGGCATATGTCGGGGCACATGCAGTGCCCATAGCTGTGCCCTGTACCTGGAGGTAGAAGTTGTTGTTACAGACAAAGTAGTTTTTTGTCAGGACAAATTGTAGGAGTGTCAGGAGGAAGTCATTTAGGTCTGAGGGATGTTCCATGCTCAAAAAATATTTGACTGCTTGAATACCATGCTCATGTTTAATGCTTGTATACAAGCTTTCCACGTCACATGTGATCAAATAAACATCTGTACTCAGAATTATGTCTTGAATTTTAGATAGTACATCCGGGGTGTCCCTTACATAGGAAGGTAGACTTGTTACATAGTCTCTCAGGTGTGCATCTACAAATGTGCTGGCCCTCTCTGTTAGGCAGCCTATACCCGAGACTATGGGTCTGCCCGGTGGATTGCTCTCATCTTTGTGAATTCTAGGGAGAAGATATAGTGTTGGTACCTTGGGGTGTTCTATTGACAGAAATTCAAAATCTCTTTTTGATATGGTACCGTTATCCTTTGCTCTTTGTATTATCTTTTTATATAGTTCAAAGAAATCGCTAGTAGGGTTGAAGGTAAGTTTTTTGTAGCAGGATTTGTCATTTAGCTGTTTATTCAGTTCTTTAATGTACTTATCTCTGGACCACAGCACCACATTTCCCCCTTTATCTGAGGGTTTGACGATGGTGTCATCCCAGCTATGGATTTCATTTATTGCTTTCTTTTGTTCCTTGTTCAGATTTTGTTGGTGTCTCGTGTGTATTTTCTTATTTTCAAGCTGATCTAAGTCTTTACTCACGAGATCCATAAAAATCTGAACTTGTGGGCAAATGGCCACATCTGGGGAGAAAGTGGACCTTTTTCTCAGTGTGGTTTGTGTAGTTCTTGTGGATGTCAGAAATGAGGTACCAGGAATGTCTTCCTGTGTTTCGTCTGCTGGACTACTCAGTTCTTCCAAAATGGCTACAGCCTCTGAATCTTCCCTCATAAGATTATGGGATTGATGATCCCATACTGACCATCTTTTTTAACGAAGAACTTTTTAAGGAGCAATTTTCTGGCAAAGAGGTTGAGATCTTTCTCTAGGCCAAACCTATCAAAAGATTGAGTGGGTGAGAAGGAGAGCCCTTTGTTTAGAATTTCAATTTGGGGGGATGTGAGGATATGTTCGGTTAGATTTATGATTTTCAGGGAGTTATTTTCAGTTATTTCCTGTATCGTCTGTACTCCCTGCGGTCCTCTCTCCACTCTCGTGGTCCTCTCTTTCCTCTTCTGACCCTCTTATATTGCGTCCTATGATTTCTCTTGTCTCTCTTGGGGTAGCTCCTAAAAAATCCCTTTGTTGGTTTCTAAATGAGGCCTGTCCACTGGTAGATTCATTTTCTGATGAGTCCATTTCGGAGGTGGTATATCCATCATGATTGTCTACCTGGGTCCTCCTTCTGACATGACTCCATTTATAGATGGTTTTAGAGAGAAAGTTGTTTTTGTCTCTCTGTAACTTGCCTTTCTATTTATAACTTCCTTTTCAATGATCTCTATCTCTTGCTTATATTTATCATACGTCTTTTGAAATGTATCTAGGTTCTCATAGTTTTGAAGTTTTTCCCCTATTGTGGCGATTTCTTGTCTATATTTTTCTAACATCATATCATCATGCTTGATCAATATATTGATCAGATTAAGAGAGCATGTTGTGAGTGTTTTCTCACATTCTTGTCTTATTGTCTCAGTGGCTAATTCAAAAGAGGGAAATACACGTGGTCTTAAACCCCTTGGAGTGATGGATAATTTAACATAATTCTCGAATGTCAATTTATTCCAGAATGTTTTTGTCTGCCTGATCAATAGTTGTTTTAGCTGGAATAGATCGTTCATCCAATCTCCTCTAGTTGAGTCGGCATTTGCCATTTCTGTATCAAACAGTGTTTCAACATTGCTTTGTAATCTGGATTGCCTATCATTCAATTCCTTGCTCAAACTGAATCCACTAGTATTA
The DNA here is from genome assembly GCF_028390025.1 of Pseudophryne corroboree. NCBI lineage: Eukaryota > Metazoa > Chordata > Amphibia > Anura > Myobatrachidae > Pseudophryne > Pseudophryne corroboree. Next base: position 742,953,448 of record NC_086448.1, on the reverse strand, counting down.
GCAGTGGCGGATCCAGGGGGGGGCACTCGGGCCCGTGCCCCCCCCTGTCATTTGCGGCCTCCACCCCGTTCCGTCCCCCCCCGGCGCCGCACAGGGAGATGACGGGCGCCCGCTGAGATTGTGTTACCAGCGGGCGCCCGTCTCCCTGCATTGCGGCAGCCGGAGGCAGGAGCTCAGTACTGAGCTCCGGCTTCCGGAGCTGTCACTGTGCGCTATGGGAGAGACGTCAGTCATGACGTCTCTCTCATAGTGCTGACTGAGGAGCGGACGCCCAGAGAGGAGGAGGACTGCAGCGGCGCGGGAACGGGGCTCGGTAAGTATGTTTTTTTTCTTCCTTAATGCAGCGGGGGCATCTACTGGGGGCAAACTACAGGGGGACATTACTACTGGGGGGGGGGCATCAACAAGGGGCATTACTACTGGGGGGGCATTATATCTGGGGGCATCTACTGGGGGCATCACTACTGGGGGGTCATCTATTGGGGGCAGCTACTGGGGGACATTTTTACTGGGGGCATTATTACTGGGGGGCACCTACTGGGGGCATTACTACTAGGGGGTCATCTATTGGGGGCACCTAATGAGGGACATTTTTACTGTGGGCCATCTACTGGGGGCATTATTACTGGGAGGCACCTACTGGGGGCATTATTATTGGGGGTACCTAATGAGGGACATTTTTACTGGGGGCCATCTACTGGGGACATTATTACTGGTGGGCATCTACTGGGGGCATTACTACTGGGGGGTCATCTATTGGGGGACATTTTTACTGGGGGCCATCTACTGGGGGCATTATTACTGGGGGGCATCTACTGGGGGCATTACTACTGGGGGGTCATCTATTGGGGGCAGCTACTGGGGAACATTTTTACTGGGGGCCATCTACTGGGGGCATTATTACTGGGGGGCATCTACTGGGGGCATTACTACTGGGGGGTCATCTATTGGGGGCATTATTACTGGGGGGGCAGCTACTGGGGGCATTACTACTGGGGGGTCATCTATTGGGGGCAAAGTCCTAGGGGGCATTACTACTGGAGGACATCATTACTGGGGGGCATCTACTGGGGGCAAACTGCTGGGGGACATTATTACTGGGGGGCATCTACTGGGGGCAAACTACTGGGGGACATTATTACTGGGGGGCACCTACTGGGGCAAACTGCTGGGGGACATTATTACTGGGTGGCATCTACTGGGGGCAAACTACTGGGGGACATTATTACTGGGGGCCAACTACAAAGGTGCTAACTACTGGGGGCATACTACAGGAGGGCATTACTACTGGCGGCTTAACTACAGGGGCATTCCTACTTGGGGGCTAAACTACAGGGGGGCCAAACTACAGGGGGCATAACTACAGGGGCCAAACTACTGGGGGATAACTACAGGGGCCAAACTACTGGGGGCATTACTACTGGAGGCTAAACTATAAGGGGGGCATAACTACAGGGGCTAAACTACAATGAGGCAAACTACAGGGGGGCATTACTACTGGTGGCTAAACTAGTGGGGGCATTACCACTGGGAGGCTAAACTAAAGGGGGGGGGTAAACTACTGGGGTAATAACTGCAGGGGCATTACCACTGGGGACATTACTACAGGCAACATTACTACTGGGGGCAATACGGGCATTGCATAAGGGGCACCACTACTATGGGGTCTATATAAGGGGCACTACCAGTACAGTGGACATTGCATAATGAGCGCTACAACTGTGGGCATTGTATAAGAAGCGCCACCTCACATGGACCGAAGCCGCACGCAAATGTACTTGCCCCTTCCATGGTGCCCCCCCTATCATTTTTTTCTGGATCCGCCCCTGAGTATTAGGTTCTGTTAGCCGAAGATTGGCCATATTGATACACCAAGGTTCTAGAATGGATCAGGGAGGCGCACTGGTTTTCAAAAAGGAACAAATTATAGGTTGTTTATAAAGATTTCTTCCAATTTCAATTATACTATCACACTGTGGTGCTATAAATAAATGTAAGACTGTGCTGACCCAAGAAAAGTGTCAGACACTCATAAAGTTTAGTTGAGACCAAAAGCAAGAAAGGGTCGCACAAGTCAAATATTTTTCACTTGTATCAATATACTATGGTGGGGGGTGCTACCAAAGGCAAGGATTAGGGTTTACCAAGCACAAAGGAAGAGAAAAGTTGCCTTGAAATGGTGCACAATATTTTATAAATAAAATTTAACTTTTAATAGTAATATTAAAAAGAACTTGCGAAATATTAAAATAAAGACACACAAATGAAAGGATGGAAAAAGAAAATGTTTAAAAAAAAAAAGTGTATAACTCACTGTGCACAGGTTGTCCACCCAAAATGTGCCATAAAGGTTAGTTATTAATAACTCATCAAAATTATTGTTATTATTAATAATTAAATTTGTTTTGACAAATAAGGTCCATGCAATCAAGCCCAATAAGTATAAGTTAGTACTTATTGTTCATTATTATCTGGATTAATATTCCAAAAGTATGTTTCCATTCATAATTCTACTCCTCTTTGAATTAATGATCTCACAGACTATTAAAAGTTAAATTTTATTTATAAAATATTGTGCACCATTTCAAGGCAACTTTTCTCTTCCTTTGTGCTTGTTAAACTCTAATCCTTGCCTTTGGTAGCACCCCCCACCATAGTATATTGATACAAGTGATAAGGGTAACATTTTGGAGGCGGCCTCTCTGCAAAATATTTGACTTGTGCGACCCTTTCTTGCTTTTTGGTCTCAATTAAAACAAAACCATGCAACATATCACTATGTTTAAAATACTGTGCTTTTATTAGATGTGTCCTGCTACTTCCTTGCAGCATTTGCTCCCGTGATGAGTACGTTATGCTGTGGAGGTTGAAATTTAATCTCACAGAAGCAAAGGTATCACGGGTGCTTGCGTAGCACGGTTGTAACAGGACACATTTGTATATACTGTATGAATTACATATCAAAACTACTCCACACATTTCCACAGTAAATCGCAGCCTGAAGCCCATTGTCTTGTGCGCACACAGTGAGATGCGATCGTCTCTGCCTGATTGACAGGCAGAGGTGGTTGCATAAACCAACAGTTTCTGGGGCGGGCCACGGCGGCTGCATGATGTAACACGCAGCCGCTGCAACCCAAAACATGGGCGGTAGCCGCCTGCCACCACAGGCAGGGAGCTACTCGCCAGGTGCAAAAGCTTCACCACCTTGCAATGCTTTCGCACCCCTGTGGGGAGGGGGGAGGGCTCGACATGCATGGAGGACCAGTCCTGTGCTGGGCGTCCCCCTGGATGTCAGATATTTTTAGCACATCTACGATCAGCTCTGAATCACCCCCCCCCCCCCCCCCCTCGGGTCTTTTTAGGTAAAAACACCTAGATTAGGTAATTTTTGGTACTGTAGAAAATGTATTCCGATACATAACATAAAATGAAACTGAAATTTTGTGTGTAATGGGAAAGAATAAGAATAGGTTAGAACAGAGGAATCCTGGGCTTATTCATTACTGTATAGTTTTGGTATTTGTTCAGCTCGTCTTTATACTTTTGGGTGATTTAAACTAGTACAAAGTGAACTGACCTAAGCCAATGACTGCAGCAATTCAACATGTAACCCATATGCATTTATATTTTGAAGCCAGGAGTATACAAGACAATTACAGGAACCCGTCCTTTGCCAGTGTATCTCTGACAGTTTTCTTTCTTCGTACTTATCGTTAGATTCCTCTTTTACATTTGCATCAGTATTTGACACATTCCATATTAAAGTTGGGTTATCTCCAATTAAATGGACATTCCTTAAAAAACTTTAATCCTTTGGATGAAAACAAAACCCTGTACTGGATGCATTATACTCCACTTCGATTCAAACTTTCTTGCATACATTTAAATATGGGGAGATAGTGGTCTTGATAAATTTGATAAAGCCCTCTATAAACGGGGGGAGAAACCAATCGGGTATCGCAAATGCTCGTGGACACTTACCTGGTTTATCTGAAGTGCTTATTGGTGAATCCAAATCCAATTGTGGCGAGCTGGATACAGACGCCAGTGCTTAGAGATTGGTGATTAAAGAACCACATCATAGTGGTGAGTGCTATAGGATTGGCACATAGTTACTACGCACCCAGCTGTATTGATAGGCACCAGACGACTCCTGTGCCCAGGGAGAGACCGCATTGCTAGCGGTGTGTGGACACTTGAGATCAGGTATACACCTGCCCCCTGTCTTGCCATAAACCAGCAGCACTTTACTAGATTTGCCTCACTTATTTATTTATTAGCCCTGTACTAATTGCCGAAGTATATGCATACTCTGGAACTTGTAGTTCCACAGGGAGAATTTTTCCATGACGCTTTTATAGATTTGTTTTCAACTTTTATATGACTTCTATATGCACTTCTTTATAAACAAAGGGCAGAAATCAAATCCTGTCCCACCGGCAGCCACTAGATGGCATCCAAACATAGCTATTCAATTGTTGCTCCGTACGGGGGTGATTGCTGCCAGCGTATGCATTACAGATCGCAGCCCCTAGGGGTGGCAAACTGAAATGTGTGTAAAGTGACCCGTTTGGGCACCCAAACTGTACTTTTCAGCACGATCACGGGACTTAACTGAATATCGCCCCAACAATCTCCGTCACGTTAGATGGGAAATCGGGGAACGATTACAATTGAATTGCTCCCGGTGTACTATATTTTACTAACAAGGGCTATTAACTAATAGATGTGGAATCTTTTTATTTGTCCTTATTAATTTGATATAGATATTAAAGCATTTTATATATATATTCACAGTATTATCGTGTCTTAACTGATTGTGTTGTATCAAAATTTGATATTTTATTTTTATATAAGCGCAGTCTCCATTTGTGTGATAAATCTGAGTGGACAATTTCCAGCTCCCAAGATCTGGACTCCAAAGACAACTGTACATGTTGTGGCTACTTCTTTAAAAACTCAAAAAGATACAACTTTCATATTAGTTGTCCGAAGCCTAAAGCTGGGCACACCCTCGAGCAATGTGTGACCAGTTGATATGTCGGAGGGACATATCAGAAGCTGGGTACACATTGAGTAATGTTGATGAAGGATGTAACAATCATGTTCCATCCTTCATTAGCATACTACAGGACACTAGTGATATCAGGTTTGATGTGTAGCACATCACACTTGACGTCACTAGTTACTGCGGGTACCTGCAAATCGGGAGCTCACACTGCTCAATATGAGCCGTTGAGAGATATTTCGGTCCGACAACATATTGCTCAGTGTGTACCCAGCGTAACAGAAATAATGAACTGCAGTCTTATTCCCATAAACTCAGTCAGGACTATAAGATTTTGGATCATGCCCGCCACACTAAACAGTAAGCAGTTTCATGAGAGGAACATAGTAAATATTTAAAATGTACAGTTATAGGAGCTAAAATAGCCTATATATTCCTCAGAGCTTTACAGGTGCCCCCTTGGTCTACAGTGGAGCACTTTTTTGAGAAGTGTCAAAAGACCTAAGCACCAGCGTGAAATCATCAAGCAGCAGAAACAGCAGGTAAGCCTATAGCTGGCTAATAGGTTATTACCATTCAATCACTTGTTCATATAAACAAGGCAAAGCACTTTGGTCAGCAGGTATCTATCTAAGGGCCATTGTTACATAGCACTGATGCTAAATCAGGGCTCGACAAATTTTTCCAAAATCTAGGAGCCAGACTATCACCTGCAACCAAAATAGGAATTATGTATAGGAATTACGACAATTACATACTCTTATCTTTTTAAAGAAGATTTACTCAATTTTCTTAGAAGATATGGCTTTTATTGTGTAAGTTAAATACTCAAAATAAATTAGGCTAAATATAAAAGTAAACAAAACAGAATATATACATATATAATAAAAATAGGGTTTTGGTTACCTAACTTTTCTCGTAGTCCATAGAGGATGCTGGGGTCCACATTAGTACCATGGGGTATAGACGGGTCCACCAGGAGCCATTGGCACTTTAAGAGTTTGAGAGTGTGGGCTGGCTCCTCCCCTCTATGCCACTCCTACCAGACTCAGTCTAGAAACTGTGCCCGAGTAGACGAACATCTTCGAGAGAAGGATTATACACAGATAGTGGTGAGATTCATACCAGCTCACACATACAAGGCACATCAAGCTAACTAGCTTGCAAAACTCAGCAACTGCTGAAGCATTACTTACCAAGTAACAATGCAGTACATAGTTAAACAAAGTTGTACTGAACCAGATAACGGTTGCAGGAAAACGAAGCGCTGGGCGGGCGCCCAGCATCCTCTTCGGACTATGAGAAAAAGATTTACCGATAGGTAATCAAAATCCTATTTTCTCTTACGTCCTAGAGGATGCTGGGATCCACATTAGTACCATGGGGATGTACCAAAGCTCCCAGAACGGGAGGGAGAGCACGGAGGCTCCTGCAGAACTGATTGACTGAACTTTAGATCATCAGGGGCCAAAGTATCGAACTTGTAGAACTTGGCAAACGTGTTCGACCCAGACCAAGTTACCACTCGGCAAAGTTGTAACGCCGAGACACCCCGGGCAGCCGCCCAGGAAGACCCCACCTTACGAGTGAAGTGGGCTTTAACAGATTTTGGACACGGCAGTCCTGTCGTAGAATAAGCATGCTGGATAGTGAATCTAATCCAGCGAGATATAGTCTTCTTTGAAGCAGGACACCCAATTTTCTTGGGATCATACAGGACAAACAAAGAGTCCAATTTCCTGTGACGAGCAGTACTCTTCACATAGATTCTCAAAGCCCTCACAACATCCAAGGACTTTGACGAAATTGAGGAGTCAGTAGCCACTGGCACCACAATAGGTTGGTTGATATGAAATGCAGACACAACCTTTGGATGAAACTGCTGAAGTGTCTGGAGCTCAGCTCTATCTTCTTGGAAGATCAAGTAAGGGCTTTTACAAGACAAAGCCCCCAATTCTGACACACGTCTAGCAGAAACTAAGGCCAACAACGTGAGCCTTCCATGTAAGAAATTTGGCCTCAACATCCTGTAAAGGCTCAAACCAGTCTGACTGGAGGAACTGCAACACCACGTTAAGGTTCCAAGGCGCCGTAGACGGTACAAAGGGAGGTTGAATGTGCAGAACTCCCTTCAAAAAGGTCTGAACCTCGGGGAGGGCAGCCAATTGTTTCTGGAAGAAAATGGACAGGGTCGAGATCTGGACCTTCACAGATCCCAACCTCAGGCCCATATCCACACCTGCTTGCAGGAAGAAGAGGAAATGTCCCAGTTGAAACTCCACCGTAGGAAATTTCTTGGACTCACACCAAGAGACATATTTCTTCCAAATACGATGGTAATGCTTAGATGTTACCCCTTTCCTAGCCTGTATAAGGGTAGGAATGACCTTCATCGGAATGCCCTTCCGAGCAAGTATCAGGCGCTCAACTTCCATGCCGTCAAACGTAGCCGCGGTAAGTCTTGATAGGCGAAAGGCCCCTGCTGCAGCAGGTCCTCCCGAAGAGGAAGAGGCCTCGGCTCTTCCTGCAAGAGATTCAGAAGGTCCGCGTACCAAGCCCGCCTTGGCCAGTCTGGAGCAATGAGGATCGCTTGAACTCTTGTTCTCCGTACGAGCTTTAGAACTCTTGGAATGAGTGGAAGTGGAAGAAACACGTACACCGACTGGAACACCCACGAAGACACCAGGGCATCCACTGCCACCGCTTGTGGGTCCCTCGACCTGGAACAATAGCGTTGAAGCTTCTTGTTGAGACGAGAGGCCATCATATCCATTTGGGGTAACCCCCAAAGGACTGTTATTTCCTTGAACACCTCCGGATGGAGACCCCACTCCCCTGGATGGAGATCGTGTCTGCTGAGGAAGTCTGTTTCCCAGTTGTCTACTCCCGGAATGAAGATTGCGGACAGCGCCAACGCTTGCTTTTCTGCCCAGAGGATGATTCTTGTTACCTCTGCCATTGCAGCTCTGCTCTTCGTTCCGCCCGGTCGGTTTATGTAAGCCAATGCTGTCACATTGTCCGACTACACTTGAATGGCCCGCTTCCTTAGAAGATGGGCCGCTTGGAGAAGACTGTTGCAGACGGCTTAGTTCCAGAATGTTTATCGGGAGGCCAGCTTCCAGACTTGACCACCTTCCCCTTGAGTGATTGCGCCCCAGCCCCGAAGGCTCGCATCCGTGGCTAGAAGGACCCAGTCCTGAATACCGAACCTGTGTCCCTCCAGAAGGTGAGGCAATTGGAGCCACCAGAGGAGTGAAATCCTGGCCCTTGGTGACATACGAATTCTCTGGTGCATGTGGAGATGAGATCCTGACCACTTGTCCAGGAGATCCAGTTGGAAAGCCTGAGCATGGAACCTCCTGTACTGAAGAGCCTCGTAAGAGGCCACCATCTTTCCCAAAAGGCGAATGCATTGGTGAACAGACACCTGGGCTGGCTTCAGGACATCCCGGACCATAGTTTGTATCACCAACGCCTTTTCCTGCGGAAGAAACACCCTCTACACTTCTGTGTCGAGGATCATCCCCAGAAAAGACAACCTCTAGGTTGGTTCCAAATGTGATTTTGGAAGGTTCAGTATGCAACCATGGAGTCTGAGTAGGTGGGTTGTGAGAACAATGGACTGCAACAGCTTCTCCTTGGACGATGCCTTTATCAGCAGATCGTCCAGATATGGAATGATGTTCACCCCTTGTTTGCGGAGGAGAATCATCATCTCTGCCATCACCTTGGCGAACACCCTCGGTGCTGTTGAGAGGCCGAATGGCAGGGCCTGGAAATGACAGTCCAGTAATGCGAAACGGAGATAAGCCTGATGCGGCAGCCAAATTGGAGTGTGGAGGTACGCATCATTGATATCCAGGGATACCAGGAATTCCCCCTCTTCCAAACCTGATTTCACCGCCCAGAGAGACTCCATTTTGAACTTGAACTCCTTTAGAAAAGGGTTCAGTGATTTTAGGTTCAGAATGGGCCTGACTGAACCACGAAAAGGTTTGAATAGTAACCTGTGGTTTGCAAATGAGGAGGAACTGGCACAATGACCTGTGCCTCCACCAACTTCTGGAGAGCCTCTTGGACAATTCTGTCTGCCGGCAGAACTGGCAAGCCTGATTTGAAAAATCGATGAGGAGGGAGATTCTGAAATTCCAGCCTGTATCCCTGGGACACAATATCTATCACCAAGGAAACCAGGCCGGACGATACCCAGACGTGACTGAACGGAGTCTCGCTTCCAATGGCCCCCCCTCCAGGCCGCACAGTCCACCGTCATGCGGAGGACTTTGGCGTACCTGAAACAGGATTTTGTTCCTGGGAACCTGCAGCAGCAGGTTTCTTGGACTTAACACGACCACCCCTAGGCTTGTTAGGCCAAAAGAACTGTGATGCTGATGAAGAGAAGGATTTCTACGGAGCAGGGGCAGCTGAGGGAAGAAACGGAGACTTACCCGCATAGCCGTGGATATCCACGCATCCAAAGCTTCCCCAAAGAGAGCATGACCTGTGTAGGGTAGGGACTCCACACTTTTCCCTGGATTCCGTGTAGGCCGACCACTGGCGCAGTCATAGTGCCCGACGAGCTGCAACAGACATGGAAGAGATTCCCAAAGCCATGGAACCCAGGTCTTTCATGGATTCTACCATAAAACCTTCTGAATCGTGAATGTTACGCAAAACAATTCAACATCACCCTTATCCATCGTATCCAAATCCTCAAGTAAGGTAGCCAATTACTTTACTATAAGCTTTTGCAATCCATGCACTAGCAATAGTGGGATGTAATATGGCCCCCGAAGCGGTGTACATTGATTTAAGTATATTATCAATTTTACGATCTGCCGGCACCTTTAAGGCGGTAGATCCCAGGACAGGTAAAACCACCTTTTTTGAGAGTCTGGACACAAATGCGTCAACAATTGGCGGGTTTTCCCATTTTTTTCTATCCTCCTCAGGAAAAAGAGAATGCCAACTGGACCCTTTTAGGGAACTGGAATTTCTCAGGGTTTTCCCATGCTTTCTCAAATATAGCATTTAAGTCCTTTGACGCAGGGAAGGTAAGCGGGGCTTTCTTATTTTGAGTGAAAAAGCCTCCTCAACCTGCTCAGGTATGGTATCATTAATATTCAACACATCCCTGATAGCCTCTATCATCAATTGCACCCCGTTTGCAAGAGAGGCAGACCCCGCAACACATCCCTATTACCGTCTGTGGTGTCAGAATCGGTATCCGTGTCATCTTGCATGACATGAACAAGCGCACGTTTGTGGGGGTATATAGCGGAGCGTCCTGAGGTACCAGAATCAGGCCATACTGCCAGAGTTCTGTAATACCTGGGTTGCAGATTCATTACTTGCAACCCTGTCTGAAATCTGAGAAATCCAATATTTGATAGAGGAAAACCACTCAGGTTCCCTTGCTGGAATCTGTGCTAAACCAGTGCTATCCTGATTACATGGAATTGGATCATCCTGGGAGGACATATCCTCCGCAGCATATGACACAGTGTCCCTGGACATAGCTAAAGGAGACCACCAAACACTCCACACACACGGGAGGGCAGACAGAGCCCCCCCCCCCCCCTCTCCCCCCAAGAATGGCAAGAGAGACAGAGATTGGAGCCAACCCACACACAGCGCTTCTAACCAAAGGGAGACCCCTTGTCAGCGCTGACTGTGCACCTTAATAGGATACACAGTCATATTGCAGCCTCTCCCCCCTTCTACAACCCCCTGGTACCGTTTACAGATAGCTGGAGTTGCTGTGGAGGGATCTGTTTCTCCTGATCAGCGCTGTGCAGACAGGAAGATGGCGCTGAATGATGCTGGGTCCACTCTGAGTAGCTCCGCCCCCCAAAATGGCAGTCTTCCCGCTCTTCCACTGATTATAGTGGCCTGAGGATTGAGTGCTGGCTGAGATCCAAGGACCCTGACAGGCTTTGGGACCAGTGTAGGGTGTAGCGCTGGTTCAGGGCGCCCCTCACAGCGCCGCACCATGTACCGCTGAGACTACCGCAGCGCAGTTAATACTGCGCTCCTACCCTGCTGCCATCTTCACACCGACCCCCCGCTTGCTAGGGGGGGGCGGTGTCTCACTCGCCGATTCTTCAGCTCTGTAAGGGGGTGGCGGCATGCTGCTGGGGCGAGAGATCCCCTGCAGCGGGGAGCGATCTGACCCCCTCAGGAGCTCAGTGTCCTGTCAACGGAGTAAGTGGCTCAGGCCCCGCAGGGTGGACATTACTCCACCCCTTAGTCCCACGAAGCAGGGAGTCTGTTGCCAGCAGCCTCCCTGTAAAATAATAAACTCTAAACTTTTCTAGGGAAACTCTGGAGAGCTCCCCTAGCTGTGACCGGCTCCTCCGGGCACATTTTCTAAACGGAGTCTGGTAGATAGGGCATAGAGGTAGGAGCCAGCCCACACTCTCAAACTCTTAAAGTGCCAATGGCTCCTGGTGGACCCGTCTATACCCCATGGTACTAATGTGGACCCCAGGATCCTTTAGGACAGGGGTGGGGAACCTCCGGCCCGCGGGCCATATAAGGCCCGCGAAGCCGTTTGGTCCGGCCCACCCTCTCCTCTCAGTGAGACACGCCGCCGCACAGTCCGGCGGCAGCGTGTCTCAGCTGTCACCACACGGAGGAGAGCGCGGCTATTGTCGGGCGGCGGCGTGTAGGACTTGAAACCAGCCGCCGGTTTGTGAGCCAATCAGAGCTCGCGGACCGGCAGCCAATCAGTAGCCGCGGCTGCCGGTCCGCGAGCTCTGATTGGCTCTCAAACCGGCGGCTGGTTTCAAGTCTTACACGCCGCCGCCCAACATAGCCGCGCTCTCCTCCGTGTACCCGCCGAAAGGAGCGGTAAGCAGGACGGGGAGAGGGGATCTGTATACCTGGCACTGTGGGGGTCATCTGTACACCTGGCACTGTGGGGGTCATCTGTATACCTGGCACTGTGGGGGCATCTGTATACCTGCCACTGTGGGGACATCTGTATACCTGGCACTGTGGGGGCATCTGTATACCTGGCACTGTGAGGGGCATTTGTATACCTGGCACTGTGGGAACATCTGTATACCTGGCACTGTGAGGGGCATTTTTATACCTGGCACTGTGGGGGCATCTGTATACCTAGCACTGTGAGGGGCATTTGTATACCTGGCACTGTGAGGGGCATCTTTATACCTGGCACTGTGGGGACATCTGTATACCTGGCACTGTGAGGGGCATTTGTATACCTGGCACTGTGGGGGCATTTGTATACCTGGCACTGTGGGGGCATCTGTATACCTGGCACTGTGAGGGGCATTTGTATACCTGGCACTGTGGGGGCATTTGTATGCCTGGCACTGTGAGGGGCATTTGTATGCCTGGCACTGTGGGGGCATCTGTATACCTGGCACTGTGGGGGCATCTGTATACCTAGCACTGTGAGGGGCATTTGTATACCTGGCACTGTGGGGACATCTGTATACCTGGCACTGTGAGGGGCATTTGTATACCTGGCACTGTGGGGGCATTTGTATACCTGGCACTGTGGGGGCATTTGTATGCCTGGCACTGTGGGGGCATCTGTATGCCTGGCACTGTGAGGGGCATCTGTATGCCTGGCACTGTGAGGGGCATCTGTATGCCTGGCACTGTGAGGGGCATTTGTATACCTGGCACTGTGGGGGCATTTGTATATCTGGCACTGTGGGGGCATCTGTATACCTGGCACTGTGAGGGGCATTTGTATACCTGGCACTGTGGGGGCATTTGTATGCCTGGAACTGTGAGGGGCATTTGTATGCCTGGCACTGTGGGGGCATCTGTATACCTGGCACTGTGGGGGCATCTGTATACCTGGCACTGTGAGGGGCATTTGTATACCTGGCACTGTGGGGGCATTTGTATACCTGGCACTGTGGGGGCATTTGTATATCTGGCACTGTGGGGGCATCTGTATACCTGGCACTGTGAGGGGCATTTGTATGCCTGGCACTGTGGGGGCATCTGTATAACTGGCACTGTGAGGGGCATTTGTATACCTGGCACTGTGGGGGCATTTGTGGATCTGGCACTGCACTTTTGGAGGCATATGTGTATCACGTCCCATTTTAACAGGCCACACCCATTTTTTTGGCGCGCACGGAGGCAGACTTGTATGGCCCCCGAAGGATTTTATAAATATCCAAATGGCCCTCGGTAGAAAAAAGGTTCCCCACCCCTGCTTTAGACTGTCCCAGAATGCATTGCGAGGCCTCCTCTATAACCCCGCCTCCAGGCACTGTGAGCTGTTTGAGTTGGTGCCTGCATGAAGCAGGTCACTTAACAGGGGTGCTGCACTAGGCAGCCCTGAAAAAGCTTTTTAGAAGACTTCAGGGGCTGCAGCACTTCATATGGGCAGTACGGATGGTGTAATGGTTAGCATTACTGCCTCACAGCACTGAGGTCATGGGTTCGATTCCCACCATGGTTCTAACTGTGTGGAGTTTGTATATTCTCCCCGTACTTGTGTGGGTATCCTCCCACAATCCAAAAATATACTAGTAGGTTAATTGGCTCCAAACAAAATTAACCCTAGCGTGAATATGTGTGTGTACATGTGGTAGAGAATATAGATTGTAAGCTCCACTGGGGCAAGGACTGATGTGAATGGCCAAGTATTCTCTGTAAAGTGCTGCAGAATATGTGTGCGCTATATAAATAACTGGAAATAAATAAGTCAGTGTGACATACTGTGCTGCAGCTCCATCACCTCCCCAGTGGCGTTGCATACTCCCGCTGGCTCTAATCCCGGGTACTTGTGGCAGAGGCGCTCCAATTGCTAGGCACACCACCTCAGACGCTCTCCTGGATCGAATGGCTGCTAACCGATGTTGTATCTGCACACTCACTCTTTTTTTTATCCGATAAAGATTTGGAACATAAGTTCAATATCAAACCCCTATTACGTTATTGGTAATTACCATTTACTCCGGGGGTGCTACCAACTACAGCTATAGTAGATACTTCAAGGTGTCATCAGTCCTCAATATAGAAGGTGTTTTTCCCTTTGCGGATAAAGATAATATGTATACTGAACATTAAAACATAGTATTATATACTGTCAACACCTGAATACTGTAACAGGATGTCACATGTTAAATAATATTTTGCTCCTATTTGATCTGTCAGTATATTTATGCTGATTCAGAACAGTCTTAAGGTGTCATAAGTCCCTAATAAAGAAGGTGTTCCCCTTCTTGAGATAACAACAATATATACACCTAAGCATTAGAACAGTGTCATACATTCGACAGTATATCACCTATATTTGTCTCGTTTACATCTTCTAATGCCCCTTTGAGATATCGCTTACTGACTAGACAAATTAAACAAATGATGATATAATTAAGGATTAATATATTATATTTACTTAGACATTAAACACGCGGACACATTTTTTAATCTTTAAATCATCTTTATTATATCTTATTGCACTTTTATGTTTTGTTTATGTCATATTTTAACCTTTATGTTTCGCCTATACTCCTAGTTTATGTGTAACCATTTTTGCACTAATCTTAAGCGTATATTAATAAAAGTAAATTTTAAAATAATACAGGTGGATGTGATAACCAGATCTAATCCTCCTCATGTGCACCGATAGTACAGCTCTTTCCTTCTTCTTCTCGTCGAATGGCTGCTACTAAGGAAGGAGGTAAGAGGGTCCCCCAGGCGGGACCAGCCATTAAATTAATTAAGGAGACAAACCGCAACGCTGGCATGGACACTGTGACAGAGCAGGGACCCCACTACATCCACCAGGGCATGGGAGCACAGGTCGGATAGTAAAATATCCACTTCAATAAGGCTCCATAGTACCCGGTGGCAAGGATCAGCAGAGGGGAAAAGGCACTTGACCTGTAGCCCTTCCCCCATCGCCGGGCGCCATCTACTGCTGGTGTTCCCGGCCTGTAGCTGCCTCACCTTCCTCCCTGACTGAGACGCTGGGCACCATCTTCTCACAGTAGCTGGGACTAGTCTCCGGGAGTGCACGGCAAGGTCTCCTCTGTAAATCCGCCTGATTCATCAGCGCTGTGATTTTAGACACTTAAGTATACACATACACACCCCCCTTTACAACGGCGGCACTCATTGGGGAACTTCAAATAGCATAGAAGAAAGGAGACCACAGTCCTACAGCAAGTTAACGTTTCAGTTGTATTGCACAACTTTCGTGTGTGTGTATGTATATATATATATATATATATATATATATATATATATATATATATATACACATACATACATACATACATACACATATATATATACACACACACATACATATATATACATATACACACACACACACACACACACACACACACACACACACATATATATATATATATATATATATATATATACACACACACACACACACACATATATATATATATATATATATATATATACACACACACACATACATTTTTTTTTTCTTCTTTACTAATCCAGTGCAGTTTTATTGTCTGGCTAAAATAATTATCTGCATTGTCACTGTGACGGTGTGTGCCTGTATCTGCTGTGTGGATTTCACTTTCAGTGTATCCGAGCAGTATCTATCACTATATCCTGTACCCTAGGACTAGGTGCGTCAGGGAATCACATATAGGGCTGTGTACTCAGTCACATCATACCAGATTTATTCACTGGTGTTGTGTACTGTATACACAGTCACATGCTAGGGGATTTATTCGCAGGTATTGTACTCATACGCTCTGCGGTTACGGTCACTAAAATGCCTAACACAAAGGGCAGGAAATACATCGACGCTCCTATATCATGCAGCGCATGCGCCAGGAATTTGCCTGAGGGGGAAGCTTTGAATGATGGTCTGTGTAATATGTGCCATACATCTTCCAGTCAGTCCGCAGCTCCTGTAACCAATCAAGAGCCACCTTGGGAGGGGTTCTCTACGCTTAATACACTTGTGACACGCCTTACGCCCCCTATGGGACCCTCCTGTGCCATTGCAGCCACATATTGTCCCTGTGGTAAATCCACCCTGGGCGGATACTCTGTCTACCCAGATACAACAATTGAATCAATCGTTGGTTAGACATAAATTTACCCCACGTCCCTCTGAGGTCAAGGAGTCAAAGCGGGCCGCTTCCTCCTCACAATCCACTAATATCTCAGACGATACTTCTGATGAGGATGGGGAGTATACTGACCCATCGGACACTGATACAGTTGCTTCTGACGAGGGACCTACAACTCACGTTGATGTCCCTGACCTAGTGGAGGCTATTAAGCTTATTCTACAAATCGATGATGTAGATCCCACTACTGCGTCTAAGAAACCTGATAAGTTTAAACGTCAGAAGGTAGCTAAAGTAGCCTTACCACATTCTGACCATTTAGTAGACATACGTCAGGAACCCTGGTCTTCTCCAGGAAAGAAATTCTGCCTGTCTAAAAAGATGCTAGCTCGTTATCCTCTCCCTGCTGAGTTGTGTAACAAGTGGAAAAATTCACCGCCGGTGGATTGATTCCCATGACACCCATCTTGTGGTGTCCTCTACTCTGCCTGTCACATCACTGATGGAACCAACAGATAAGCCTGTGGAGGGATGAAGTCTATTTACTCCCTTACAGGTACCGTACATAGACACACTATAGCAGCCTTCTAGGCCGCAAAAGGAATTGAAGCATGGGTTCAGGCATTAGAGGAGGAGCTGCCTCAGGATATATCTAACACTGCCAGACAAAACCTGTCTCATTACGACCGCCTCCCAATAAATTCAGGTGGCGTCCTCGAGGCAGGTGTAATGGCGGCCAAGGCATCTACTACGTCCATCCTGGCTCGCCAAACTCTGTGGTTGAGATCATGGAAGGTGGACCTGGACTCCAAAAAAGACCTTGGAGATACTTTCTTTTAAAGGGAGACATCCTATTTGTGAAGACTTAGCGGCTGCTAAGACTGCATTTCTCCTGAATACTAATCCTTCAGCACAGAAGGCAAAGAGTACCACTTTTCGTTCCTTTCGATCTCAAGGGAAAGCAAAAAGGTCAGACATACCCGAGACAAGCTCGTACTCCCAAAACCAGAAGCCCAAAACAATCCTGGGCCGCCCATCAGCCTGCTTCCAAACAAGACATGCCTGCTGCATGAAGGGGCGGGCCTACCCCCCCCCCCCCCCCCCCCTGGGGGATCCCAGGGTGGGAGGCCGACTTCTGCAGTTCACCCAGGTCGGGTTGAAGACCACTTCAGACGCATGGGTGCGAGAAGTCTCTCATGGGTACGCAGTCTCTTTCAAGAGACATCACTCTCGCCAGTTCTGCACGATGGTTATTCCTTCGGAACCGTTGACGGTGCAAGCTCTACACCTGGTTGTGCGTTCCCTCCTGGATAAAGGAGTGGTAGTGCCGGTACTCCTGTCCCAGAGAGGCGGAGGATACTATTCGACCCCGTTTCTAGTCCCGAAACCCAATGGGTTTTTCCGGCCTATACACAACCTCAAATCACTGAACAAATTTGTGAGTGTCCGAGTTCTGTATAGAAACACCTCGCTCGATTGTACTGGCCATGGAACCCAGAGATTGTATGGTATCCCTGGATATACAAGATGCTTATCTGCATATACCTATTGCCATATCGCATGAGCAATATCTGCAGTTTGCTGTTGGCAACCTTCACCATCAGTTCCAGGCTCTGCCGGTTGGTCTGGCCACGGCCCCTCGGATCTTCACCAAGGTTATGGCCGTGATGACAGCTCATCTGCGTCGTCAGGGAATCAGGATCCTGCCATATCTGGATGACTTGCTGATCCTGGCGAACACCCAAGATATCCTTCTCAGTCATCTGCAACTGAAGGTACACTTCCTACAAGCCCATGGATTGCTCGTTAACTGGAAGAAGTCCTCGCTGGTCCCTGCTCGGAGCATGGTGCACCTGGGGGCACTACTGGACACACACAGCCAAAGACTGTTTCGGTCTCAAGAGAAAGTCCTGAAACTTTAGGACAGGATCAGAAACTTCCTCTCTATCCAAACTATGCTAAAGGCCCGCAAGCCGGCTTCTGCTCAGATTAGAGAGTCTGGAATTCTTACTTCACCTGGTGTGCTGCTAAGAATTACGATACTTACAAGTTTACTACTTCCAGACATCTGCCTTTTTTGCATCTATACCTGACGTTCATACATTCAGGGCGTACTGCGGATTCAGCCTCCCTATGTCCCTCCTGTGGCTCCATGGGATTTGTCGGTTGTCCTGAATGCCCTGCAAGAGTCTTCATTTGAACCTCGAGTCAGTGGACCTTAAATGGCTCACAGCCAAGGTCCTGTTTCTGCTGGCTATTGCCTCTGCTAGAAGGGTGTCAGACTTGAGCGCTTTGTCCTGTCGCCACCCTTTGATATTTCATCGTGACCGAGCAATTCTTAGAACTCGCCCTGGTTATTTACCTAAGGTTGTGTCATCTTTTCACCTTAATCAAGAGATTGTGGTTCCAGCCTTCATTTCCTCCGCACTGTCCTCCAAACAAAGAACGGTCTTTGGATGTGGTATGGGCTCTCCGTATATATATATGTGGAGAGGACTGCCTCTATCAGGAGGTCAGATACCCTCTTCGTACTGTTTGGTTTCCGCAAACAGTGGCTGAAAGTCTGGCATCACCGCCAACGGCTGAAAGTAAGCTCCGGTCGGAGGGGGGGGGGGGTCAGGCATCACCACGCATGGCTTAATGTGAGCTCCAGCAGGAGGGGAAGTGGGTCGGCATCACTGCCCGTGGCTGAGAGTGAGCTTCGGCAGGAGGGGGTTTGAAAGGAGCTCCAGTGGGAGGTGGCAGAATGTAAGCTCCGGTGGGAGAGTGAAGGGGGGATGGCTTCCTCCTTCCCTGCATAATATTTGCCTGCACAAAATCTGGTCGCTAGGAACTAGAATCTGGTTGCCATGGCGACCTGGCCCCCAGGAATTGTCGAGCCCTGTGTGAACTCATTTTGATTCCGCTGCATAGAGAAGCATCTGACCAAATGTCTTCGATATGGAGGATGACTTAATTCAATTGGTTCTTTCCTTTTCAACAAAACTCATTTACTAGGAGCCACAGCCTAATGCTAATGAAAATGTATTTTTGTATAATAGATCCATGTATAATAGAGGATATGAATACGTCCTTTCTGGAATGAGGGACCACTTATTTTCGCTCACTTACACCATTATTTCGCCTAAAATATGAATATCAATGTTTATGAGTATTAATGCTCTTAGATTATGAATGCCTGCTCTCGCCTTTTTTAAGTATACTATAATAAAAGTTATGTATTAATAATTTCATAATTTCAATTTTCAAGTGTGCCCTGGAAAAGGCATATAGTTGCTTTTTGTCTTTCCAAAAGACCAAACCCGTTGTTTCATAGTTGTCATAACTATCTTCCGGGAGCACCACCAACCATTTGCTGAACTAATTACCAAAGTAGGCTTTCACGTTGGTCCAACAATATTATCCATTTACCTATCTATAATTGTTATATCCTGTGCAGATTTAAATCTTTCGAATAAGGGATATTTATCAAGCCAGCAAAAATAAGAATTTACTTACCGATAATTCTATTTCTCATAGTCCGTAGTGGATGCTGGGACTCCGTCAGGACCATGGGGAATAGCGGGCTCCGCAGGAGACAGGGCACATCTAAATAAAGCTTTTAGGATCACATGGTGCGTACTGGCTCCTCCCCCTATGACCCTCCTCCAAGCCTCAGTTAGGTACTGTGCCCGGACGAGCGTACACAATAAGGAAGGATCTTGAATCCCGGGTAAGACTCATACCAGCCACACCAATCACACCGTACAACTTGTGATCTGAACCCAGTTAACAGTATGATAACAAAAAACGAAGTAGCCTCTGAAAAGATGGCTCACAACAATAGTAATAACCCAATCTTTGTAACAATAACTATGTACAAGTATTGCAGACAATCCGCACTTGGGATGGGCGCCCAGCATCCACTACGGACTATGAGAAATAGAATTATCGGTAAGTAAATTCTTATTTTCTCTAACGTCCTAGTGGATGCTGGGACTCCGTCAGGACCATGGGGATTATACCAAAGCTCCCAAACGGGCGGGAGAGTGCGGATGACTCTGCAGCACCGAATGAGAGAACTCCAGGTCCTCCTTAGCCAGAGTATCAAATTTGTAAAATTTTACAAACGTGTTCTCCCCTGACCACGTAGCTGCTCGGCAAAGTTGTAATGCCGAGACCCCTCGGGCAGCCGCCCAAGATGAGCCCACTTTCCTTGTGGAGTGGGCCTTTACAGATTTAGGCTGTGGCAGGCCTGCCACAGAATGTGCAAGTTGGATTGTGCTACAGATCCAACGTGCAATCGTCTGTTTAGACGCAGGAGCACCCATCTTGTTGGGTGCATACAATATAAACAACGAGTCAGATTTTCTGACTCCAGCTGTCCTTGAAATATATATTTTTAATGCTCTGACAACGTCCAGTAACTTGGAGTCCTCCAAGTCGCTAGTAGCCGCAGGCACCACAATAGGCTGGTTCAAGTGAAAAGCCGAAACCACCTTAGGGAGAAAATGAGGACGTGTCCGCAGTTCTGCCCTGTCCGAATGGAAAATCAGATATGGGCTTTTGTATGATAAAGCCGCCAACTCTGAAACTCTCCTGGCTGAAGCCAGGGCCAATAGCATGGTTACCTTCCATGTAAGGTATTTTAAATCTACCGATTTTAGAGGCTCAAACCAATGAGATTTGAGAAAATTCAAAACTACGTTCAAATCCCACGGTGCCACTGGAGGCACTATTGGGGGTTGTATATGTAGTACACCTTTGACAAAAGTTTGTACTTCAGGCACTGATGCCAATTCCTTCTGGAAGAAGATTGATAAGGCCGAAATTTGAACTTTAATGGACCCCAATTTTAGGCCCATAGACAATCCTGCTTGCAGGAAATGTAAGAATCGACCCAATTGAAATTCTTCCGTTGGAGCCTTCTTGGCCTCACACCACGCAACATATTTTCGCCAAATGCGGTGATAATGTTGTACAGTCACTTCCTTTCTAGCCTTAATCAAGGTAGGAATAACTTCCTCTGGAATGCCCTTTTCTTTTAAAATCCGGCGTTCAACCGCCATGCCGTCAAACGCAGACGCGGTAAGTCTTGGAACATACAAGGTCCCTGCTGAAGCAGATCCCTTCTTAGAGGTAGAGGCCATGGATCCTCCGTGAGCATCTCTTGAAGTTCCGGATACCAAGTTCTTCTTGGCCAGTCCGGAGCCACCAGTATTGTTCTTACTCCTCTTTTCCGTATAATTCTCAGTACCTTTGGTATGAGAGGCAGAGGAGGGAACACATACACTGACTGGTACACCCACGGTGTTACCAGAGCGTCCACAGCTATTGCCTGAGGGTCTCTTGACCTGGCGCAATATCTGTCCAATTTTTTGTTGAGGCGAGACGCCATCATGTCCACCTTTGGTCTTTCCCAACGGTTCACAATCATGTGGAAGACTTCTGGATGAAGTCCCCACTCTCCCGGGTGAAGGTCGTGTCTGCTGAGGAAGTCTGCTTCCCAGTTGTCCACTCCCGGGATGAACACTGCTGACAGTGCTATGACATGATTCTCCGCCCAGCGCAGAATCCTTGCAGCTTCTGTCATTGCTCTTCTGCTTCTCGTGCCGCCTTGTCGGTTTACGTGGGCGACTGCCGTGATGTTGTCCGACTGGATCAACACCGGCTGACCCTGAAGCAGCGATTTTGCCAGGCTTATAGCATTGTAGATCGCTCTTAGCTCCAGTATATTTATGTGAAGGGACGTCTCCAGGTTTGACCACACGCCCTGGAAGTTTCTTCCCTGTGTGACTGCTCCCCAGCCTCGTAGGCTGGCATCCGTAGTCACCAGGACCCAGTCCTGTATGCCGAATCTGCGGCCCTCTAACAGATGGGCACTCTGCAACCACCACAGGAGAGACAACCTTGTTCTTGGTGACAGTGTTATCCGCTGATGCATGTGCAGATGCGATCCGGACCATTTGTCCAGCAGATCCCACTGAAATGTCCGTGCATGGAATCTGCCGAATGGAATCGCTTCGTAAGAAGCCACCATCTTTCCCAGGACTCTTGTGCATTGATGTACTGACACAGTTCCTGGTTTTAGGAGGTTCCTGACAAGTTCGGATAACTCCCTTGCTTTCTCCTCCGGGAGAAACACCTTTTTCTGAACCGTGTCCAGAATCATTCCCAGGAACAGCAGACGAGTTGTCGGGGTCAATTGAGATTTTGGAAGATTCAGAATCCACCCGTGTTGCTGAAGCACTACCTGGGTTAGTGCTACACCGACTTCCAGCTGTTCTCTGGACTTTGCCCTTATCAGATCGTCCAAGTAAGGGATAATTAATACGCCTTTTCTTCGTAGAAGAACCATCATTTCGGTCATTACCTTGGTAAAGACCCGAGGGGCCGTGGACAAACCAAACGGCAGCGTTTGAAACTGATAATGACAGTCTTGTATCACGAACCTGAGATACCCTTGGTGTGAGGGGTAAATTGGGACATGCAGATAAGCATCCTTTATGTCCAGGGACACCATGAAGTCCCCTTCTTCCAGATTCGCTATCACTGCTCTGAGTGACTCCATCTTGAACTTGAATTTCTGTATGTACAGGTTCAAGGATTTCAGGTTTAGAATAGGTCTTACCGAACCGTCCGGCTTCGGTACCACAAATAGTGTGGAATAATACCCCTTTCCCTGTTGTAGGAGGGGTACCTTGACTATCACCTGCTGAGAATACAGCTTGTGAATGGCTTCCAAAACCGACGTCCTTTCTGAGGGAGACGTTGGTAAAGCAGACTTTAGGAACCGGCGAGGGGGAGACCTTTCGAACTCCAACATGTAACCCTGAGATATTATCTGCAGGATCCACGGGTCCACTTGTGAGCGAGCCCACTGATTGCTGAAAATCTTGAGTCGACCCCCCACCGCTCCTGAGTCCGCTTGTAAAGCCCCAGCGTCATGCTGATGGCTTTGTAGAACCCGGGGCGGGCTTCTAGTCCTGGGCAGGGGCTGCTTGCTGCCCTCTCTTACCCTTTCCTCTGCCTCGCGGCAGATAAGACTGTCCTTTTGGTCGCTTGTTTTTATAGGAGCGAAAGGACTGCGGCTGAAAAGACAGTGTCTTTTTCTGTTGGGAGGGGGTCTGAGGTAAAAAAGTGGATTTGCCGGCAGTTGCCGTGGCCACCAGGTCCGAAAGACCGACCCCAAATAATTCCTCTCCTTTATATGGCAATACTTCCATATGCCTTTTGGAATCCGCATCACCTGACCACTGTCGCGTCCATAAACTTCTTCTGGCAGATATGGACATCGCGCTTACTCTTGATGCTAGAGTACAAATATCCCTCTGAGCATCTCGCATATAAAGAAAAGCATCCTTTAATTGCTCTAGAGTCAATAAAATACTGTCCCTATCCAGGGTATCAATATTTTCAGTCAGAGAATCCAACCACACTACCCCAGCACTGCACATCCAGGCTGAGGCTACTGCCGGTCGCAGTATAACACCAGTATGTGTGTATATACTCTTCAGTGTAGTTTCCAGCCTCCTATCTGCTGGATCCTTGAGGGCGGCCGTATCAGGAGACGGCAACGCCACTTGCTTTGATAAACGTGTGAGCGCCTTATCCACCCTAGGGGGTGTTTCCCAGCGCGCCCTAACCTCTGGTGGGAAAGGGTATAATGCCAATAACTTCTTGGAAATTAGCAGTTTTCTATCTGGGTTAACCCACGCTTCGTCACACACGTCATTCAATTCCTCTGATTCTGGAAAAGCTACAGGTAGTTTTTTCACCCCCCACATAATACCCCTTTTTGAGGTACCAGCAGTATCAGAGATCTGCAAAGCCTCCTTCATTGCCGTGATCATATAACGTGTGGCCTTATTGGAAAATATGTTTGTTTCTTCACCGTCGACACTAGATTCATCTGTGTCGGTACCCGTGTCGACTGACTGAGGTAAGGGACGTTTTACAGCCCCTGACGGTGTCTGAGACGCCTGAGCCGGTACTAACTGGTTTTCCGGCCGTCTCATTTCGTCAACTGACTTTTGTAATGTGCTAACATTATCACGTAATTCCATAACTAAAGCCATCCATTCCGGTGTCGACTCCCTAGGGGGTGACATCACCATTACCGGCAATTGCTCTGCCTCCACACCAACATCGTCCTCATACATGTCGACACACACGTACCGACACACAGCAGCCACACAGGGAATGCTCTAATCGAAGACAGGACCCTCTTAGCCCTTTGGGGAGACAGAGGGAGAGTTTGCCAGCACACACCAAAAGCGCTATAAATGTATATAAACAACCCTAGAAGGTGTTGTTTTTGATATAAGCGCTTTTAATATATAAATATCGCCAAATTATGCCCCCCTTCTCTTTGTTACCCTGTTTCTGTAGTGCAGTGCAGGGGAGAGTCCTGGGAGCCTTCCTCACCAGCGGAGCTGAGCAGGAAAATGGCGCCGAGTGCTGAGGAGAATAAGCTCCGCCCCTTTTTCGGCGGGCTTTTCTCCCGGGTTTTAAGAAAACTGGCCTGGGTTAAATACATACATATAGCCTTAATGGCTATATGTGATGTATTTATTTTGCCACTAAAGGTATTTAATATTGCTGCCCAGGGCGCCCCCAGCAGCGCCCTGCACCCTCCGTGACTGAATTAGTGAGACGTGTAGCAACAATGGCGCACAGCTGCAGTGCTGTGCGCTACCTTCATGAAGACTGAGGAGTCTTCTGCCGCCTGCTTTCCGGACCTCCGTCTTCAGCGTCTGTAAGGGGATCGGCGGCGCGGCTCCGGGACGAACCCCAGGAGGACCTGTGTTCCGACTCCCTCTGGAGCTAAGTGTCCAGTAGCCTAAGACTCCAATCCATCCTGCACGCAGGTGAGTTGGAAATCTCTCCCCTAAGTCCCTCGATGCAGTGATCCTGTTGCCAGCAGGATTCACTGAGATTTAAACCTAAAAAAACTTTTTCTAAGCAGCTCTTTAGGAGAGCCACCTAGATTGCACCCTTCTCGGACGGGCACAAAAA
Source organism: Pseudophryne corroboree (assembly GCF_028390025.1). NCBI lineage: Eukaryota > Metazoa > Chordata > Amphibia > Anura > Myobatrachidae > Pseudophryne > Pseudophryne corroboree. The sequence goes on along the minus strand of NC_086448.1, from coordinate 742,928,374 downwards.
CCTAACTGAGGCTTGGAGGAGGGTCATAGGGGGAGGAGCCAGTACGCACCATGTGATCCTAAAAGCTTTATTTAGATGTGCCCTGTCTCCTGCGGAGCCCGCTATTCCCCATGGTCCTGACGGAGTCCCAGCATCCACTAGGACGTTAGAGAAATAGATTAACACCTGGGCATCATTGAAGAAATTCAGAAAACATGACCTGTTGAGAGTTGCAAACCCCTGCTTTTACGTCCTTAACACAAGTAATTCTTTCCAATTTGGGATTTTCTGGTTGGTAGAATATTCTTTTCAGTGTCACCCCTCATGAATTCTGCATGTACACCTCTTCTCAAATTCCACACACCTGTAATTTAGGTGACTCCGTGCTTGTAAAAGGTTTATTCTTAATTTCCATGTACTACAGTATCCGCCTTTTGGGGAAAGTGTCCTGTTTTTGTATTTTATTAGCAATTAGTGGGAAGAGCTTTTCCCTGTATATTATAGAGGAACTGAACTTTATTCCCACATTGAGCTCACTGAAGCCCAATACCTTCCTTACCGCCTCTAAAGCAGGACATGCTTTTAAATGCAGCCGATGTGCTTGATACACGGCAGCTTATTTATCTCCTGCTTTTATTCCCATAATCAATAAAGCTTAGGATACAAATGTTGTACAATAGAAAGAAGTCTAAGAGGTAACTAATAGGCTGCAACCTGGAGGCATTTGTGAATACCCGGCGAAACTGACCGATGTTTAAAAGAGGCAATCGCTGACGATTTTTTTCTTCAAAAGCGTTAACATTGTTTTTATTTTTTTTATTTAATAAAGTTGAAAAAGTATTTTTTAAAATATTGAAACATTATGCACATCTGCAGAACGGATCTCATCAAAAACGGGGGGACAGGGTGGGACGGCGCAGTTGCATGAAATCTGACCATGCCAGTTAAGTGGTTAAGAGGCAAAACCATGTTGGCCCCTATAAAACATCAGGCAGACTCGCCAGGCACTCGCTGATACCTGCAAATCAAGGACTATTACATTTATACCTAACATGGGAGATCACAGTTCACCAAAGCAGGAGATAAGCAAGCAGGTATTTAAGAAGTGCAGCAGCTACATGTTTAAGTACAAAAAAAGTGAAATGAAAATGTAATTGTCAATCTCTGAGATGAGGGGAGGGGCTGAAAGGGATCCCCATTGTACAGGGGAAACCAGTTTTGCTGATTATCACAGATAAAATACACAAAAACTGTGCAATGACTTTCATAGGAAATGTAAAGTTCAAGACAGCAGCCGCCTGAACATCTACAAGGAAAATGTACACTTGGCAACCACCCTGACCATCCTACTGTATGTGATCATTACTGCCTTGTCTAGTTCTGCATTGAGCATTAATTAGGAAAGTTGGGTAACCAGGAACCAAAATGAATAGTTATTTACAACATCCCACATTTTCAACTAAAGACACATGCAAGATGAAGTGGGGACAACACGGTTTTGATTTCCCTTCAGCATGAAGTTCCAATCTATCAGGTAAGAATGCAATGCACCAGAAACTAAAATACAATAATATTTATTTATAAAACACCATCATATTGTGCTGAAAAACAGAGAACCAAACAAGGAGTTCGGAAACATGGTGGCAAGTAAGGAGGTATGCAGGTGAAAGTCCACTGTTATACCTATAAAAGAAATGTAGACATAGGTTATAAAATAATAATACATACATACATAAATATAGAAAAGGAAGACACCCCCACAGCATTCATACTGCTATAAGTATATATATGATGAAAGGGCCTATTGGGATCAGTGTGATATTTGGCTGTGCATGAAACCAGACTATGGAGGTAATTCAGATCTGATCGTAGCAGCAAATTTGTTAGCAGTTGGGCAAAACCATGTGCACTGCAGGTGGGGTAGATTTAACATGTGCAGAGAGTTAGATTTGGGTGGGGTGTGTTCAAACTGAAATCTAAATTACAGTGTAAAAAATACAGCAGGCAGTATTTACTCTGCACAGAAACAAAATAACCCACCCAAATCTAACTCTCTCTCTGCACATGTTATATCTGCCCCCCCTGCAGTGCACATGGTTTTGCCCAACTGCTAACAAATTTGCTGCTATGATCAGGTCTGAATTACCACCTATATCGCTAGCAACACCATGTATGATAATGAAGGACGGAAAAGTGATCATTCGATCCTTCATTAATACTGCTCAATGTGTATCCAGGATCCGATAGGTCAGCCCAACATATCGGCTGGATACATATCACTCCAGTGTGTATCCAGCTTAACAGTATGTTCAGGTATTTGTGTACACTTGCAGACCAGCACAGAGACACATATGCCAATATAAAAGTCATATCAATTACTGATGCCCAAGAGCTGGTGCAAATACACCAGCTTACAACTGGCGGCAAAATAGTCTCTGAAGCTGATAGGTGCTTTTTCATTGCACATATAATATTTTGTGTGTGTGCTTTAGCAAAATTGAAAGTTGTACCTGCTATATCAGAGGCATATTTTAAGTTTTATAAAAACCAGTACTACTGGTGAAAAGTTTTAGAACACCTCGATTTTTCCAGTTTTTATAGAAATTTAAGCAATTCAAGTCCAGAAAATAATCTGACATGATACAAAAGGTAAGCGGTAAGGTTATTAAAAAAGGCTGTATTAAAAAGGGATAAGTAATGAGTTATGGACTAAGATATACCGCAGCAATAGAATAGGCTTGCCTGGGCAATGAGGAACCACCAGTGGACTACTGAAAACTGGAAGGTGGTCTTATGGGATCAATCAAAACTTGAAGTGATTGGTTCATCACGGAAGGTTTTTGCATGCCATTGTGAAGGTGAAAAGGATAGTTCCTCAGTGTGTGGGGTTTATTTACTAAGAGGCAGCTTGTAAAAGCAACAACTACCTTGCGTGTTAAAACCAAAATTTAAAGACACCCAATGCCCTTTCAAATTTGGCACTTATACAGGCGAAGTGGCGGCTTTCAAATTAAACCTGTGACACAAACTGCAAAACATGGAGAGAGCACACGTTTAGATTACATTTTGGTAAACAAAAATATTTTGATTTCTTTTTATAATCTAATTCTACAGTATGCTTTCATTTCAGACTACAATGAGGCATTAAACTGCATGAAGTTCAATAAAAATAGTACTGGGTGTATATACAACCGCCCCCACACTGAACTTGTATGGACAGGTGTATATACTCTCTGGCGCCAGTACCTGCTGGACCGAAGGAGATTTAAATAATAGTGAGGACTGCTGCTCCTAATTATAGGGATAATTGCAATCCCTATATTGAACAAAAAACACAAACTACCTACACAGGTGTGACCCCCTGTAGAGAATCAGGAGCGCTATCCTCACTAATTATAGGAGACAATTAAAAATAATTGCAATGGCAAACTGCTATTAAAATATAAAATACATAAATTATAATTTATTAACATATAATGCTGCAGCTGTCAAAGTCAGAAAAATATCACGATGCACACTGCCATATTTGCACCTCATATGTGTCCCTGCTGCGCATGCGTGCGCTCTCCCGTGCGTGCGCATACTCGCTGTTGCGGGCACCCGCAGGCGCACGGTATGCGCATTTACAGTAGAGATTGTATGCATCTAGCGGGCGACTCTTTCGTTACATATTTCCACTATATAATGTATTTTGTAGATCATGGTCCCTTTGATAGATTCTGAAAGTTTGGTTAATGTAGCATGTTCATGGACAGAGAAATCCCTCTTTGTTTGATACGAAGGGTCAGACAGGAGTAATACTGTGGTGTTTAGTATCCATCGGAAGAGTATTTAATTAGCAATATTCCGGTGTTGGTTTGAAGCGGATTAATCGCTCGTGCGAATAGTTATGGACATAAGAAGTTTATGTCCATTTACTATTATTTGCACTTACTTATCCATGCGGCGGGAAACCCAGTTCCCCACCCACCTGAGCAGTTGGAAATCGTCACAGCCCACCTGTATGAATCAACCTATGACCTTTTGTTATAATGCGAGGAGGAATTCCTGTGTCCAATGAACAATGAGATTGTAGGGACCATTGAATTGTATTGTGTGTGGGGCATAAATAGACAAGCCGATCACATCCAGCTCACTCTTCAACGGTTATCATTGCTGAAAATCGGGAGCTGGATGTCCAGAGGCGCATGCGATCGTTCCCCTTGTGCGTAAGTTTTCTCCGCAATCATATTGTCTTTCTTGTTATTATGGGCCATATCTCTCTCTCTCTTCTCCTCTTTCTCTCTTATTCTCTTAAACGTAATAGTATTGTATTGTATTTCCTGTGTAGTTATCTGGTTAGGTAGTCTATGTTATATTGTAGTGTATGACTTGTATTGTATTAATTCTTTAGCAAGTATAACATTCATAATATATATATTAGGCGTTGGACCCTAAGCACGATATCTGTGTATTTCTTATAGTGTTAAGTATTCTCAGAGCGTCGGTGACGCTCTAACAGCTTTTAAGTTAATAAGGTTACACTGTGTTGCATCTACACCCTATCTCTACACTAAGGTTTTACAGCATATTACATTGTTTATGGTTTAGATATAAAGGTTTGACATTGTGAGCGTCAGCACCGCTGGTGATCTCCTCGTGGTCCCGAGCGTCCGCTACGCTATAGCGAATCATTACGTTAGTCGGCAGCCAATAGCGTGCCTGCCTGTGATCTCTTGGCCGTGAGCGAACGTGACGCTTGAGCGTCTCGACCACGGCTAAGCGATCATTACGCAACGAGCGTACCCTTACGGTACTCCATACGTAAATAGCGTACAGTGTTCTTAGACCTCATAAAGGGTTTTTATATAAGATAAATATTTAGCTTTATCACAGCATAAATAACATACATTAAATACATGATATATATATACTGAGAGCTTCTAGTGCAAATGCTCCACATAGACTAAAATTACTTAAAACTCACTAGAAATCAGAGGCTTGGACTTTGATATTATAAATTTCACAATGTCCACTTGATTCAATAATGGACCGGCTGAATTCAGCGTTTTTAGACACTAATTGTATTCATGTGTCTTCAATTCATCAGTGTCCCGAAAAAATGTGTGCACACATATATTGATTCAGAATAGGTAATTACCATAGACAATTGACTTTTTTGTCAACTCTAAGATCAGTCTGTTAGGACAATCCCGATTTAAAAGACTCCCTCTGCTGGTGCTCGTCCGTTAATTGCAGAATATCTGGAGACAGTATCCACGGGAATTCATCCACAGCACTCCGGCTCCCTCTGCTGGTGACTAACCGTAATTGCAGGTATACTGGCTGTTAATCGTAGCCACAAGCCGGTGATCACATCAAACGAAATGGGAGGTGATCGTCACTGATGATGGTGGTCACTTCGAAAACGCGTTTCTCCGCCTTCCAAACACTCAGCGGCTTCCTCAGTTCGAATGACCATCCTCAAAAGGATCACTTTATATAGCCACCCTCATTTGTAATTCCCGCGGCCATTCGCGCATGCGCACTCGGACGTGCGTTCCAAGCCTCGTTTCTGCATTGCACTCTAAATAGACTCCGGTGGCCATTTTGTCACGTCTTATTAGACCACGGGATCCAAGCCTCATTTTCACTCCCAGAAGTCATGTCAACCTCTCTTACTTATACAATCAATAACAACACGTCCAAGCCTCGTTTTAGGACAATAATTATTTATATTTAGCATATTTAATTGTACTGAGCTCCAGTGAAATTTTCTACACATGGTTATATTAAACTGGATGATGATTCCAAGCGATCCATACTTCATTTAGGATATTTTTCTCATATATACACTGTGCATAATTCCACATCCTAACAACACTACAACTATAAACACTATATAAAAATAATAATAAATTAATGTATTTTATTATATACACATATAACAAATAATAAATAAATAATAAAGGGAAAGGGATTTATTTTAATTTCAATCACATCGCCCCATCTTGTGGTTCAACTTCATATTACAATCCCTTCATGTCACCATAAAAAATACATAGTCTCCATCTCCAACTCCCAGCATCATAAGGAACTATACATTAACCCACACCTATTCAATTATGTATATGTCAGGAATATCATTTTATACATTAAATGTCAGATCCTAAATTTTGTTTAGCTCAACTGTGTCATTAAGACCCTGCGGAATCAAGGTTTTAAGATTGAATATCCAGAAGGCCTCTTTTTTGCACAACCTTCTAAACCTATCACCTCCTCTACTAGTTACCGCCTCCTGTTCAATGGCCATAATGAGTATGTTTTCACTTTTCCCTTCATCACATTCCAGAATATGGCGATATAGGTAAGTATTCCCTACTTTCTTATCTATCTGTCTTTTATGTTCCATAAATCTAACGTGGAGTGCCCGAGTGGTGCGCCCCACGTACTGTGCTCCACATCCACACTGTAAGACATAGATAACATACATAGATCTACAGTTCAAAAAACTTTTTATATTAAACTTTTCTCCTGATACAAATGAAGTAAATTGTGTTGTTTTCTTTTTTGTGTGTTTGCATGTTACACAATTTGTTCTTCCACATTTATGGAACCCTATTGGTGGTTTGGGTATCCATGTACTTATTTGTCCCCCTTGTACCTCTGGAGCTGAAGATTTTTCACACGATCTATTAAAAAAGCTCGGAGCTAATGCAGATTTCAAGCTATCTGACTTCCGAAATATTACCTGTTCACTAAGCATTACATTGGAGTTCAGCATTTCATCTAACTTTAAAATAGAGGAATTCTTCTTAATGATCTTCTTGATCTCATATGCACTAGTATTATACTTTGTTACAAACATTGTTGTCCTGTCCATCATTTTATTATTTTTCTTCCTAGAATTGATTCTAGTAGTATCTAATAAGATATCTCTTTCCAAACTGTCCACTTCTTTCAGAGCCTGATCAAGCACAGATTTCGGATAACCCTGAGTGAGAAATGCCCCATATAGAGATTTCATCTGTTCTCTCGCTCCTTCCTTGGTGGAACAATTCCTTTTGATCCGAAAGAACTGGCCCTTCGGTATATTATCCTTCCATCGTTGTAAATGACTACTCTTGTAGTGTAAATATCGATTTTGATCTACCTCCTTGACAAAAGTACTCGTTATAATGATCCCATCTTCGACCTTAAGCGCTATATCCAAAAAAGTTACCTGTGTGGGGTGACAGTACCCCGTAAATTTTAAACCAAAATTGTTGCAATTCAAACTAGCAACAAATAACTCTGCTGATTCAGTGCTCCCCTCCCAAATGAAAAAATAAGATTTTACTTACCGATAAATCTATTTCTCGTAGTCCGCAGTGGATGCTGGGACTCCGTAAGGACCATGGGGAATAGCGGCTCCGCAGGAGACAGGGCACAAGAATAAAAGCTTTAGGATCAGGTGGTGTGCACTGGCTCCTCCCCCTATGACCCTCCTCCAAGCCTCAGTTAGGATACTGTGCCCGGACGAGCGTACATAATCAGGAAGGATATTGAATCCCGGGTAAGACTCATACCAGCCACACCAATCACACCGTACAACTTGTGATCTGAACCCAGTTAACAGTATAACAACGAAGGAGCCTCTGAAAAGATGGCTCACAACAACAATAACCCGATTTAGTTAACAATAACTATGTACAAGTATTGCAGACAATCCGCACTTGGGATGGGCGCCCAGCATCCACTACGGACTACGAGAAATAGATTTATCGGTAAGTAAAATCTTATTTTCTCTGACGTCCTAGTGGATGCTGGGACTCCGTAAGGACCATGGGGATTATACCAAAGCTCCCAAACGGGCGGGAGAGTGCGGATGACTCTGCAGCACCGAATGAGAGAACTCCAGGTCCTCCTCAGCCAGGGTATCAAATTTGTAGAATTTAGCAAACGTGTTTGCCCCTGACCAAGTAGCTGCTCGGCAAAGTTGTAAAGCCGAGACCCCTCGGGCAGCCGCCCAAGATGAGCCCACTTTCCTTGTGGAATGGGCTTTTACAGATTTTGGCTGTGGCAGGCCTGCCACAGAATGTGCAAGCTGAATTGTACTACAAATCCAACGAGCAATAGTCTGCTTAGAAGCAGGAGCACCCAGCTTGTTGGGTGCATACAGGATAAACAGCGAGTCAGACTTTCTGACTCCAGCCGTCCTGGAAACATATATTTTCAGGGCCCTGACAACGTCAAGTAACTTGGAGTCCTCCAAGTCCCTAGTAGCCGCAGGCACCACAATAGGTTGGTTCATGTGAAAAGCAGAAACCACCTTAGGGAGAAATTGAGGACGAGTCCTCAATTCTGCCCTGTCAGAATGAAAAATTAAGTAAGGGCTTTTATATGATAAAGCCGCCAATTCTGACACACGCCTGGCTGAAGCCAGGGCTAACAGCATCGTCACCTTCCATGTGAGATATTTTAAGTCCACAGTGGTGAGTGGTTCAAACCAATGTGACTTAAGGAACCTCAAAACAACATTGAGATCCCAAGGTGCCACTGGAGGCACAAAAGGAGGTTGTATATGCAGTACCCCTTTTACAAATGTCTGAACTTCAGGTACTGAAGCCAGTTCTTTCTGGAAGAAAATCGACAGGGCCGAAACTTGAACCTTAATGGACCCTAATTTTAGGCCCATAGACAGTCCTGTTTGCAGGAAATGGAGGAAACGACCCAGTTGAAATTCCTCTGTAGGGGCCTTCTTGGCCTCACACCACGCAACATATTTTCGCCAAATGTGGTGATAATGTTTTGCGGTTACATCCTTCCTGGCTTTGACCAGGGTAGGGATGACTTCATCTGGAATGCCTTTTTCCTTCAGGATCCGGCGTTCAACCGCCATGCCGTCAAACGCAGCCGCGGTAAGTTTTGGAACAGACAAGGCCCCTGCTGGAGCAGGTCCTTTCTTAGAGGTAGAGGCCACGGGTCTTCCGTGAGCATCTCTTGAAGTTCCGGGTACCAAGTCCTTCTTGGCCAATCCGGAACCACGAGTATCGTTCTTACTCCTCTCCTTCTTATGATTCTCAGTACTTTTGGTATGAGAGGCAGAGGAGGGAACACATACACTGACTGGTACACCCACGGTGTCACCAGAGCGTCCACCGCTATTGCCTGAGGGTCCCTTGACCTGGCGCAATATCCGTCTAGTTTTTTGTTTAGACGTGACGCCATCATGTCCACCTTTGGTTTTTCCCAACGGTTTACAATCAGGTGGAAGACTTCTGGGTGAAGTCCCCACTCTCCCGGGTGAAGGTCGTGTCTGCTGAGGAAGTCTGCTTCCCAGTTGTCCACTCCCGGAATGAACACTGCTGACAGAGCTATCACATGATTTTCCGCCCAGCGAAGAATCCTTGCAGCTTCTGCCATTGCCCTCCTGCTTCTCGTGCCGCCCTGTCTGTTTACGTGGGCGACTGACGTGATGTTGTCCGATTGGATCAATACCGCCTGACCCTGAAGCAGGGGTTTCGCTTGACTTAGGGCATTGTAAATGGCCCTTAGTTCCAGAATGTTTATATGAAGAGATGTTTCCATGCTTGACCACAAGCCCTGGAAATTTTTTCCCTGTGTGACTGCCCCCCAGCCTCTCAGGCTGGCGTCCGTGGTCACCAGGACCCAATCCTGAATGCCAAATCTGCGGCCCTCTAGTAGATGAGCACTCTGCAGCCACCACAGAAGAGACACCCTTGTCCTTGTCGACAGGGTTATCCGCTGATGCATCTGAAGATGCGATCCGGACCATTTGTCCAGTAGATCCCACTGAAACGTTCTTGCATGGAATCTTCCGAATGGAATTGCTTCGTAAGAAGCCACCATTTTTCCCAGGACCCTCGTGCACTGATGCACTGACACCTGGCCTGGTTTTAGGAGGTTCCTGACTAGCTCGGATAATTCCCTGGCCTTCTCCTCCGGGAGAAACACCTTTTTCTGGACTGTGTCCAGAATCATTCCTAGGAACAGTAGACGTGTCGTTGGAATCAGCTGCGATTTTGGAATATTTAGGATCCACCCGTGCTGACGTAACACTACCTGAGATAGTGCTACTCCGACTTCTAACTGTTCCCTGGACCTTGCCCTTATCAGGAGATCGTCCAAGTAAGGGATAATTAAGACGCCTTTTCTTCGAAGAAGAATCATCATTTCGGCCATTACCTTGGTAAAGACCCGAGGTGCCGTGGACAACCCAAACGGCAGCGTCTGAAACTGATAATGACCGTTTTGTACTACAAACCTGAGGTACCCTTGGTGAGACGGGTAGATTGGGACGTGGAGATAAGCATCCTTGATGTCCAGAGACACCATATAGTCCCCTTCTTCCAGGTTTGCCATCTTGAATTTGAACCTCTTTATGTAAGTGTTCAGGGATTTCAGATTTAAAATTGGTCTCACCGAGCCGTCCGGCTTCGGTACCACAAACAGCGTGGAATAATACCCTTTTCCCTGTTGTAGGAGGGGTACCTTGATTATCACCTGCTGGGAGTACAGCTTGTGAATGGCTTCCAAAACTGCCTCCCTGTCGGAGGGAGACTTTGGTAGAGCAGACTTCAGGAACCGGCGAGGGGGAAACGCCTCGAATTCCAGTTTGTACCCCTGCGATACCACCTGTAGAATCCAGGGGTCCACTTGCGAGTGAGCCCACTGCGCGTTGAAATTCTTGAGACGGGCCCCCACCATGTCTGAGTCTGCTTGTAAAGCCCCAGCGTCATGCTGAAGACTTGGCAGAAGCAGGGGAGGGCTGCATGGTGCAGTCTTTTTCCCCTTCCTCTGCCCCGGGGCAGGAAGGAATGGCCTTTAGCTCGCTTGTACTTATGGGAACGAAAGGACTGAGTTTGAAAAGACGGTGTCTTTTTCTGCTGATGTGAAGTGACCTGGGGTAAAAAGGTGGATTTTCCAGCCGTTGCCGTGGCCACCAGGTCCGATAGACCAGCCCCAAATAACTCCTCCCCTTTATACGGCAATACTTCCATATGTCGTTTGGAATCCGCATCGCCTGACCACTGTCGCGTCCATAACGCTCTTCTGGCAGAAATGGACATAGCACTTACTCTTGATGCCAGGGTGCAAATATCCCTCTGTGCATCACGCATATATAGTAATGCATCCTTCAAATGCTCTATAGTTAACAGTATATTGTCCCTATCCAGGGTATCAATATTTTCAGTCAGGGAATCCGACAACGCGACGCCAGCACTGCACATCCAGGCTGAAGCGATTGCTGGTCGCAGTATAACACCAGTATGTGTGTATATACTTTTAAGAATATTTTCCAGCCTTCTATCTGCTGGTTCTTTGAGGGTGGCCGTATCAGGAGACGGTAACGCTACTTGTTTAGATAAACGTGTGAGCGCCTTATCTACCCTAGGGGGTGTTTCCCAACGTGTCCTAACCTCTAACGGGAAAGGATATAGTGCCAATAATTTTTTAGAAATTAGCAGTTTTTTGTCGGGGGAAACCCACGCTTTATCACACACCTCATTTAACTCATCTGACTCAGGGAAAACTATTGGTAGTTTTTTCACACCCCACATAATACCCTTCTTTGTGGTACTTGTAGTGTCAGAAATGTTCAATGCTTCCTTCATTGCCGTGATCATGTAACGTGTGGCCCTACTGGACATTACGTTTGTCTCCTCACCGTCGACACTAGACTCAGTATCTGTGTCTGTGTCGACCCACTGAGGTAACGGCCGTTTTAGGGCCCCTGACGGTGTCTGAGACGCCTGGACAGGCACTAATTGATTTGCCGGCTGTCTCATGTCATCAACCGTTCTTTGCAAAGTGCTGACATTATCACTTAATTCTTTAAATACGATCATCCAGTCAGGTGTCGACTCCCTAGGAGGTGACATCACTAACCCAGGCAATTGCTCCGCCTCCACATCATTTTCCTCCTCATACATGTCGACACACACGTACCGACACACAGCACACACACCGGGAATGCTCTGATAGAGGACAGGACCCCACAAGCCCTTTGGAGAGACAGAGGGAGAGTCTGCCAGCACACACCAAGCGCTATATATATATATATATATATATATATATACAGGGATAACCTTATATAAGTGTTATTCCCTTATAGCTGCTGTTTATATAGTTTTTAGCTGCCAATAGTGCCCCCCCTTCTCTTTTTTACCCTGATTCAGTAGCAAGTCTGCAGGGGAGAGTCAGGGAGCCGTCCTTCCAGCGGAGCTGTGAGGGAAAATGGCGCTTGTGTGCTGAGGAGATAGGCTCCGCCCCTTCACGACGTCCTTATCTCCCGCTTTTTCTGTAAAAAATGGCAGGGGTTAAAATACATCCATATAGCCCAAGAGCTATATGTGATGTATTCTTTAGCCAACCTAAGGTATTATCTGTTATATTGCGTCTCAGGGCGCTCCCCCCCAGCGCCCTGCACCCTCAGTGACCGGAGTGTGAAGTGTGCTGAGAGCAATGGCGCACAGCTGCGGTGCTGTGCGCTACCTTAGTCTGAAGACAGGATCGTCTTCTGCCGCCGATTTCACCGGACCACTTCGCTCTTCTGGCTCTGTAAGGGGGCCGGCGGCGCGGCTCCGGGACCCATCCAGGCTGAACCTGTGATCGTCCCTCTGGAGCTAATGTCCAGTAGCCTAAGAAACCCGATCCACTCTGCACGCAGGTGAGTCCGTTTCTTCTCCCCTTAGTCCCACGATGCAGTGAGCCTGTTGCCAGCAGGACTCACTGAAAATAAAAAACCTAAAATATACTTTTATTCTAAGCAGCTCAGGAGAGCCACCTAGCCTGCACCCTTCTCGTTCGGGCACAAAAATCTAACTGAGGCTTGGAGGAGGGTCATAGGGGGAGGAGCCAGTGCACACCACCTGATCCTAAAGCTTTTATTCTTGTGCCCTGTCTCCTGCGGAGCCGCTATTCCCCATGGTCCTTACGGAGTCCCAGCATCCACTAGGACGTCAGAGAAATAAGTCGTCAATGAAACGGCCATAAAGAACCAGGTTCGCCCCGAGGTCGCCGGCCCAAACATGTTGTTCCTCGAACCGCCCCATAAATAGGTTGGCGAAGCTCGGAGCGAACCTGGTTCCCATGGCCGTCCCCCCTAGTCTGTAAATAATACCGCTTATAAAAAATAAAATAATTGTGTTGGAGTATAAATCTAATACTCTCCAAAATCAGCCACCACAATTCTTCCCCTATATTGGGGTCTCTTAATAGATAAAATGCAACTGCATCAATCCCCAATTGGTGCTCAATGTTAGAATATAGTGATTCTACATCACAGTTCTTTCTGAAACTGGGCGGTGGGATTGTGAGTTAATCTTGAATACAGGTGGACATTGTCCAATTGTCTATTGGCCTCAGCCAAATACATCACTGTATCCATTACCACAATCCCACCGCCCTTATCAGCTTGTTTAATAGTCAAGGAGGGATCACCTTTCAAGGTTTTAAGAGCTGATCGTTCCTGAGAAAGAACTGAAAATCTTGTTGAATAGGGCAATAGATTTGGGCGCTATATCCAGAGAAACTCAATGTTTTTTGTTCTGTGATAATACTGTAATTCCTACATATTAATTGCTTACCAAAAGTGCATAAAACTTTAATTAATCCACCGGGAAGACCCATCATCGCGGGGGTGGATTCACTGACCAGTAATTTATCTTTTTTTATAGATAGTTTTTTACAGGGATATGTTGTTTAACTAAAATCACACATTAAGGATACTACACACTTCTTAAATTTGATTAGAAATATTAAATGGCAGCCAACTTATTGTTTCATCACATGTGATGTAGAATCACTATATTCTAACATTGAGCACCAATTGGGGATTGATGCAGTTGCATTTTATCTATTAAGAGACCCCAATATACGGGAAGAATTGTGGTGGCTGATTTTGGAGAGTATTAGATTTATACTCCAACACAATTATTTTATTTTTGATAAGCGGTATTATTTACAGACTAGGGGGACGGCCATGGGAACCAGGTTCGCTCCGAGCTTCGCCAACCTATTTATGGGGCGGTTCGAGGAACAACATGTTTGGGCCGGCGACCTCGGGGCGAACCTGGTTCTTTATGGCCGTTTCATTGACGACTTATTTTTCATTTGGGAGGGGAGCACTGAATCAGCAGAGTTATTTGTTGCTAGTTTGAATTGCAACAATTTTGGTTTAAAATTTACGGGGTACTGTCACCCCACACAGGTAACTTTTTTGGATATAGCGCTTAAGGTCGAAGATGGGATCATTATAACGAGTACTTTTGTCAAGGAGGTAGATCAAAATCGATATTTACACTACAAGAGTAGTCATTTACAACGATGGAAGGATAATATACCGAAGGGCCAGTTCCTTCGGATCAAAAGGAATTGTTCCACCAAGGAAGGAGCGAGAGAACAGATGAAATCTCTATATGGGGCATTTCTCACTCAGGGTTATCCGAAATCTGTGCTTGATCAGGCTCTGAAAGAAGTGGACAGTTTGGAAAGAGATATCTTATTAGATACTACTAGAATCAATTCTAGGAAGAAAAATAATAAAATGATGGACAGGACAACAATGTTTGTAACAAAGTATAATACTAGTGCATATGAGATCAAGAAGATCATTAAGAAGAATTCCTCTATTTTAAAGTTAGATGAAATGCTGAACTCCAATGTAATGCTTAGTGAACAGGTAATATTTCGGAAGTCAGATAGCTTGAAATCTGCATTAGCTCCGAGCTTTTTTAATAGATCGTGTGAAAAATCTTCAGCTCCAGAGGTACAAGGGGGACAAATAAGTACATGGATACCCAAACCACCAATAGGGTTCCATAAATGTGGAAGAACAAATTGTGTAACATGCAAACACACAAAAAAGAAAACAACACAATTTACTTCATTTGTATCAGGAGAAAAGTTTAATATAAAAAGTTTTTTGAACTGTAGATCTATGTATGTTATCTATGTCTTACAGTGTGGATGTGGAGCACAGTACGTGGGGCGCACCACTCGGGCACTCCACGTTAGATTTATGGAACATAAAAGACAGATAGATAAGAAAGTAGGGAATACTTACCTATATCGCCATATTCTGGAATGTGATGAAGGGAAAAGTGAAAACATACTCATTATGGCCATTGAACAGGAGGCGGTAACTAGTAGAGGAGGTGATAGGTTTAGAAGGTTGTGCAAAAAAGAGGCCTTCTGGATATTCAATCTTAAAACCTTGATTCCGCAGGGTCTTAATGACACAGTTGAGCTAAACAAAATTTAGGATCTGACATTTAATGTATAAAATTATATTCCTGACATATACATAATTGAATAGGTGTGGGTTAATGTATAGTTCCTTATGATGCTGGGAGTTGGAGATGGAGACTATGTATTTTTTATGGTGACATGAAGGGATTGTAATATGAAGTTGAACCACAAGATGGGGCGATGTGATCAAAATTAAAATAAATCCCTTTCCCTTTATTATTTATTTATTATTTGTTATATGTGTATATAATAAAATACATTAATTTATTATTATTTTTATATAGTGTTTATAGTTGTAGTGTTGTTAGGATGTGGAATTATGCACAGTGTATATATGAGAAAAATATCCTAAATGAAGTATGGATCGCTTGGAATCATCATCCAGTTTAATATAACCATGTGTAGAAAATTTCACTGGAGCTCAGTACAATTAAATATGCTAAATATAAATAATTATTGTCCTAAAACGAGGCTTGGACGTGTTGTTATTGATTGTATAAGTAAGAGAGGTTGACATGACTTCTGGGAGTGAAAATGAGGCTTGGATCCCGTGGTCTAATAAGACGTGACAAAATGGCCACCGGAGTCTATTTAAAGTGCAATGCAGAAACGAGGCTTGGAACGCACGTCCGAGTGCGCATGCGCGAATGGCCGCGGGAATTACAAATGAGGGTGGCTATATAAAGTGATCCTTTTGAGGATGGTCATTTGAACTGAGGAAGCCGCTGAGTGTTTGGAAGGCGGAGAAACGCGTTTTCGAAGTGACCACCATCATCAGTGACGATCACCTCCCATTTCGTTTGATGTGATCACCGGCTTGTGGCTACGATTAACAGCCAGTATACCTGCAATTACGGTTAGTCACCAGCAGAGGGAGCCGGAGTGCTGTGGATGAATTCCCGTGGATACTGTCTCCAGATATTCTGCAATTAACGGACGAGCACCAGCAGAGGGAGTCTTTTAAATCGGGATTGTCCTAACAGACTGATCTTAGAGTTGACAAAAAAGTCAATTGTCTATGGTAATTACCTATTCTGAATCAATATATGTGTGCACACATTTTTTCGGGACACTGATGAATTGAAGACACATGAATACAATTAGTGTCTAAAAACGCTGAATTCAGCCGGTCCATTATTGAATCAAGTGGACATTGTGAAATTTATAATATCAAAGTCCAAGCCTCTGATTTCTAGTGAGTTTTAATAAGAATTTACTTACCGATAATTCTATTTCTCGTAGTCCGTAGTGGATGCTGGGGACTCCGTCAGGACCATGGGGAATAGCGGCTCCGCAGGAGACAGGGCACAAAAGTAAAAGCTTTAGGATCAGGTGGTGTGCACTGGCTCCTCCCCCTATGACCCTCCTCCAAGCCTCAGTTAGGATACTGTGCCCGGACGAGCGTACACAATAAGGAAGGATTTTGAATCCCGGGTAAGACTCATACCAGCCACACCAATCACACTGTATAACCTGTGATCTGAACCCAGTTAACAGCATGATAACAGCGGAGCCTCTGAAAAGATGGCTCACAACAATAATAACCCGATTTTTGTAACAATAACTATGTACAAGTATTGCAGACAATCCGCACTTGGGATGGGCGCCCAGCATCCACTACGGACTACGAGAAATAGAATTATCGGTAAGTAAATTCTTATTTTCTCTGACGTCCTAAGTGGATGCTGGGGACTCCGTCAGGACCATGGGGATTATACCAAAGCTCCCAAACGGGCGGGAGAGTGCGGATGACTCTGCAGCACCGAATGAGAGAACTCCAGGTCCTCCTCAGCCAGGGTATCAAATTTGTAGAATTTTTCAACGTGTTTGCCCCTGACCAAGTAGCAGCTCGGCAAGGTTGTAAAGCCGAGACCCCTCGGGCAGCCGCCCAAGATGAGCCCACCTTCCTTGTGGAATGGGCATTTACATATTTTGGCTGTGGCAGGCCTGCCACAGAATGTGCAAGCTGAATTGTACTACACATCCAACTAGCAATCGTCTGCTTAGAAGCAAGAGCACCCAGTTTGTTGGGTGCATACAGGATAACAGCAAGTCCGTTTTCCTGACTCCAGCCGTCCTGGAAACCTATATTTTCAGGGCCCTGACAACATCTAGCAACTTGGAGTCCTCCAAGTCCCTAGTAGCCGCAGGTACCACAATAAGCTGGTTCAGGTGAAACGCTGACACCACCTTAGGGAGAAACTGGGGACGAGTCCGCAGCTCTGCCCTGTCCGAATGGACAATCAGATATGGGCTTTTGTGAGACAAAGCCGCCAATTCTGACACTCGCCTGGCCAAGGCCAGGGCCAACAGCATGGTCACTTTCCATGTGAGATATTTCAAATCCACAGATTTGAGTGGTTTAAACCAATGTGATTTGAGGAATCCCAGAACTACGTTGAGATCCCACAGTGCCACTGGAGGCACCAGACATGGTACTTGCTGAAGCAAGTCCCTTCTTAACGGCAGAGGCCATGAGTCCTCTGTGAGCATTTCTTGAAGTTCCGGGTACCAAGTCCTTCTTGGCCAATCCGGAGCCACGAGTATAGTTCTTACTCCTCTACGTCTTATAATTCTCAGTACCTTGGGTATGAGAAGCAGAGGAGGGAACACATACACCGACTGGTACACCCACGGTGTTACCAGAACGTCCACAGCTATTGCCTGAGGGTCTCTTGACCTGGCGCAATACCTGTCCAGTTTTTTGTTCAGGCGGGACGCCATCATGTCCACCTTTGGTCTTTCCCAACGGTTCACAATCATGTGGAAGACTTCCCGATGAAGTCCCCACTTTCCCGGGTGAAGGTCGTGCCTGCTGAGGAAGTTTGCTTCCCAGTTTTCCACTCCCGGAATGAACACTGCTGACAGTGCTATCACATGATTTTCCGCCCAGCGAAGAATCCTTGCAGTTTCTGCCATTGCCCTCCTGCTTCTTGTGCCGCCCTGTCTGTTTACGTGGGCGACTGCCGTGATGTTGTCCCACTGGATCAATACCGGCTGACCTTGAAGCAGAGGTCTTGCTAAGCTTAGAGCATTGTAAATTGTCCTTAGCTCCAGTATATTTATGTGGAGAGAAGTCTCCAGACTTGATCACACTCCCTGGAAATTTTTTCCCTGTGTGACTGCTCCCCAGCCTCTCAGGCTGGCATCCGTGGTTACCAGGACCCAGTCCTGAATGCCGAATCTGCGGCCCTTTAGTAGATGAGCACTCTGCAGCCACCGCAGAAGAAACACCCTTGTCCTTGGAGACAGGGTTATCCGCTGATGCATCTGAAGATGCGATCCGGACCATTTTTCCAGCAGATCCCACTGAAAAGTTCTTGCGTGAAATCTGCCGAATGGAATCGCTTCGTAAGAAGCCACCATTTTTCCCAGGACCCTTGTGCAATGATGCACTGACACTTTTCCTGGTTTTAGGAGGTTCCTGACTAGCTCGGATAACTCCCTGGCTTTCTTCTCCGGGAGAAACACCCTTTTCTGGACTGTGTCCAGAATCATCCCTAGGAACAGTAGACGTGTCGTCGGAAACAGCTGCGATTTTGGAATATTTAGAATCCACCCGTGCTGTCGTAGAACTACTTGAGATAGTGCTACTCCGACCTCCAACTGTTCTCTGGACCTTGCCCTTATCAGGCGATCGTCCATTTTCTTTGAAGAAGAATCATCATTTCGGCCATTACCTTGGTAAAGACCCGGGGTGCCGTGGACAATCCAAATGCAAGCGTCTGAAACTGATAGTGACAGTTCTGTACCACGAACCTGAGGTACCCTTGGTGAGAAGGGCAAATTGGGACATGGAGGTAAGCATCCCTGAGGTCCAGGGACACCATATAGTCCCCTTCTTCCTGGTTCGCTATCACTGCTCTGAGTGACTCCATCTTGATTTGAACCTTTGTATGTAAGTGTTCAAATATTTCAGATTTAGAATAGGTCTCACCGAGCCATCTGGCTTCAGTACCACAATATAGTGTGGAATAATACCCCTTTCCTTGTTGTAGGAGGGGTACTTTGATTATCACCTGCTGGGAATACAGCTTGTGAATTGTTTCCAATACTGCCTCCCTGTCGGAGGGAGACGTTGGTAAAGCAAACTTCAGGAACCTGCGAGGGGGAGACGTCTCGAATTTCCAATCTGTACCCCTGGGATACTACTTGTAGGATCCAGGGGTCCACTTGCGAGTGAGCCCACTGCGTGCTGAAACTCTTGAGACGACCCCCCACCGCACCTGTTTGTACGGCCCCAGCGTCATGCTGAGGACTTGGCAGAAGCGGTGGAGGGCTTCTGTTCCTGGGAATGGGCTGCCTGCTGCAGTCTTCTTCCCTTTCCTCTATCCCTGGGCAGATATGACTGGCCTTTTGCCCGCTTGCCCTTATGGGGACGAAAGGACTGAGGCTGAAAAGACGATGTCTTTTTCTGCTGAGATGTGACTTGGGGTAAAAAAGGTGGATTTTCCAGCTGTTGCCGTGGCCACCAGGTCCGATGGACCGACCCCAAATAACTCCTCCCCTTTATACGGCAATACTTCCATGTGCCGTTTGGAATCTGCATCACCTGACCACTGTCGTGTCCATAAACATCTTCTGGCAGATATGGACATCGCACTTACTCTTGATGCCAGAGTGCAAATATCCCTCTGTGCATCTCGCATATATAGAAATGCATCCTTTAAATGCTCTATAGTCAATAAAATACTGTCCCTGTCAAGGGTATCAATATTTTCAGTCAGGGAATCCGACCAAGCCACCCCAGCGCTGCCCATCCAGGCTGAGGTGATCGCTGTATAACACCAGTATGTGTGTATATACTGTTTAGGATATTTTCCAGCCTCCTATCAGTTGGCTCTTTGAGGGCGGCCGTATCTGGAGACGGTAACGCCACTTGTTTTGATAAGCGTGTGAGCGCCTTATCCACCCTAAGGGATGTTTCCCAACGCGCCATAACTTCTGGCGGGAAAGGGTATACCGCCAATAATTTTCTATCGGGGGAAACCCACGCATCATCACACACTTCATTTAATTTATCTGATTCAGGAAAAACTACAGGTAGTTTTTTCACACCCCACATAATACCCTTTTTTGTGGTACTTGTAGTATCAGAAATATGTAACACCTCCTTCATTGCCCTTAACATGTAACGTGTGGCCCTAAAGGAAAATACGTTTGTTTCTTCACCGTCGACACTGGAGTCAGTGTCCCTGTCTGTGTCGACCGACTGAGGTAAATGGGCGTTTTAAAGCCCCTGACGGTGTTTGAGACGCCTGGACAGGTACTAATTTGTTTGCCGGCCGTCTCATGTCGTCAACCGACCTTGCAGCGTGTTGACATTATCACGTAATTCCCTAAATACGCCATCCATTCCGGTGTCGACTCCCTAGAGAGTGACATCACCATTACAGGCAATTGCTCCGCCTCCTCACCAACATCGTCCTCATACATGTCGACACACACGTACCGACACCCAGCACACACACAGGGAATGCTCTGATAGAGGACAGGACCCCACTAGCCCTTTGGGGAGACAGAGGGAGAGTTTGCCAGCACACACCAAAACGCTATAATTATACAGGGACAACCTTTATATAAGTGTTTTCCCCTTATAGCATCTTAATATATAATCATATCGCCAAATAAGTGCCCCCCCTCTCTGTTTTAACCCTGTTTCTGTAGTGCAGTGCAGGGGAGAGCCTGGGAGCCTTCCCACCAGCAGTTCTGTGAGGGAAAATGGCGCTGTGTGCTGAGGAGAATAGGCCCCGCCCCCTTTTCGGCGGGCTTCTTCTCCCGTTTTTCTGACAACCTGGCAGGGGTTAAATACATCCATATAGCCCCAGAGGCTATATGTGATGTATTTTTAGCCAGTATAGGTATTTTCATTGCTGCCCAGGGCGCCCCCCCCAGCGCCCTGCACCCTCAGTGACCGTTGGTGTGAAGTGTGCTGAGAGCAATGGCGCACAGCTGCAGTGCTGTGGGCTACCTCATGAAGACTGAGAAGTCTTCAGCCGCCGATTTCTGGACCTCTTCTCTCTTCAGCATCTGCAAGGGGGTCGGCGGCGCGGCTCCGGTGACCCATCCAGGCTGTACCTGTGATCGTCCCTCTGGAGCTAGTGTCCAGTAGCCTAAGAAGCCAATCCATCCTGCACGCAGGTGAGTTCACTTCTTCTCCCCTAAGTCCCTCGTTGCAGTGAGCCTGTTGCCAGCAGGACTCACTGAAAATAAAAAACCTAATAAAACTTTTACTCTAAGCAGCTCTTTAGGAGAGCCACCTAGATTGCACCCTTCTCGGCCGGGCACAAAAACCTAACTGAGGCTTGGAGGAGGGTCATAGGGGGAGGAGCCAGTGCACACCACCTGATCCTAAAGCTTTTACTTTTGTGCCCTGTCTCCTGCGGAGCCGCTATTCCCCATGGTCCTGACGGAGTCCCCAGCATCCACTTAGGACGTCAGAGAAAAGTAATTTTAGTGTATGTGGAGCATTTGCACTAGAAGCTCTCAGTATATATATCATGTATTTAATGTATGTCATTTATGCTGCAGCATTATATGTTAATAAATTATAATTTATGTATTTTATATTTTAATAGCAGTTTGCCATTGCAATTATTTTTAATTGTCTCCTATAATTAGTGAGGATAGCGCTCCTGATTCTCTACAGGGGGTCACACCTGTGTAGGTAGTTCAATAAAAATAGAGGTGTTCTAAAATCTTTTGACGGTATAGGAAGAGTGAATGCTTACCTTGCAAGGAAACGCATGCTTTAAAAAAAGAAAGTGATTTAAATTCCGCACAGGACTAAAGTGATTTGGCCAATTGATGGCAGAGACATATTGAAAACTTACAATGCTTAAAATAAGAACAATGCGTTGTTAGAGCCTTCTGCTGAAAGATTGCTGTAAAATTGGGATAAAAAGTAATCACTCAACACCAGTAAGTTATGTTTAGCAATGACCTCAAAAAAATAAAAATAAAGAACGAATGTGCCAAATAACGGCAGGACAATCTAACCCCCCCTCACTACAGAAATACCAGAATCCTTCATTAAACCTAAACAAGCATTCAGGTTATTTAAACTAGGTCTGGGACTCAAGGTCGACACCACTTAGGTAGACACCAATTGGTCAACACCAGAATTAGGTTGACACAGACAAAATGTCGACATGAAAAAGGACAACATGGAAAAAGATTGACCAGAGTTTAAAAAAAAATAATAATAATTTGGTGTCGTTTCCTTCGTATTGTGACCGGGAACCCCAATTAGTGCACTGTGTCCCCTTGCATGGCACGCGAGCTTGGGCAAGGTGCCTCGCTCCGCTACTGCTGCGCTCAGCACAGGTTACCATTCCCAATTGTACTCCACGTGGATCATAAAGCATGAAAAAGTTCAAAAAATGAAGCAGGGGGGGGGGGGGGGGGGGGGGGGAGTGAAAAACCCATTTTGTACGTGTCGACCAATTGGCGTCGAACGAATTGGTGTCGACCTGGAGTCCAGATACCATTTTAACTAGCGCTACTTACATGGTGAAGGATGCCTGATCTGATCACATCACTTTGGTCTGCACTGTAACCCTTCCATTTTGTTGTCGACCATTACCTGGATCTTCAAAGCTGCAATGGCTATTACTCAGCTGAAGAGGAAATAAACACTATCCAGTCTTCAATAGGACAGTGCCCCCATTGGAGAATTGGTGAAAATGGTAGACAGGTTGTAAGGTATTATAAAACATGCGAGGAACAAGTATCCTCTTAAAAACTCAGGTAATTTTACTTTACTGCTTAAAGGCACTTTAAGTAATGACAATTAATACACTGCTCAAAAAAATAAAGGGAACACTAAAACAACACATCCTAGATCTGAATGAATGAAATATTCTTATTAAATACTTTGTTCTTTACATAGTTGAATGTGCAGACAACAAAATCACACAAAAATTAGCAATGGAAATCAAATTTATTAACCCATTGAGGTCTGGATTTGGAGTCACCCTCAAAATTAAAGTGGAAAAACACACTACAGGCTGATCCAACTTTGATGTAATGTCCTTAAAACAAGTCAAAATGAGGCTCAGTAGTGTCTGTGGCCTCCTCGTGCCTGTATGACCTCCCTACAACGCCTGGGCATGCTCCTGATGAGGTGGTGGATGGTCTCCTGAGGGATCTCTTCCCAGACCTGGATTAAAGCATCCGCCAACTCCTGGG
Organism: Pseudophryne corroboree; assembly: GCF_028390025.1. Classification (NCBI taxonomy): domain Eukaryota; kingdom Metazoa; phylum Chordata; class Amphibia; order Anura; family Myobatrachidae; genus Pseudophryne; species Pseudophryne corroboree. The sequence continues at coordinate 742,904,971 of NC_086448.1, read as the reverse complement.
CAGTCTGTGGTGCAACGTGGCATTGGTGGATGGAGCGAGACATGATGTCCCAGATGTGCTCAATTGGATTCAGGTCTGGGGAATGGGCGGGCCAGTCCATAGCATCAATGCCTTCATCTTGCAGGAACTGCTGACACACTCCAGCCACATGAGGTCTAGTATTGTTTTGCATTAGGAGGAACCCAGGGCTAACCGCACCAGCATATGGTCTCACAAGGGGTCTGAGGATCTCATCTCGGTACCTAATGGCAGTCAGGCTACCTCTGGCAAACACATGGAGGGCTGTGCGGCCCCCCAAAGAAATGCCACCCCACACCATTACTGACCCACTGTCAAACCGGTCATGTTGGAGGATGTTGCAGGCAGAACGTTCTCCTTGGCATCTCCAGACTCTGTCACGTCTGTCACATGTGCTCAGTGAGAACCCGCTTTCATCTGTGAAGAGCACAGGGCACCAGTGGCGAATTTGCCAATCTTGATGTTCTCTGGCAAATGCCAAACGTCCTGCACGGTGTTGGGCTGCAAGCACAACCCCCACCTGTGGGCGTAGGGCCCTCATACCACCCTCATGGAGTCTGTTTCTGATCGTTTGAGTAGACACATGCATTTTTGTGGCTTGCTGGAGGTCATTTTGCAGGGCTCTGGCAGTGCTCCTCCTGTTACTCTTTGCACAAAGGCGGAGGTAGCAGTCCTGCTGCTGGGTTGTTGCCCTCCTACGGCCTCCTCCACATCTCCTGATGTACTGGCCTGTCTCCTGGTAGCGCCTCCATGCTCTGGACACTACGCTGACAGACACAGCAAACCTTCTTGCCACAGCTCGCATTGAGCTACTTGTGTGGGTTGTAGGGAGGTCATACAGGCACGTGGAGGCCACAGACACTACTGAGCCTCATTTTGACTTGTTTTAAGGACATTACATCAAAGTTGGATCAGCCTGTAGTGTGTTTTTCCACTTTAATTTTGAGGGTGACTCCAAATCCAGACCTCCATGGGTTAATAAATTTGATTTCCATTGATAATTTTTGTGTGATTTTGTTGTCTGCACATTCAACTATGTAAAGAACAAAGTATTTAATAAGAATATTTCATTCCTTCAGATCTAGGATGTGTTGTTTTAGTGTTCCCTTTATTTTTTTGAGCAGTGTATATACTAGCAATAGTGATCCAAACACTGCTTGCAGGAAAACTTGGATATCATTCAATCCAATTTATCAAAAGGGTGCTATGGTGCTTGCATTTAGTCAGATGCTGACAGCAAGGCTTTAAAACAGATGATGGAACGCTGCTTTATTAATATTGATACTATGAAGAGTTTTAATATTTTTCTCCAAATTACTAACTATACTATGCAAGTGAAGCCATTACCTTTTTTGTTATCCTTGTATGCAAAGTTCTTTGGTACGGACTGTTGACCTCACAACAGCCACACAAGACGACTTACCATAAGACAGCCAGGCGACTAGGGGAATCCTAGTAACATTTTCAGAGCCTACAAACAGAAGAGAAGCCAGGTAAGTGACAGCTGTAGATACATCATTGCGTTCATATAGGCAGTTGTTTAAATAAAACATAATTTAGTAGGTATTAGGATTAAAGGAAATAGTTTGAATTCAAATATCAGATTAATAGTAAAACAGATTTTAACCAGTTAATTTTGTAGTAAGGAACATTAAATAGCTCTGAATGCATAAAGTGAATTGTTTCGATAATTAAGTACACTAGGTTTGTATTTATAGGGTGATATTCAATTAGTGCTGTTTTGCACTTTTCACTAATTTTTCGGTTAGCTATTCAATGCCTGCGCCATTTTTTCGACTGGTCGAAAAATCCGTCACTGGCAAAAAACCATGTGTATCGGTTAATTTGCCACAGATACGCGTGTTCTGCCGAATTTGCAGGCCTTTTTGCACAATTTTCGCCCATGCCGATTCGACATAAAAAAACAAAAACCAAGTGAACAGCATGGGTAAAAATGGATTAAAAAAAACAAAACAAAAAAAAAAAAACAGTCGAAAATTGAATACCGTGTCGAATTAGTGGTTTTTTTCCCCCGACCACTTAATTGAATACTCAGAAAACTCAGAAAATTAGAATATCGTGAAAAGTTCATTTATTTCAGTAATTCAACTTAAAAGGTGAAAGGAATATATTATATAGATTCATTACATGCAAAGTGAGATATTTCAAGCCTTTATTTGTTGTAATTTTGAGGATTGTGGTTTACAGTTTAAGAAAACCCCAAAATCTCAGAAAATGAGATAAAAAAAAAAAAAAAAAAAGAGGATTTTAAATACAGAAATGTCAGCACTCTGATAAGTCTAATCATGCTCAGTACTTGGTTTAGGCCCCTTTTGCATGAATTACTGCCTCAATGCGGTGTGGCATGGATTTTATCAGCCTGTGGCACTGCTGAGGTGTTATGGAAGACCAGGATGCTTTAATAACGGCATTCATATATGCTATTTCTGACTCTTGGGAGCACCACCAAACCCTTGAATTACTGATCTTGTATCTTTGTAATACTGAAGGTAGTTTATTATTTTGGAATTGTAACTATTCTCCTGTTAAACTTCTTCCCTTTCTCTTTAGGGGATCTTTTAGAGATAGGAGAGGTCTAGCGCGGTTTGTCTCACAACTACTTTTCCTTGATAGGTTTTCTTAAACTGTAAGCCATAATCATCAAAATAATAACAAAGACGTGCAATATCTCACTTTGCATGTAATGAGTCTATATAATAATATATTAGTTTCACCTTTTAAGTTGAATTACCGAAATAAATGAACTTTTGCACGATATTCTACTTTTCTGAGTTTGTGTATTTTAAGACTTTTCCTGAAAAAGGTTGTTTCTACATACATTGGGTATTGAGATTATTAACTCAAGTCAGAATAGATACAGGCATTAGAACTGGTTTTCCGTTGATATACATTGGGGGTCAAAACAGTTGTTACAAGTACGGGCAATGAGGTATGGACAATGACTTGGAGTTGGAATATGGAATAGGATATTTCAATTTAAAAAATAAAGGATAAATTATAACAAGAGAATAAGTAAAAATGTGTCTAGACTAATAAATCTCCATGGGGGAAGCTCAGATAGGTGAATAAGATTAGAGGTATAAATGTAAGGGGTCAGTCTGAAGTTCAGGGAGTAGGAGGTACAGTACAGAGGGACATAAAGATGGATCTTATGACATCAGAGAAGGTAGAAGCTATGCATTTACCATCAAATACAGTTTATGTTAGTAATTGTTTGGGAAAAAAATTGTGTTATGTAATTAAGGAAGCAAAAACATTAGTCTATATCACTATAGTGCATTTTTCTATTCTGTAACTTAAATTGCCTGTAAATAATCAATAAATCAGCAGTTATTTTTTAATCTGAACTTATTTTGAAATCATAATTATGTGTATGAAGACTACATATGTATAAGGCTAAAATGTTGGAGATATTAATATGTTCCAAACAGTTCATGAGCCTGCACTCTCTCTAATGTCACCATTGTTTTATTTTGTGGACTGTAGATATAATCCTCCCCTTGAAAATCACACAAGCCATAATTGCATGATTGGACTAGAATGATTTTGCCCTTTACTTATAAGCCAACCAAATTCTAAGCCAGACATAATAAGAATTTACTTACCGATAATTCTATTTCTCGTAGTCCGTAGTGGATGCTGGGAACTCCGTAAGGACCATGGGGAATAGCGGCTCCGCAGGAGACTGGGCACATCTAAAGAAAGCTTTAGGACTATCTGGTGTGCACTGGCTCCTCCCCCTATGACCCTCCTCCAAGCCTCAGTTAGGATACTGTGCCCGGACGAGCGTACACAATAAGGAAGGATTTTGAATCCCGGGTAAGACTCATACCAGCCACACCAATCACACCGTACAACTTGTGATATGAAACCCAGTTAACAGCATGATAACAGAGGAGCCTCTGAATAGATGGCTCACAACAAGAACCCGATTAGTTAACAATAACTATGTACAAGTATTGCAGACAATCCGCACTTGGGATGGGCGCCCAGCATCCACTACGGACTACGAGAAATAGAATTATCGGTAAGTAAATTCTTATTTTCTCTGACGTCCTAGTGGATGCTGGGAACTCCGTAAGAACCATGGGGATTATACCAAAGCTCCCAAACGGGGGGGGGGGGGGGGGGGGGGGGGGGGGGAGTGCGGATGACTCTGCAGCACCGAATGAGAGAACTCCAGGTCCTCCTCAGCCAGGGTATCAAATTCGTATAATTTTGCAAACGTGTTTGCCCCTGACCAAGTAGCTGCTCGGCAAAGTTGTAAAGCCGAGACCCCTCGGGCAGCCGCCCAAGATGAGCCCACCGTCCTTGTGGAATGAGCTTTTATTGATTTAGGCTGCGGTAATCCTACCGCAGAATGCGCCAGCTGAATAGTGCTACAAATCCAGCGCGCAATAGACTGCTTAGAAGCAGGAGCACCCAGCTTGTTGGGTGCCATCAGGATAAACAGCGAGTCAGTTTTCCTGACTCCAGCTGTCATGGAAAAATAAAATTTTCAGGGCCCTGACTACGTCCAGCAACTTGGAATCCTCCAAGTCCCCAGTAGCCACAGGCACCACAATAGGTTGGTTCAGGTGAAAACCTGAGACCACCTTCGGGAGAAACTGAGGACGAGTCCTCAACTCTGCCCTATCCATATAGAAAATCAGATAAGGCCTTTTACACGACAAAGCCGCCAATTCTGACACACGCCTGGCCAAGGCCAAGAGCATGACCACTTTCCACGCGAGATACTTTAGCTCCATGGTTTTAAGTGGCTCAACCAATGCGACTTTAGGAAATCCAACACCACGTTGAGATCCAAAAAGTGCCACAGGAGGCACAAAAGGAGGCTGAATATGTAGTACTCCTTTAACCAAAGTCTGAACTTCAGGCAGTGAAGCCAGTTCTTTCTGGAAGAAAATCGACAGAGCCGAAATCTGGACCTTGATGGACCCCAATTTGAGGCCCAAACGTCACCCCTGCTTGCAGGAAGTGCAGGAATCGACATAGTTGAAATTCCTCCGTCGGGGCCTTCATGGCCTCCCACCAAGCAACAAATTTTCGCCAAACGCGGCGATAATGTCTTGCGGTGACATCCTTCCTGGCTATGATCAGGGTAGGGATGACTTCATTCGGAATACCCTTTTCCTTTAGGATCCGGTGTTCTACCGCCATGCCGTCAAACGCAGCCACGGTAAGTCTTGGAACAGACAGGGTCCCTGCTGCAGCAGGTCTTGTCTGAGCGGCAGAGGCCAAGGGTCCTCTGCCAGCATCTCTTGAAGTTCCGGGTACCAAGCTCTTCATGGCCAATCCGGAATGCCGAGTATGGTTTTCACTCCTCGCCTTCTTATTATTCTCAGTACCTTGGGTATGAGAGGTAGAGGAGGAGACACATAAACCGACTGGTACACCCACGGTGTCACTAGAGCGTCCCCAGCGATCGCCTGAGGGTCCCTTGACCTGGCGCAATATCTTTTCAACTTCTTGTTGAGGCGGGACGCCATCATGTCCACCCGTGGTCATTCCCAACGGTTTACCCGCATTTGGAAAGCTTCTGGATGAAGTCCCCATTCTCCTGGGTGTAGGTCGCCCATCGGAGAATCCTTGTGGCTTCTGCCATCGCCATCCTGCTTCTTGTGCCGCCCTGTCTGTTTACATGGGCGACCGCCGTGATGTCGTCTGATTGGATCAGTAGCGGCTGGTTCTGAAGCAGGGGCCTTGCTTGGCTTAGGGCATTGTAAATGGCCCTTAGCTGCAGAATATTTATGTGAAGCGAAATCTCCTTGGAAATTTCTTCCCTGTGTGACTGCACCCCAGCCCCGAAGGCTGGCACCCGTGGTCACCAGGACCCAGTCCTGTATTCCGAATCTGCGGTCCTCTAGTAGATGAGCCCTCTGCAGCCACCACAGCAGCGACACCCTGTTTCTTGCTGACAGGGTTATCCGCTGTTGTATCTGTAGATGGGACCCGGACCATTAGTCCCACAGGTCCCACTGGAACGTCCTTGCGTGGAGTCTTCCGAATGGAATTATGCTTCGTACGAAGCTACCTTTTTTCCCAGGACTCGTGTGCATTCATGTACCGACACCTGTCCTGGTTTTAGGATGTCTCTGACTAGAGATGACAACTCCTCGGCTTTTTCCACTGAAAGAAACACTCTTTTCTGGTCTGCGTTCAGAAACATTCCCAGGAACAGAAGACGTGTCGTCGGGACCAGCTGTGACTTTGGAATATTGAGAATCCAGTCGTGCTGTTGTAGCACTTCCCGAGAGAGTGCTACCCCCACTACCAACTGTTCTTTGGACCTCACCTTTATCAGGAGATCGTCCAAGTACGGGATAATAAAAACTTCCTTCTTGCGAAGGAGTATCATCACTTCGGCCATTACCTAGGTAAAGACCTTCGGTGCCGTGGACAACTCCAACGGCCGCGTCTGGAACCGATAGTGACAGTCCTGTACCACATATCTGAGGTACTCCTGGTGAGGGGGGTAAATGGGGACATGCAGGTACGCATCCTTGATGTCCAGGGAGACCCTGTAATCCCCCTCGTCCAGGCTCGTAATAACCGCCTTGAGCTATTCCATCTTGAACTTGAATCTTCTGATATAAAATTTCAAGTATTTTAATTTCAAGATGGGTCTCACCGAACCGTTGCGGTACCACAACCACTGTGGAATTGTAACCCCTTCCTTGCTGAAGGAGGGGCACCTTGACAATCACTTGTTGTGATTATAGTGTTGAATATCCACCAACACCGTCTCCCTGGCAGAGGGAGGTGCCGGTAAGGCAGATTTTAGGAAACGGCGGTGGGAAGAACGTCTCGAACTCCAGCCTGTACCCCTGAGATACTACTTGAAGGACCCAGGGATCCATGTGAGAGAGCCCACTGTCCGCTGAAATATCTGAGACGGGCCCCCACCGTACCCGGGTCCGCCTGAGCAGCCCCAGCACCATGCTGTGGACCTACCGGACGCAGGGAGGACTTCTGCTCTTGGGAACTAGCTGTGTGTTGCAGCTTTTTCCTCTACCTTTGCCTCTCGGCAGAAAGGATGAGCCTCTAGCCCTCTTGCTTTTCTGGGGCCGAAAGGACTGTACTTGATGATACGGTGCTTTCTTTTCTTGTGGGGTAGCCTGTGGCAAAAAAATCAATTTCCCAGCAGTAGCTGTGGAAACGAGGTCTGAAAAACTATCCCCAAACAGTTTTACCCCCTTATAGGGCAACTTCCATGTGCCGATTCGAGTCGGCATCGCCTGACCATTGCCAAGTCCATAACCCCCGTCTGGCGGCAATGGACCTAGCGCTTATTTTTGATGCCAGCCGGCAAATATCCCTCTGTGCATCACGCATGTATAAGACCACGTCTTTTATATGCTCTATTTTCAGCAAAATATTGTCCCTATCCATAGTTATTTTCCGACAGGGAATCTGACCACGCAGCGGGAGCACTGCACATCCATGCCGAAGCAACGGCTGGTCGCAATATAATGCCCTAGTGTGTGACCATATCTTATAGGGTAACCTCCTGCTTTCTATCAGCAGGTTCCTTCAGGGCGGCCGTACCCGGAGACGGTAGTGCCACCTTTTCTGATAAGCGTGTAAGCGCTGTATCTACCCTATGGGGTGTTCCCCCGCGTGACCTATCCTCTGGCGGGAAAGGGTACGCTGCCAATAACCGTTGTAGAAATTATCAATTTCTTACCGGGGGAAGACCACTCTTCCTCACACACCTCATTTAATTTCTCAGATGCAGGAAAAACTACTAATAGTTTTCTCTCACCAAACACAATACCCTTTTATGTGGTACCTGGGGTATAATCATAAATGTGTAATACATTTTTCATTGCCTCAATCCTGTAACGGGTGGACCTATTTGGAGGGTACACCAGTCTCATCGATGTCGACACTGGAGTCAGTATCCGTGTCGACATCTTCTGTTATCTGAGGTAGCGGGCAATTTTAGAGCCCCCCATGACATTTGAGACGCTGGAACAGGCACAAGCTGAGTAGCCGGCTGTTCCGTGTCGTCGACCTTTTATGTAAGGAGTTGACACTTTCACGTAATCCTTCCATAAGTTCAACCACACCGGTGTCGACCCCGCAGGGGGTGACAACATACTTACAGGCATTCGCTCCGCCTCCACCTCATTATCCTCCACATACCTGTCGACACAGCCGTACCGACACAGCACACACACAGGGAATGCTCTGACAGAGGACAGGACCCCACAAAGCCCTTTGGGGAGACAGAGGGAGAGTATGCCAGCACACACCAGGGCGCTATATATCACAGGGATAGCACCTATAAAAAAGTGTTTTCCCTTATAGCTGCATATATATTGTATACTGCGCCTAAATTGTGCCCCCCCCCCCCCCCCTCTCTTTTTAACCCTTTCTGTAGTGTATTAACTGCAGGGAAGAGCCAGGGAGCTTCCCTCCAACGGAGCTGTGAGGGAAAAATGGCGCCAGTGTGCTGAAGGAGATAGCTCCGCCCCTTTTTCGCGGACTTTTCTCCCGCATTTTTATGGATTCTGGCAGGGGTTAATGTACATCCATATAGCCCTGGGGGTTATATGTGATGTATTTTTGCCAGCCAAGGTGTTAATATTGCTGCTCAGGGCGCCCCCCCCCCAGCGCCCTGCACCCATCAGTGACCGCAGTGTGAGGTGTGCATGAGGAGCAATGGCGCACAGCTGCAGTGCTGTGCGCTACCTTGATGAAGACTGATGATGTCTCCTGCCGCCGATTTTCCGGACCTCTTCTTGCTTCTGGCTCTGTAAGGGGGCCGGCGACGCGGCTCTGGGACAGGACTCCGAGGCTGGGCCTGTGTTCGATCCCTCTGGAGCTAATGGTGTCCAGTAGCCTAAGAAGCCCAAGCTGGCTGCAAGCAGGCAGGTTCGCTTCTTCTCCCCTTAGTCCCTCGATGCAGTGAGCCTGTTGCCAGCAGGTCTCACTGAAAATAAAAAACCTAAAACTAACTTTTATCTAAGAAGCTCAGGAGAGCCCCCTAGATTGCACCCTGCTCGGTCGGGCACAAAAATCTAACTGAGGCTTGGAGGAGGGTCATAGGGGGAGGAGCCAGTGCACACCAGATAGTCCTAAAGCTTTCTTTAGATGTGCCCAGTCTCCTGCGGAGCCGCTATTCCCCATGGTCCTTACGGAGTTCCCAGCATCCACTAGGACGTCAGAGAAAATATATTTGTAGAATAAATATATATATATATATATATATATATATATATATATATATATATATATAGGTGGTATTCATGTGACCGCCGGGTCAGCTGACCGACAGTCACATGACCTCCTCCACCAGCCAGACTGCTCACTATCCCGATGGTTGGCATGCCGACCAACAGGGACTATTTCCACTCGTGGGTGTCCACGACACCCATATAGAGTGGGAATAGAACCCGTGGCGACTGCAGGTCGCCACCAAGTCCACAGCGTGGCGAGCGCAAGGGGCTTGCTGCACTCGCCCCTCCCCGCCGGGATCCCGGCGTCTGTATGCTGCCGGGATCCCGGCGTCGGTAAGCTGACCGGCGGTCTCCTGACCGCCGGTCAGCAGTACTACACCCATACACACTGCTCAAAAAAATAAAGGGAACACTAAAACAACACATCCTAGATCTGAATGAATGAAATATTCTTATTAAATACTTTGTTCTTTACATAGTTGAATGTGCTGACAACAAAATCACACAAAAATTAAGATTTTACTTACCGGTAAATCTATTTCTCGTAGTCCATAGTGGATGCTGGGGACTCCGTAAGGACCATGGGGAATAGACGGGCTCCGCAGGAGACAGGGCACTTTAAGAAAGAATTTGGATACTGGTGTGCTCTGGCTCCTCCCTCTATGTCCCTCCTTCAGACCTCAGTTAAAGAAACGGTGCCCGGAAGAGCTGACAGTACAAGGAAAGGATTTTGGAATCCAGGGCAAGACTCATACCAGCCACACCAATCACACTGTATAACTTGTGATAAACTTACCCAGTTAACAGTATGAACAACAATAGAGCATCAGATCAACCCCGATGCAACTATAACATAACCCTTATGTAAGCAATAACTATATTCAAGCATTGCAGAAAAAAGTCTGCACTTGGGACGGGCGCCCAGCATCCACTACGGATTACGAGAAATAGATTTACCGGTAAGTAAAATCTTATTTTCTCTAACGTCCTAGTGGATGCTGGGGACTCCGTAAGGACCATGGGGATTATACCAAAGCTCCCAAACGGGCGGGAGAGTGCGGATGACTCTGCAGCACCGAATGAGCAAACACAAGGTCCTCCTCAGCCAGGGTATCAAACTTGTAGAACTTTGCAAAAGTGTTTGAACCCGACCAAGTAGCTGCTCGGCAAAGCTGTAATGCCGAGACCCCTCGGGCAGCCGCCCAAGAAGAGCCCACCTTCCTAGTGGAATGGGCCTTTACCGAATTTGGTAACGGCAATCCAGCCGTAGAATGAGTCTGCTGAATCGTGTTAAAGATCCAGCAAGCAATAGTTTGCTTTGAAGCAGAAGCACCCAGCTTGTTGGGTGCATACAGGATAAACAGTGACTCAGTTTTCCTGACTCCAGCCGTTCTGGCTACATAAACCTTCAAAGCCCTGACCACATCTAGTAACTCGGAATCCTCCAAGTCACGAGTAGCCACAGGCACACACAATAGGTTGGTACATATGAAAAGATGACATCACTTTTGGCAGAAATTGCGGACGGGTCCGCAATTCCGCCCTGTCCATATGGAAAACCAGATCGGGGCTTTTATGTGACAAAGCCGCTAATTCGGACACACGCCTAGCTGAAGCCAAGGCTAATAGCATGACCACCTTCCACGTGAGAAATTTTAACTCCACGGTTTTGAGTGGCTCAAACCAGTGACTTCAGGAAACTCAACACCACGTTAAGATCCCAAGGTGCCACTGGAGGCACAAAAGGGGGCTGAATATGCAGCACTCCCTTTACAAACGTCTGAACTTCAGGAAGAGAAGCCAGTTCTTTTCAAAAGAAAATGGATAGGGCCGAAATCTGGACCTTAATGGAACCCAATTTTAGGCCCAAAGTCACTCCCGACTATAGGAAGTGAAGGAAATGGCCCAGCTGGAATTCCTCCGTAGGGGCATTCCTGGCCTCACACCAAGCAACATATTTTCGCCATATACGGTGATAATGTTTAGCCGTCACGTCCTTCCTAGCCTTTATCAGCGTAGGAATAACCTCATCCGGAATGCCTTTTTCTGCTAGGATCCGGCGTTCAAACGCCATGCCGTCAAACGCAGCTGCGGTAAGTCTTGGAACAGAAAGGGCCCCTGTTGCAACAAGTCCTGTCTTAGAGGCTCTGGATACCAAGTCCTTCTAGGCCAATCCGGAACAATGAGTTCCCACCGACTTGCAATCTGCGTGAAGACTTCTTGATGAAGTCCCCGGGTGGAGGTCGTGCCTGCTGAGGAAGTCTGCTTCCCAGTTGTCCACTCCCGGAAAGAACACTGCTGACAGTGCACTTACGTGATTCTCCGCCCAGCGAAGAATTCTGGTGGCTTCCGCCATCGCCACCCTGCTTCTTGTGCCGCCTTGGCGGTTTACATGAGCCACTGCGGTGATGTTGACTGAATCAGCACCGGTCGGTCGCAAAGCAGGGTCTCCGCTTGTCGTAGGGCGTTGTATATTGCCCTTAGTTCCAGGATGTTGATGTGAAGACAAGTCTCCTGACTTGACCACAGACCTTGGAAATTTCTTCCCTGTGTGACTGCTCCCCACCCTCGGAGGCTTGCGTCCGTCGTCACCAGGACCCAGTCCTGAATGCCGAACCTGCAGCCCTCGAGAAGGTGAGCACTCTGCAGCCACCACAGGAGAGACACCCTGGCCCTGGGGGACAGGGTGATCAGCTGATGCATCAGTAGATGTGATCCGGACCACTTGTCCAACAGATCCCACTGAAAAGTCCTCGCATGGAACCTGCCGAAGGGAATGGCCTCGTATGATGCCACCATCTTTCCCAGGACTCGCGTGAAGTGATGCACCGACACCTGTTTTGGTTTTAATAGGTCTCTGACCAATGTCATGAGCTCCTGAGCCTTCTCCATCGGGAGATAAACCCTCTTCTGGTTTGTGTCCAGAATCATGCCCAGGTAGGAATCAACTGTGACTTTGGAATATTTAGAATCCAGCCGTGTTGCTGTAACACTTCCCGAGAGCGTGCTACGCTGATCAGCAACTGCTCTCTGGACCTCGCCTTTATGAGGAGATCGTCCAAGTATGGGATAATTGTGACCCCCTGCTTTCGCAGGAGCACCATCATCTCCGCCATTACCTTGGTAAATATTCTCGGTGCTGTGGAGAGACCAAACGGCAACGTCTGGAATTGGTAATGACAAGGTGGTTAAATGGGGACATGAAGGTAAGCATCCTTTATGTCCATAGACACGATAAAATCCCCCCCTTCCAGGCTTGCGATGACCGCTCTGAGCGATTCCATCTTGAACCTTTTCAGGTATATGTTCAGGGATTTTAAATTCAATATGGGTCTGACCGAACCGTCCGGTTTCGGTACCACAAACATCGTCGAATAGTAACCCCTTCCCTGTTGAAGGAGGGGAACCTTTACCACCACCTGCTGAAGATACAATTTGTGAATTGCAGCTAACACTATTTCCCTCTCTAAGGGGGAAGCTGGCAGGGCCGATTTGAGGTAACGGTGAGGGGGCATCTCTTCGAATTCCAGCTTGTATCCCTGAGACACAATCTCTATAGCCCAGGGATCCACCTGGGAGTGAACCCACTTGTGGCTGAAATTTCGGAGACGCGCCCCCACCGGGCCTAGCTCCGCCTGTGGAGCCCCAGCGTCATGCGGTGGATTTAGTGGAAGCCGGGGAGGACTTCCGTTCCTGGGAACTAGCTGTATTGTGCAGCTTCTTTCCTCTACCCCTGCCTCTGGCAAGAAAGGACGCACCTCGGACTTTCTTGCCTCTTTGTGATCGAAAGGACTGCATTTGGTAATACGGTGCTATCTTAGGTTGTGAGGGAATATATGGCAAAAAATTTGACTTTCCAGCAGTAGCTGTGGAGACCAGGTCCGAGAGACCGTCCCCAAACAATTCCTCACCCTTGTAAGGTAAAACCTCCATGTGCCTTTTTGAGTCGGCATCGTCTGTCCATTGCCGAGTCCTCAGGACCCTTCTGGCAGAAATCGACATTGCATTTATTCTAGAGCCCAGTAGGCTAATGTCTCTTTGGGCATCTCTCATATATAGGACAGCGTCTTTTATATGCCCCAGGGTCAGTACTATAGTATCCTTGTCCAAGGTATCAAGTTCCTCAGATAAGGTATCTGTCCATGCTGCTACAGCACTACACATCCAGGCCGACGCAATTGCCGGCCTTAGTAGGGTACCTGAATGTTTATAAATGGACTTCAGGATACCCTCCTGCTATCTATCCGCAGCATCTTTTAGGGTGGCCGTATCCTGTGACGGCAGGGTTGCATCATCGCCATCGACACTGGAGTCAGAATCCGTGTCGACATCTGTGTCAACAATTTGGGATAGTGGGCGCTTCTGAGACCCTGACGGCCTCTGCGACATAGGATCAGGCATGGGCTGAGACCCCGGCTGTCCCAAGGCTTCAGCTTTATCCAACCTTTTATGCAAGGAAGTAACATTATCATTTAAAACCTTCCACATATCCATCCAATCGGGTGTCGGCGGCGACCCCACATTCATTTGCTCCTGCTCTGCTTCCACATAGCCTTCCTCGTCAAACATGCCGACACAAGCGTACCGACACACCACACACACAGGGGATGCTCTTTTTGAAGACAGTTCCCCCACAAGGCCCTTTGGAGAGACAGAGAGAGAGTATGCCAGCACACACCCCAGCGCTAAATGTCCCAGGAGTCACACAGTAACTTAGTGTTAACCCAGTAGCTGCTGTATATATTGTTTTTGCGCCAAATTTATGTGCCCCCCCTCTCTTTTTACCCTCCTCTACCGTGATTCTGCAGGGGAGAGCCTGGGGAGCTTTCTCTCAGCGGAGCTGTGGAGAGAAAATGGCGCTGGTGAGTGCTGAGGAAGGAGCCCCGCCCCCTCAGCGGCGGGCTTCTGTCCAGCGTTTGTGTAAAAATATGGCAGGGGCCCATGCATATATACAGTGCTCAACTGTATATATATGCCCACTTTTGCCAAGAGGTCTCTAATTGCTGCCCTGGGCGCGCCCCCCCCCCCCTGCACCCTACAGTGACCGGAGTGTGTGGGTTTAGTGTGGGAGCAATGGCACACAGCTGCAGTGCTGTGCGCTACCTCATATGAAGACTGGAGTCTTCTGCCGCCGATTTCGAAGTCTTCTTGCTTCTGTCACCGGCTTCTGTCTTCCGGCTCTGCGAGGGGGACGGCGGCGCGGCTCTGGGATCGGACGACCAAGGGTGCGATCCTGTGTACGATCCCTCTGGCGCTAATGGTGTCCAGTAGCCTAAGAAGCAGGACCTATCTTCAGTGAGTAGGGCTGCTTCTCTCCCCTCAGTCCCACGTAGCAGAGAGTCTGTTGCCAGCAGATCTCTCTGAAAATAAAAAAACCTAACAAAACACTTTCTTTTTAGCAAGCTCAGGAGAGCTCACTAAGTAGCACCCAGCTCGTCCGGGCACAGATTCAAACTGAGGTCTGGAGGAGGGACATAGAGGGAGGAGCCAGAGCACACCAGTATCCAAATTCTTTCTTAAAGTGCCCTGTCTCCTGCGGAGCCCGTTTATTCCCCATGGTCCTTACGGAGTCCCCAGCATCCACTAGGACGTTAGAGAAATGATCAATGGAAATCAAATTTATTAACCCATGGAGGTCTGGATTTGGAGTCACCCTCAAAATTAAAGTGGAAAAACACACTACAGGCTGATCCAACTTTGATGTAATGTCCTTAAAACAAGTCAAAATGAGGCTCAGTAGTGTGTGTGGCCTCCACGTGCCTGTATGACCCCCCTACAACGCCTGGGCATGCTCCTGATGAGGTGGCGGATGGTCTCCTGAGGGATCTCCTCCCAGACCTGGACTAAAGCATCCGCCAACTCCTGGACAGTCTGTGGTGCAACGTGGCATTGGTGGATGGAGCGAGACATGATGTCCCAGATGTGCTCAATTGGATTCAGGCCTGGGGAACGGGCGGGCCAGTCCATAGCATCAATGCCTTCGTCTTACAGGAACTGCTGACACACTCCAGCCACATGAGGTCTAGCATTGTCTTGCAGTAGGAGGAACCCAGGGCTAACCGCACCAGCATATGGTCTCACAAGGGGTCTGAGGATCTCATCTCGGTACCTAATGGCAGTCAGGCTACCTCTGGCGAACACATGGAGGGCTGTGCGGCCCCCCAAAGAAATGCCACCCCACACCATTACTGACCCACTGCCAAACCGGTCATACTGGAGGATGTTGCAGGCAGCAGAACGTTCTCCTTGGCGTCTCCAGACTCTGTTACATGTGCTCAGTGAGAACCTGCTTTCATCTGTGAAGAGCACAGGGCGCCAGTGGCGAATTTGCCAATCTTGGTGTTCTCTGGCAAATGCCAAACGTCCTGCACGGTGTTGGGCTGTAAGCACAACCCCCACCTGTGGACTTCGGGCCCTCATACCACCCTCATGGAGTCTGTTTCTGATCGTTTGAGTAGACATGCACATTTGTGGCTTGCTGGAGGTCATTTTGCAGGCAGTGCTCCTCCTGTTCCTCCTTGCACAAAGGCGGAGGTAGCAGTCCTGCTGCTGGGTTGTTGCCCTCCTACGGCCTCCTCCACGTCTCCTGATGTACTGGCCTGTCTCCTGGTAGCGCCTCCATGCTCTGGACACTACGCTGACAGACACAGCAAACCTTCTTGCCACAGCTTGCATTGATGTGCCATCCTGGATGAGCTGCACTACCTGAGCCACTTGTGTGGGTTGTTGGGAGGTCATACAGGCATGTGGAGGCCACACACACTACTGAGCCTCATTTTGACTTGTTTTAAAGGACATTACATCAAAGTTGGATCAGCCTGTAGTGTGTTTTTCCACTTTAATTTTGAGGGTGACTCCAAATCCAGACCTCCATGGGTTAATAAATTTGATTTCCATTGATAATTTGTGTGATTTTGTTGTCAGCACATTCAACTATGTAAAGAACAAAGTATTTAATAAGAATATTCCATTCATTCAGATCTAGGATGTGTTATTTTAGTGTTCCCTTTTATTTTTTTGAGCAGTGTATAGAGAGAGAGAGAGAGAGAGAGAGAGAGAGAGAGAGAGAGAGAGAGAGAGAGAGAGAGAAATATATAACTTCTTCCATAGTAAATAGAATGAACAGATTCCACAACAATCATGTCTATAAACAGCACTGCAAAAGCAAAGCTCTGACTGCAGGTCTGGATGTGCATTGATTAGTCCAGCAAGGAAAAAAATAAATAAAGATAAAATATGTAATAGAGTGAGGCAGCCTGTGGGCTTCTCAATTTACATATGGTGTGGAATTTCATTGTTATGATGCCAGCAGCCACTAGATGGCGGCTGATGGAGCAATTCAATTGTTGCTCCATTTGGGCGCAAACAGCCGTTGGCATTTCAGCTAACTGCAGATGGAGGTTGAAAACGCATCACTTTAGATGGAGACTAGGCACGCAGCCAGTGCTATACACAATTAAATTGCCCCACCACATTAGCACTAAAAGTCCACAATGGGACTTTTAGTTCAAAAACAGATGGGCTGCCCAAGCCATATTTAAACCTATTTATGAACAAGTCTTATATTCTTTATAGAATTCTTATTGATGAATAGCACATACCATATAAGTGAGTGACCTGGCAGAAGTCCTCAGAACAGGGCAGCAGGTGACCAGAAAGTAGCACAAATGAAGAGCAGTAAGCTGGACATCATTGTTCAGCTGAAAACTCACACAGACAGGAATACTGTAACTGTAGTCTGGTGAATTCCTTGCAGTACACAGAGCATTGCAAAGAAGTGGAGTCAGACTAAGCGAAGGCCATGGCCATGCAGCAAAACACATTCAGGACTGGAAGCCAGATAACAGAAAACAGTATGGTCAAAATCCCAAACCAGGTCAAAGTATGTGGAATCATGAAAACAGAGTCACTGAACTGGTCAAGTCCAATGCTGGGTACGCAGATATATCTCATCAGCCCTGCAGCATAGCCGATGTCCGATATATCTGCACTCCTTGCTCTGTGTGTACAGGGGGGGGGGGGGGGGGGGGGGGGGAGAGAAACACCTGCCATCCACTAGCTGCAGGGACTGACATCGCATCTAGCGGGTAAATACAAATGTCTGCCCAGCTGGATGTCAGGACTGAAGTTAAATGGTTTGTTTTTTTTGTCACGCAGACAGGTTGGGTTAGACTGCCAAACCCAACCAAAATGCTGGGCGTGACATGAAAAGTTCTGTTTGGGGTGTCAGCTCGGGGGCCTGCAAGCTGAAATGTGTCTCCCGTGGCTCACCACACCCAAATGGAGCAACAATTTAATTGAATTTCAAAAGGCAAACTAAATTCACACAGGGTCATGAACAGTCAACTCCTGGAACTTCATTCAGCCATCATAGTAATAGTGGCCCATGACTGTTCTATTGCGGGGGTTAGGAGGATGGAATTCAATCGTTTTGTGGGCTCCCACTGGAGAAATTCAACTGTGTGTCATAAAATGTAACAGTATTGCTCCCTTAATTCTTATTATGGAAAATGATCAAATATCACATAGCTGTGAATGATGAACCTTTAGGCTTAGCAGATATTTTTAAGGTGAAATTAGAGTCATGCATTTTCAAACTATGGGATGACAATCAGGTGTGAGAGGACAACCTGTCTTTTTAAAAGCACATCTATCAAAGTATCTTTTTAAAAGCACATCTATACACTTCCACAACACGTTTGTGGAAGTGTATCATGCCACGAACAAAGATTTCTGAGGACTTCGGAAGAGTTATCGATGCTCTTCAGGCTGGGAAAGGTTAGAGTTTGGACTCCACCAATTAGCAGTCAGATAGATTGTGTACAAATGGGAGGAAACGCCAGACCATTAATACAATCCCCCGGAGTGGTTGACCAACAAAGATCACGCCACGAGTAAGGCATCTAACAGATCACAAGGTCACAAAGGAACCCAAGGTAACCTCTAAGCAACTGAAGACCTCTCTCACATTAGCTAATGTTAATGAGTCCATCAGGAGGATACTGAAAAATATTGTGCATGGCAGAATTGCAAGGAGAAAGCCGCTGCTTTTCAAAAAGAACATTGCTGCCCGTCTGCAGTTTACTAAAGATCACCTAAACAAGCCAGAAGGCTATTGGAACAATGTTTTGTGGACAGATGAGTCCAAAATAGAGCTTTCTGGTTTAAATGAGAAGCGTTATGTTTGAAGAAAGGTAAACACTGCATTCCAGCATAAAAACCTCACACCATCTGTGAAACACTGTGGCGGTGGTATCATGCTTTGCGCCTGTTTTACGCATCTGGCCCAAGACGACTTGCTATCATTGATGGGACAATGAATTCAGAATTATACCAGAAGATTCTAAAGGAAAATATGTCAGGACATCTGTCCATGAGCTGCATCTCAAGAGAACGTGGGTCATACAGCAAGACAACGAACCAAAGCACACAATGATATTCGACCAAAGAATGGTTAAAGAATAAATGTAAAGTTTTGGAATGGCCAAGTCAAAGTCCTGACCTTAATCCAATCGGAATGTTGTCGAAGAACATGAAACAAGCAATTTATGGGAGGAAACCCACCAACATAACAGAGTTGAAGCTGTTTTATAGAGGAATGGAAACATTTATATGCAGTTATTGCTGCACAAAGGAGTCATACCAGATACTGAAAGCAAAGGTTGACATACTTTTGCTATCATTATGTGATATTGGATCATTTTCCTGCAAAAAAAAAAAAAAAAAAAAAGAGCATGTCTAATTTTTTTTGTCTCATTTACTTGATTCGATTCTCTGTCTACTTTTAGGACTGGTAGTTTTAGGTCAAATTTCAGCAGAAATATAGAAAATTCTGAAGGGTTCACGAACTTTCAAGCACCACCGTAATGGAAAAACAATTCAGTTACTCCATTGGGCCGAACTAGTGGCAGTAGCCAGGAGAAACAATTGAAAACGCCCCCAAGGAGTGGAAAACCCTCAATAGCAAGAGATGTAATAGTTGAAAAGATATCTCCTTGTATTATGAAATGTAACAACTTACATTTTTAAAGTTCCATTTGAAGAGAACCTTAAAGCTGCATCATCATCGATAATGGTGAACATTTTAAAATGGCTGCAGGTGGTGTGCGCCAATAAGAAGCCAACATTTTTGGAATAGACGTTTCTGAAGGTGGTGTGTTAGCAGCACACCACCAATCAGAATCAGCAGCGCCCACAACATTTGATTCAGATTGTACCTCTGGCTCATCCACATATTTCCACCTGAGTCACACAGCTCTAGATTTTGGTAGGGGCTGCAAGAACCACCGACCTCCAGGAAAGTTTGGGAAGAAGAAGTAGAGTTCATAGGCCCGAAGTAGTCACACAATTTTAATATATACCTTCACTCTGAGCTTATGGAGATATATTCACTTACAAAATTAGCTGCAATAAATGTGCCTGACCCAATTCCACTTTAACCCATTAAATTCACATTACAAAACAAAAATAAAGATAAAAACGCAGAACACAGGCAACTAATGAAAAATAACAGAAGACATGTTCGCTTTTTAAATCTATGTACAATTAACTAATTTAAAAATAAATGTGCACCTCAATACACTATATGATTAAACCATTTAAGATAATGAAAATGATAAAACTTTTATAAGTTCTGTAAAATAAGTTTCTTTTGGCAACTTCTACAATTTGCAGATCTTTATAACAATCATCATTGGGTAGCATAGCAAGCAAAATAGAGAGGAGTTACAAAAGCAGCAACAAAAGTATTAAAGTGCATACAGACGGAGAGATTTTAACTATGAGAGATTTTGACTGAGGGTTTTCCCTTGAACTGGCAGTAGGAGATTTTGACTAACTTTACAAGCGATTTTGGCCATCAGAGATTTTGGCTAACTCATTTAAGCAAGGGGATGCATTTTCTTTTCCAGCGACCTAGCCAAAATTGACTTGCCTGCAGTCTATTTTTAGCAGCGATAGCGACCTGGCGGGGACGCGCATCGCTATCACTGGCT
The DNA here is from genome assembly GCF_028390025.1 of Pseudophryne corroboree. Taxonomy (NCBI): domain Eukaryota; kingdom Metazoa; phylum Chordata; class Amphibia; order Anura; family Myobatrachidae; genus Pseudophryne; species Pseudophryne corroboree. The sequence goes on along the minus strand of NC_086448.1, from coordinate 742,884,753 downwards.
GTGTACACACAGAGCGATATGCACTAACTTTCTGAGCCATTTTGACTATATAGTCAAAATCGCTCAGCTATATCGCTCCGTGTGTATGGACCTTTAAACATAGAATGTTTACGCATCAGTAACAATGTCAAAATGATAGATTTGAGCTAAACAAACTGAGAAGCAGAGAACAGGAAATAATTTAACAAGAGAACTTTTGCAGCCAAACACACTAGAAGACTTGAAAGATGTGAAAGATGAACATTGTGGAAGATGAGCGATTTCCCTTGAACTTCCTGACAAACGAGATTGAGTGTACACACGGACCTTTTTTTTTTTTATACAAACGATCTGAACGATGAACGATCTGCTCTGCTGGGATTGAGCTGCATGCGTGGAAGACTGCCGACCTGCTTCAAACGTCCACGGGGGTGCGCATAGTTCATTGAGGCAGATGTATTAAGCTTGGAGACAACATAAGGAAGTGGTAAACCAGTGATAAGTGCAAGGTGATAAATGCACCAGCCAATCAGCTCCTGTTAATTTACATATTGGAGCCGATTGGCTGGTGCATTTATCACCTTGCACTTATCACTGGTTTATCATTTCCTTATGCCTTCTCCAGGTTAATACATCTGCCTCATTGTTTGCTGTGTACAAACTAGAACGATCTGATCGTTAACAGTCGTTATCGCTCATATCTATGGAAAATATCTTCCAGTGTGTATGGGCCTTTAAGTTGGTTGAGGCAGCAGAAAAAGTTTTTATTAAAGAAAGGGTGTGTACAGGTCTGCCAACTCAAGTTAAAAACCGCTAGTGTTTAGTTTTATTAACAAATAACCTGTTCATTCGACTCCGCTATCAGTCTCATTTTCTATTTTGCAGTAAGTTACGCAACACTGTTAACATTTCCTGAAACTAAAATTTTAATAAAAAAAAATAAATCAGACACGGACGTAAAAAAACCCAAAACAATGTAATAACTTTAATGAAGCTGCTGGGCTACATCCAGGACATCGTTCCATGTTCATGTATAAAAGCTGGACAGCAGATTACACATGCAGGATCAATCTATTGACGTTCTGTTATCATAGGTCACCTCGCAGCTCAATCATTGCACTTCACTGCCATCAGCATCTGCACAACAGGCAGAGGGAGACCCAATGTGTGGTCTGACTAATTGGACTCTGGAACAGATCCTCTTTCGCTCTCTCTATATAGGAGAATCCCTTATGCCTTCTCCCTAATCATCAAGTTTTATATAACTCCATCCATTAAGGTGTTCTACAGTTTTGGGCAACCCCCTGAGAAAGAGGGAGGTCATGCAAAAGTGGACTTTTAAATGGTGAATTAGAGCAACATCGATAATGTACTGACCTATGTCTGACATTTAAGTAAACATGTGCACAATGTAAATGGTGGCCTGACACTGTCACGTCAGGATTCATCTAGACTTGGTGGTGGTGGTTGGGCAATAAGCTGCCTTCCGGCTGCTTTTCAACGACACATCCCAGCAAGGGAGATAAAAGTCCCACCGGCTAGAGGGCAGATTGTTGCCCACCCCTGATTAGACAATTTATTTTGTTACGGTAGCTGAAAAAAAATCCAAAAAAAAAAAAAAGGTATTTCTGATATTCCCCTAAAATCATTTGAATGGGATTAAAACAAACAACAGATTTTGCCTTTGAGCCATTATAGAAAATATCAAGTGTGGAAAATAAAGATGTCTAACACACTCCTGGATATGGTAGGGTAAAAAGGGTGGGGGAGTGCGGGGGGCAGTTGCGAGGGTCTTTAAAAGAGAATTGCTAATTTTACTTAAGGACCAACTGTATTTTGGAACATTCCCCTATACCCCCCTTCACATCTCCAATGCCGGATCTCACCCGGGAATTGGAAACGGGTCCTTCCCAGGTGGGATCCGGCATTAGACCTTAACAGCAGGCTTCGGCAGTCTTCCCAGCCCGGCAATATGCTGCGTCGGGTTGCCATAGCGGCAGGGGGTGTAGCTGGCAGGGGGGTCGGAGGCAGCACTGGGAGATGAGCTCATCTCCGCGCCGCCTCTCCCTATGTAGTGAACGGGTCCCATCGACCCGGGAACCCGTTCACACTGCCACTGACTAGGTGTTCAACCCGGGAATAACCCTTCTTATAACCCGGGTTGAATTATAGAGTCAGGCGACCCGGGAATTCTCCATGGCCACTTTCACATCGCACAGTGACCCGTGTCGACCCGGCAATATAGCGGGTCGATACCGGGTTATTGGTGCGATGTGAAAGAGGTATAAATTGATTTTTTTTTAAAGCAACCATTATATTGCAATTTGAAATCCTAAGCAGCAATTTATTCATGCTGGGATTTTATTCTTGGTGCCGCCAGATGTCACAATGTCCATATATTGAAAGTAGCAATATAGTAATAAAAAATAAAAAAACCTAGCAAAACGCAAACACAATTTTCAATCTAGATCATTTAAGCTGCTGACAACATGCTACATAAACAGATTACAGGGAACCCGGGCACAAACAGGGCACAGTCAATTGACTGCCAGATGGGATCCCGGCAGTTCATATACAGATGCCAGAATCCCAACACAAGCTGCAATACCACGCCACCACCCGAGAGGAAATGGAACCATGTGGCAACCAGAAGTCGCCACCGCCCCGAAGCATGGAGAGTGCAACGAACCCGTGAGTGGACGCGCTGCGCTTGCCGTCGGGTTACCGGCGTCTGTCTCCTGACCGCTGAGATCTCGTACTAATCCCGCACTAACTATTGTTTAGGATGTGAGCATGGCTAATACCTAAAAATATGAATTGCAAACTATTATTCACTAGCTTTGCTTTAAAGTGGTTACTGTAAACTACAATAAGAAATATCAATTCTAAGGGGTTATTGCACTATATACTTCTAGTAAGCCTGTAAGTAGGGCACTCTCATCTGTCTGCTAAACCCATTCGTGTCTGATTACCTTGTTAGCAATTATTGTAAAGTGCTGCAGACTAAGCGAAGCTATTTGAACAAAAATATAGCACTTGAATAAAATTAAGATAACTTGGGAAAAAGAAAATAAAAAATCGACAGTTCTCCAGAGTAGAGATGTCAAGAATGTGTACTTTAAATCTGTGTGCAGCAGTAAGACAATGGGGGCGATTCAAAGTTTGCGAGAATTTAATTACAACTAGCCCAGAGGGCGCAGTCATCGTGGATTTCAGCATGCACCCTGTGGAAGTGGAAGCAGAAATCCGCAGAAAGTCCAGCTTTTGCACCTAGCCTGGGAGCAGCACTTTAATGAGATTAATACAGAGATTTCTCTTGGGACTACTTAAACAGCTGCATGTAAACTGAAACCATTAGTACTGTGGATTATATCAGTTCCTGCTACAAGGTTGCTATTCAATTGCTTGCATAACCAACCTCGAGGTAGCACTTCACACACATTTCTGCTCACACCCGCCTAAGGTGTGAGCAGAAATATGGATAAAGTAGGGCTTTGGGGCTGTTCCCCAGATGTAACTGCAGTACGCCCAGAATTTAGCACGGGAGAAGATGCTTAACATGGCTAATCCAGTATATTCTTGCGCGAGCAAGGGACTGGTCATGCCACAGGAGAATAGCTCCCAAGCAGTTTTGACAGAAGCTACAACAAACATCAGAAACGCCCCACTGTCCCTTAAATGACACTGCTACTTTTGTACTAATAATATGGTTAATATGCTGCAGGCATATCATAATGTAAAATTTAAAAAAAATAAGATTTTACTTACCGATAAATCTATTTCTCGGAGTCCGTAGTGGATGCTGGGGTTCCTGAAAGGACCATGGGGAATAGCGGCTCCGCAGGAGACAGGGCACAAAAAGTAAAGCTTTTCCAGATCAGGTGGTGTGCACTGGCTCCTCCCCCTATGACCCTCCTCCAGACTCCAGTTAGGTACTGTGCCCGGACGAGCGTACACAATAAGGGAGGATTTTGAATCCCGGGTAAGACTCATACCAGCCACACCAATCACACCGTACAACCTGTGATCTAAACCCAGTAAACAGTATGATAACAGCGGAGCCTCTGAAAGATGGCTTCCTTCAACAATAACCCGAATTAGTTAACAATAACTATGTACAATTTATGCAGATAATCCGCACTTGGGATGGGCGCCCAGCATCCACTACGGACTCCGAGAAATAGATTTATCGGTAAGTAAAATCTTATTTTCTCTATCGTCCTAGTGGATGCTGGGGTTCCTGAAAGGACCATGGGGATTATACCAAAGCTCCCAAACGGGCGGGAGAGTGCGGATGACTCTGCAGCACCGAATGAGAGAACTCCAGGTCCTCCTTAGCCAGAGTATCAAATTTGTAAAATTTTACAAACGTGTTCTCCCCTGACCACGTAGCTGCTCGGCAAAGTTGTAATGCCGAGACCCCTCGGGCAGCCGCCCAAGATGAGCCCACCTTCCTTGTGGAGTGGGCCTTTACAGATTTAGGCTGTGGCAGGCCTGCCACAGAATGTGCAAGTTGGATTGTGCTACAGATCCAACGAGCAATCGTCTGCTTAGACGCAGGAGCACCCATCTTGTTGGGTGCATACAATATAAACAACGAGTCAGATTTTCTGACTCCAGCTGTCCTTGCAATATATATTTTTAATGCTCTGACAACGTCCAGTAACTTGGAGTCCTCCAAGTCACTTGTAGCCGCAGGCACTACAATAGGCTGGTTCAGATGAAATGCTGACACCACCTTAGGGAGAAAATGCGGACGAGTCCGCAGTTCTGCCCTGTCCGAATGGAAAATCAGATATGGGCTTTTGTAAGATAAAGCTGCCAATTCTGATACTCTCCTGGCAGAAGCCAGGGCTAGAAGCATGGTCACTTTCCAAGTGAGATATTTCAAATCCACCTTTTTTAGTGGTTCAAACCAATGAGATTTTAGAAAGTCCAAAACCACATTGAGATCCCACGGTGCCACTGGAGGCACCACAGGAGGCTGTATATGCAGCACTCCCTTAACAAAGGTCTGGACTTCAGGGACTGAAGCCAATTCTTTTTGAAAGAAAATCGACAGGGCCGAAATTTGAACCTTAATAGATCCCAATTTGAGACCCATAGACAATCCTGATTGCAGGAAATGTAGGAATCGACCCAGTTGAAATTCCTCCGTCGGAGCACTCCGATCTTCGCACCACGCAACATATTTTCGCCAAATTCGGTGATAATGTTGCACGGTTACTTCCTTCCTTGCTTTAATCAAAGTAGGAATGACTTCTTCCGGCATGCCTTTTTCCTTTAGGATCCGGCGTTCAACCGCCATGCCGTCAAACGCAGCCGCGGTAAGTCTTGAAACAGACAGGGACCCTGCTGAAGCAAGTCCCTCCTTAGAGGTAGAGGCCACGGATCCTCCGTGATCATCTCTTGAAGGTCCGGGTACCAAGTCCTTCTTGGCCAATCCGGAACCACTAGTATCGTTCTTACGCCTCTTTGCCGTATAATTCTCAATACTTTTGGTATGAGAGGCAGAGGAGGAAACACATACACCGACTGGTACACCCAAGGCGTTACCAGCGCGTCCACAGCTATTGCCTGCGGATCTCTTGACCTGGCGCAATACCTGTCCAGTTTTTTGTTGAGGCGAGACGCCATCATGTCCACCATTGGTCTTTCCCAACGGGTTACCAGCATGTGGAAGACTTCCGGATGAAGTCCCCACTCTCCCGGGTGAAGATCGTGTCTGCTGAGGAAGTCTGCTTCCCAGTTGTCCACTCCCGGGATGAACACTGCTGACAGTGCTATCACATGATTCTCTGCCCAGCGAAGAATCCTTGCAGCTTCTGCCATTGCACTCCTGCTTCTTGTGCCGCCCTGTCTGTTCACATGGGCGACTGCCGTGATGTTGTCCGACTGGATCAACACCGGTTTTCCCTGAAGCAGAGGTTCTGCCTGGCTTAGAGCATTGTATATTGCTCTTAGTTCCAGAATGTTTATGTGAAGAGACGTTTCCAGACTCGTCCATACTCCCTGGAAGTTTCTTCCTTGTGTGACTGCTCCCCAGCCTCTCAGGCTGGCGTCCGTGGTCACCAGGATCCAATCCTGTATGCCGAATCTGCGGCCCTCCAATAGATGAGGACTCTGCAACCACCACAGAAGAGACACCCTTGTCCTTGGAGACAGGGTTATCCGTAGGTGCATCTGAAGATGCGACCCTGACCATTTGTCCAACAGATCCCTTTGGAAAATTCTTGCGTGGAATCTGCCAAATGGAATTGCTTCGTAAGAAGCCACCATTTTTCCCAGGACTCTTGTGCATTGATGTACAGACACCTTTCCTGGTTTTAGGAGGTTCCTGACAAGCTCGGATAACTCCTTGGCTTTTTCCTCCGGGAGAAAAACCTTTTTCTGAACCGTGTCAGAATCATCCCTAGGAACAGCAGCCGAGTTGTCGGCATTAACTGGGATTTTGGAATATTCAGAATCCACCCGTGCTGTTTTAGCACTTCTTGAGACAGTGCTAATCCCATCTCTAGCTGTTCTCTGGACCTTGCCCTTATTAGGAGATCGTCCAAGTATGGGATAATTAATATGCCTTTTCTTCGAAGAAGAATCATCATCTCGGCCATTACCTTTGTAAAGATCCGAGGTGCCGTGGACAATCCGAACGGCAGCGTCTGAAACTGATAGTGACAGTTTTGTACAACGAACCTGAGGTACCCCTGGTGTGAGGGGTAAATTGGAACGTGGAGATACGCATCCTTGATGTCCAAGGATACCATAAAGTCCCCCTCTTCCAGGTTCGCTATCACTGCTCTGAGTGACTCCATCTTGAACTTGAACTTCTTTATGTACAGGTTCAAGGACTTCAGATTTAGAATAGGCCTTACCGAGCCATCCGGCTTCGGTACCACAAAAAGAGTGGAATAATACCCCTTCCCTTGTTGTAGAAGAGGTACCTTGACTATCACCTGCTGAGAGTACAGCTTGTGAATGGCTTCCAAAACCGTCTCCCTTTCGGAGGGGGACGTTGGTAAAGTAGACTTCAGGAAACGGCGAGGTGGATCTGTCTCTAATTCCAACCTGTACCCTTGAGATATTATCTGCAGGATCCAGGGATCTACCTGCGAGTGAGCCCACTGCGCGCTGTAATTTTTGAGACGACCGCCCACCGTCCCCGAGTCCGCTTGAGAAGCCCCAGCGTCATGCTGAGGCTTTTGTAGAAGCCGGGGAGGGCTTCTGTTCCTGGGAAGGAGCTGCGTGTTGCTGTCTCTTCCCTCGACCTCTGCCTCGTGGCAGATATGAATAGCCCTTTGCTCTCTTATTTTTAAAGGAACGAAAGGGCTGCGGTTGAAAAGTCGGTGCCTTTTTATGTTGGGGAGTGACTTGAGGTAGAAAGGTGGATTTCCCGGCTGTAGCCGTGGCCACCAAATCTGATAGACCGACTCCAAATAACTCCTCCCCTTTATACGGCAAAACTTCCATATGCCGTTTTGAATCCGCATCGCCTGTCCACTGTCGCGTCCATAAAGCTCTTCTGGCCGAAATGGACATAGCACTTACCCGTGATGCCAGTGTGCAGATATCCCTCTGTGCATCACGCATATAAAGAAATGCATCCTTTATTTGTTCTAACGACAGTAAAATATTGTCCCTGTCCAGGGTATCAATATTTTCAATCAGGGACTCTGACCAAACTACCCCAGCACTGCACATCCAGGCAGTCGCTACAGCTGGTCGTAGTATAACACCTGCATGTGTGTATATACTTTTTTGGATATTTTCCATCCTCCTATCTGATGGATCTTTAAGCGCGGCCGTCTCAGGAGAGGGTAACGCCACTTGTTTAGATAAGCGTGTTAGCGCCTTGTCCACCCTAGGAGGTGTTTCCCAGCGCTCCCTAACCTCTGGCGGGAAAGGGTATAATGCCAATAATTTCTTTGAAATTATCAGCTTTTTATCAGGGGCAACCCACGCTTCATTACACACGTCATTTAATTCTTCTGATTCAGGAAAAACTATAGGTAGTTTTTTCACACCCCACATAATACCCTGTTTAGTGGTACCTGTAGTATCAGCTAAATGTAACGCCTCCTTCATTGCCAAAATCATATAACGTGTGGCCCTACTGGAAAATACGGTTGATTCGTCACCGTCACCACTGGAGTCAGTGCCTGTGTCTGGGTCTGTGTCGACCGACTGAGGCAAAGGGCGTTTCACAGCCCCTGACGGTGTTTGAGTCGCCTGGACAGGCACTAATTGATTGTCCGGCCGCCTCATGTCGTCAAACGACTGCTTTAGCGTGTTGACACTATCCCGTAGTTCCATAAATAAAGGCATCCATTCTGGTGTCGACTCCCTAGGGGGTGACATCCTCATATTTGGCAATTGCTCCGCCTCCACACCAATATCGTCCTCATACATGTCGACACACACGTACCGACACACAGCAGACACACAGGGAATGCTCCTAACGAAGACAGGACCCACTAGCCCTTTGGGGAGACAGAGGGAGAGTTTGCCAGCACACACCAAAAGCGCTATATATATATCAGGGATAGCCTTATAATAAGTGCTCCCTTATAGCTGCTTTGTTATATCAAAATATCGCCATAAATTTGCCCCCCCCTCTCTGTTTTACCCTGTTTCTGTAGTGCAGTGCAGGGGAGAGACTTGGGAGCCGTCCTGACCAGCGGAGCTGTGAGAGGAAATGGCGCCGTGTGCTGAGGAGATAGGCCCCGCCCCTTTTCTGGCGGGCTCGTCTCCCGCTATTTAGAGAAATCAGGCAGGGGTTAAATATCTCCATATAGCCTCTAGGGGCTATATGTGAGGTATTTTTAGCCTTTATATAGGTTACATTTGCCTCCCAGGGCGCCCCCCCCCCAGCGCCCTGCACCCTCAGTGACCGCGTGTGAAGTGTGCTGAGAGGAAAATGGCGCACAGCTGCAGTGCTGTGCGCTACCTTTAGAAGACTGCAGGAGTCTTCAGCCGCCGATTCTGGACCTCTTCTGACTTCAGCATCTGCAAGGGGGCCGGCGGCGCGGCTCCGGTGACCATCCAGGCTGTACCTGTGATCGTCCCTCTGGAGCTTGATGTCCAGTAGCCAAGAAGCCAATCCATCCTGCACGCAGGTGAGTTGACTCCTTCTCCCCTCAGTCCCTCGCTGCAGTGATCCTGTTGCCAGCAGGAATCACTGTAAAATAAAAAACCTAGCTAAACTTTTTCTAAGCAGCTCTTTAGGAGAGCCACCTAGATTGCACCCTTCTCGGCCGGGCACAAAAATCTAACTGGAGTCTGGAGGAGGGTCATAGGGGGAGGAGCCAGTGCACACCACCTGATCTGGAAAAGCTTTACTTTTTGTGCCCTGTCTCCTGCGGAGCCGCTATTCCCCATGGTCCTTTCAGGAACCCCAGCATCCACTAGGACGATAGAGAAATAAGATTTTACTTACCGATAAATCTATTTCTCGTAGTCCGTAGTGGATGCTGGGACTCCGTAAGGACCAGGGGGATATAGCGGCTCCGCAGGAGACAGGGCACAAAATAAAAGCTTAAGGATCAGGTGGTGTGCACTGGCTCCTCCCCCTATGACCCTCCTCCAAGCCTCAGTTAGGATACTGTGCCCGGACGAGCGTACATAATAAGGAAGGATATTGAATCCCGGGTAAGACTCATACCAGCCACACCAATCACACCGTACAACTTGTGATCTGAACCCAGTTAACAGTATGATAAACGCAAAGGAGCCTCTGAAAAGATGGCTCACAACAATAATAACCCGAATTTTTGTAACAATAACTATATACAAGTAATGCAGACAATCCGCACTAGGGATGGGCGCCCAGCATCCACTACGGACTACGAGAAATAGATTTATCGATAAGTAAAATCTTATTTTCTCTGACGTCCTAGTGGATGCTGGGACTCCGTAAGGACCATGGGGATTATACCAAAGCTCCCAAACGGGCGGGAGAGTGCGGATGACTCTGCAGCACCGAATGAGAGAACTCCAGGTCCTCCTCAGCCAGGGTATCAAATTTGTAGAATTTAGCAAACGTGTTTGCCCCTGACCAAGTAGCTGATCGGCAAAGTTGTAAAGCCGAGACCCCTCGGGCAGCCGCCCAAGATGAGCCCACCTTCCTTGTGGAATGGGCTTTTACTGATTTTGGCTGTGGCAATCCTGCCACAGAATGTGCAAGCTGAATTGTACTACAAATCCAACGAGCAATCGTCTGCTTAGAAGCAGGAGCACCCAGCTTGTTGGGTGCATACAGGATAAACAGCGAGTCAGATTTTCTGACTCCAGCCGTCCTGGAAACATATATTTTCAAGGCCCTGACAACGTCAAGCAACTTAGAGTCCTCTAAGTCCCTGGTAGCCGCAGGTACCACAATAGGTTGGTTCATGTGAAATGCAGAAACCACCTTAGGTAGAAATTGAGGACGAGTCCTCAATTCCGCCATGTCAGAATGAAATATCAAGTAAGGGCTTTTATATGATAAAGCCGCCAATTCTGACACACGCCTGGCTGAAGCCAAGGCTAACAGCATCGACACCTTCCATGTGAGATATTTTAAGTCCACAGTGGAAAGTGGTTCAAACCAATGTGACTTTTGAAAACTCAACACCACATTGAGATCCCAAGGTGCCACTGGAGGCACAAAAGGAGGCTGTATGTGCAGCACCCCTTTTACAAATGTCTGAACTTCAGGTACTGAAGCCAGTTCTTTCTGGAAGAAAATCGACAGGGCCGAAATTTGAACCTTAATGGACCCTAATTTTAGGCCCATAGACAGTCCTGTTTGCAGGAAATGAAGGAAACGACCCAGTTGAAATTCCTCTGTAGGGGCCTTCTTGGCCTCACACCACGCAACATATTTACGCCAAATGCGGTGATAATGTTTTGCGGTTACGTCCTTCCTGGCTTTGACCAGAGTAGGGATGACTTCTTCTGGAATGCCTTTTTCCCTCAGGATTCGGCGTTCAACCGCCATGCCGTCAAACGCAGCCGCGGTAAGTCTTGGAACAGACAAGGCCCCTGCAGTAGCAGGTCCTTTCTTAGAGGTAGAGGCCACGGTTCGTCCGTGAGCATCTCTTGAAGTTCCGGGTACCAAGTCAGTCTTGGCCAATCCGGAACCACGAGTATAGTTCTTACTCCTCTCCTTCTTATGATTCTCAGTACTTTTGGTATGAGAGGCAGAGGAGGGAACACATACACTGACTGGTACACCCACGGCGTTACCAGAGCGTCCACTGCTATTGCCTGAGGGTCCCTTGACCTGGCGCAAGATCTGTCCAGTTTTTTGTTTAGACGTGACGCCATCATGTCCACCTTTGGTTTTTCCCAACGGTTTACAATCAGGTGGAAGACTTCTGGGTGAAGTCCCCACTCTCCCGGGTGAAGGTCGTGTCTGCTGAGGAAGTCTGCTTCCCAGTTGTCCACTCCCGGAATGAATACTGCTGACAGTGCTATCACATGATTTTCCGCCCAGCGAAGAATCCTTGCAGCTTCTGCCATTGCCCTCCTGCTTCTCGTGCCGCCCTGTCTGTTTACGTGGGCGACTGACGTGATGTTGTCCGATTGGATCAACACCGCCTGACCCTGAAGCAGAGGTTTTGCTTGACTTAGGGCATTGTAAATGGCCCTTAGTTCCAGAATGTTTATATGAAGAGACGTTTCCAAGCTTGACCACAGGCCCTGGAAATTCCTTCCCTGTGTGACTGCTCCCCAGCCTCTCAGGCTGGCATCCGTGGTTACCAGGATCCAATCCTGAATGCCAAATCTGCAGCCCTCTAGTAGATGAGCACTCTGCAGCCACCACAGGAGAGACACCCTTGTCCTTGGCGACAGGGTTATCCGCTGATGCATCTGCAGATGCGATCCGGACCATTTGTCCAGTAGATCCCACTGAAATGTTCTTGCATGGAATCTTCCGAATGGAATCGCTTCGTAAGAAGCCACCATTTTCCCCAGGACCCTCGTGCACTGATGCACTGAGACCTGTCCTGGTTTTAGGAGGTTCCTGACTAGCTCGGATAACTCCCTGGCCTTCTCCTCCGGGAGAAACACCTTCTTCTGGACTGTGTCCAGAATCATTCCTAGGAACAGTAGACGTGTCGTTGGAATCAGCTGCGATTTTGGAATATTTAGAATCCACCCGTGCTGACGTAACACTACCTGAGATAGTGCTACTCCGACTTCTAACTGTTCCCTGGATCTTGCCCTTATCAGGAGATCGTCCAAGTAAGGGATAATTGAAATGCCTTTTCTTCGTAGAAGAATCATCATTTCGGCCATTACCTTGGTAAAGACCCGAGGTGCCGTGGACAATCCAAACGGCAGCGTCTGAAACTGATAATGACAGTTTTGTACTACAAACCTGAGGTACCCTTGGTGAGAAGGGTATATCGGGACGTGGAGATAAGCATCTTTGATGTCCAGAGACACCATATAGTCCCCTTCTTCCAGGTTCGCTATCACTGCTCTGAGTGACTCCATCTTGAATTTGAACCTTTTTATGTAAGTGTTCAAGGATTTCAGATTTAAAATTGGTCTCACCGAGCCGTCCGGCTTCGGTACCACAAACAGCGTGGAATAATACCCCTTTCCTTGTTGCAGGAGGGGTACCTTGATTATCACCTGCTGGGAATACAGCTTGTGAATGGCTTCTAGAACTGCCTCCCTGTCGGAGGGAGACTTTGGTAAAGCAGACTTCAGGAAACAATGAGGGGGAAACGCCTCGAATTCCAGTTTGTACCCCTGCGATACTACCTGTAGAATCCAGGGAGCCCACTGCGCGTTGAAATTTTTGAGACGGGCCCCCACCATATCTGAGTCTGCTTGTAAAGCCCCCGCGTCATGCTGAAGACTTGGCAGAAGCAGGGGAGGGCTTCTGCTCTTGGGAAGCGGCTGCATGGTGCAGTCTTTTTCCTCTTCCTCTGCCCCGGGGCAGAAAGGAGTGGCCTTTTGCTCGCTTGTACTTATGGGAACGAAAGGACTGAGATTGAAAAGACGGTGTCTTTTTCTGCTGATGTGGAGTGACCTGGGGTAAAAAGGTGGATTTTCCAGCCGTTGCCGTGGCCACCAGGTCCGATAGACCAGCCCCAAATAACTCCTCCCCTTTATACGGCAATACTTCCATGTGCCGTTTGGAATCCGCATCCCCTGACCACTGTCGCGTCCACAACGCTCTTCTGGCAGAGATGGACATAGCACTTACTCTTGATGCCAGGGTGCAAATATCCCTCTGTGCATCACGCATATATAATAATGCATCCTTTAAATGTTCTATAGTTAACAAAATATTGTCCCTATCCAGGGTATCAATATTCTCAGTCAGGGAATCCGACCATGCGACTCCAGCACTGCACATCCAGGCTGAGGCGATTGCTGGTCGCAGTATAACACCAGTATGTGTGTATATACTTTTTAGGATATTTTCCAGCCTTCTATCAGCTGGTTCTTTGAGGGTAGCCGTATCAGGAGACGGTAACGCTACTTGTTTAGATAAACGTGTGAGCGCCTTATCTACCCTAGGGGGTGTTTCCCAACGCGCCCTAACCTCTGGTGGGAAAGGATATAATGCTAATAATTTTTTAGAAATTAGCTGTTTTTTATCGGGAGAAACCCACGCTTTTTCACACACCTCATTTATTTCCTCTGACTCAGGAAAAAATATTGGTAGTTTTTTCTCACCCCACATAATACCCTTCTTTGTGGTACTTGTAGTGTCAGAAAGGTTCAATGCCTCTTTCATTGCCGTGATCATGTAACGTGTGGCCCTACTGGACATTACGTTTGTCTCGTCACCGTCGACACTAGACTCAGTATCTGTGTCAGGGTCTGTGTCGACCCACTGAGGTAACGGGCGTTTTAGCGCCCCTGACGGTGTCTGAGACGCCTGGACAGGCACTAACTGATTTGCCGGCTGTCTCATGTCGTCAACAGTTTTTTGCAAATTGCTGACATTATCACTTAATTGTTTAAATACAATCATCCAGTCAGGTGTCGACTCCCTAGGGGGTGACATCACCAACGCAGGCAACTGCTCCGCCTCCACATAATTTTCCTCCTCATACATGTCGACACACGCGTACCGACACACAGCACACACACACCGGGAATGCTCTGATAGAGGACAGGACCCCACTTAGCCCTTTGGAGAGACAGAGGGAGAGTCTGCCAGCACACACCCAGCGCTATATATATATATATACAGGGATAACCTTATATAAGTGTTATTCCCTTATAGCTGCTGTTAATTATTGTTATTTGCTGCCAACAATGCCCCCCCTTCTCTTTTTTACCCTGATTCTGAAGCAGGACTGCAGGGGAGAGTCAGGGAGCCGTCCTTCCAGCGGAGCTGTGAGGGAAAATGGCGCTTGTGTGCTGAGGAGATAGGCTCCGCCCCTTCACGACGTCCTTATCTCCCGCTTTTTTGTGTAAAATGGCAGGGGATTAAAATACATCCATATAGCCCAGGAGCTATATGTGATGTATTCTGTTTTGCCACCTAAGGTATTCTGTTATATTGCGTCTCAGGGCGCTCCCCCCCCAGCGCCCTGCACCCTCAGTGACCGGAGTGTGAAGTGTGCTGAGAGCAATGGCGCACAGCTGCGGTGCTGTGCGCTACCTTAGTCTGAAGACAGGATGTCTTCTGCCGCCGATTTCACCGGACCTCTTCGTCTCTTCTGGCTCTGTAAGGGGGACGGCGGCGCGGCTCCGGTGACCCATCCAGGCTGAACCTGTGATCGTCCCTCTGGAGCTAATGTCCAGTAGCCTAAGAAACCCGATCCACTCTGCACTCAGGTGAGTCCGTTTCTTCTCCCCTTAGTCCCACGATGCAGTGAGCCTGTTGCCAGCAGGACTCACTGAAAATAAAAAAACCTAACTAAACTTTTATTCTAAGCAGCTCAGGAGAGCCACCTAGATTGCACCCTTCTCGGCCGGGCACAAAAATCTAACTGAGGCTTGGAGGAGGGTCATAGGGGGAGGAGCCAGTGCACACCACCTGATCCTTAAGCTTTTATTTTGTGCCCTGTCTCCTGCGGAGCCGCTATATCCCCCTGGTCCTTACGGAGTCCCAGCATCCACTAGGACGTCAGAGAAAAATATTTGTGCGTGTTCAAAGATTGTCATCATTTGCAAAGTTTTCTCTATAGTATAGTGTTAATACATGATTTGTTACATGACAGACTAACACTATGAAAAAATGCAATGTAAGCAGCAGTTTCTAACAATGTAAAGTAAATCCTCTACATACCGAGACAAAACAAAGCTCATTTTTACAATAAAAAAAAAAAAAAAAAAAAAAAAAAGACAACGTAACCAATTATATTTTTTATATACTTTTGCATGTTCATGCTTGTAAAAAAGGAAGATACCAGTATTTTCCATTACGTGTCTGTCGTGTGTGGATTATTAGATCTACACTAAAAAGGTCTACAGTCAATAGGTCTACCACTAAAGGTAGACCTGCATTAGGTCAACAGGGTCAAAAGGTTGACATAGAATAGGTACAGTAGGAAAGGTTGACAGGGTCAAAAGGTCAACATGGAAATAGTAGACAAAAAAAAAAAAGAGGATTTATGGCACTTACCAATGTTAAATCTATCTGCGAGGTACACTGGATTCCACAGGAAATACATTGGGGTGTAGAGATGGATCTTGATCCAGAGGCACCAACAGGCTAAAGCTTTAAACTGTCCCAGGATGCATTGGGGACTCCTCTATAACCTCACCTCCAGGCACTGAGAGCTCAGTTTCATTAACCAGTCCAATGCAGTAGCAAGTAAGAGAGACAGTAGATGTTAGTCACATAGAACCACATTCTCACGACAGGAGAAGGGACCAGCAGCTAATGCCATAGAAACCAAGTGCGTCAGGGCGGGCGCCCTGTGGAACCCAGTGTACCTCGCAGAAAAATTTAACAATGGTAAGTCTACCATAAATCTTCTTTTCTGCATCGGGGTACACTGTGTTCCACAGGGAATACATTGGGGATGTCCTAAAGCAGTTCCTCAAGGGAGGGGATGCGCCTTAGCAGGTATGAGAACCTGGCATCCTTTGGAAGCATCCAAGGAGGCGGAAGTATCAAAGGCATAGAACCTAATAAAAACGTGTTCACCGAGGACCACGTAGCCACCTTGCACAATTGTTCTACGGATGCGCAACGGCAGGCCGCCCAAGAAGGTCCGAGTAGCAGGAGCTGGAGGTCCATCCTGTGCATAAGCTTGTGCAATCGCCATTCTAATCCATCTGGCCGAGATTTGCTTATTCGCAGGCCAGCCACGTTTGTGAAAACCAAAAAGTACAAAAAGGGTGTCTGACCTCCTGATAGAGGCAGTCCTCTTCACGTAGATATACGGAGAGCCTGTACCACCTCCAAACACCGCACTGTGGAGGACAAACCAGAAGAGATGAAGGCCGGAACCATAATCTCTGGGTTAAGGTGAAAAGATGACACCACCTTAGATAAATAACCAGGGCAAGTTCTAAGAACTGCCCGGTCAAGGTGAAAGATCAGGAAGGGTGGACGACAGGACAAAGCACCTAGGTCTGACACCCTCCTAACAGAGGCAACAGCCAGCAGAAACAGGACTTTGGCTGTGAACCATGTAAGGTCCACTGACTCAAGAGGATCAAATGGAGACTCATGCAGGGCATTCAGGACAACAGACAGATCCCATGGAGCCACAGGAGGGACATAGGGATGCTGAATCCGTAAAACACCCTGAGTGAAAGTATGAACGTCAGGAATAGACGCAATGTTTCTCTGAAACCACACCGACAAGGCAGATATATGAACCTTGAGGGAGGCCAGACGAAGGCCTAAGTCCAGGCATTGTTGTAGAAAAACCGGAACTCTGGAAGCTTTGAATTTGTATGCATCGTAATTCTTAGCAGCACACCAGGTGAAGTAAGAATTCCAGACCCTGTAATATAGCTGTGCAGATGCCAGGATTCGGGCCTTTAGCATAGTTTGGATGACCGCCTCGGAGAATCCTTTGGCCCTCAGGAGTGATACTTCAAGAGCAACGCTGTCAAAGCCAGTCTGGCCAGGTCCGGGTAGACACAAGGGCCCTGAACGAGGAAGTCTGGGCGTTGAGGAAGTAGAAGAGGACGCTCCATCAATAAACCCTGCAGGTCTGAGAACCAATGCCGCCTGGGCCACACTGGAGCGGCATGCACGGCCTGACGACTAAAGAAATCCGCTTCCCAGTTGAGGGCTTCCGGAATGAACAGTGCCGATATTGCTGGCAGATGGCGTTCCACCCAAAGAAGGATTTTGGACACTTCCATCATTGCCATGCGGCTTCGAATGGCTTCTTGATGGTTTATGTATGCCACTGTAGTGGCGGTTGTCTGACCGTCCTTGAACAGGCCTGTTCTTTAACAGAGGCAGGGCGAGAGAAAACATTGAACATTGCCCGCAATTCCAGAATGTTTATCGGGAGGAGCGATTCCTCCTTGGTCCACCGACCCTGGAAAGAGTATTGCTCCAACACCACGCCCCAGCCCCTCAGACTGGCATCCATAGACAGTAGGAGATCCAGAAGGGACAGCCCCTGCTTAACTGCTGGTCCCGTAGACACCAAGTCAGCGATAGACGAACCTCCTGAGTCAAGGAGATCATGTGAGACCTGATCCGATGAGGTAGGCCGTCCCACTTGAAAAGTATTAACTTCTGCAGAGGGCGGGAATGAAATTGAGCGTACTCTACCATGTCGAAAGCCGACACCATCAAGCCTAGTACTTGCATCGCCAAGTGTATAGACACTCTTGGGCGAGAGGAAATATCTTATCTTGTCCTGAAGGTTCAGGATTTTCTCTGGGAGACAGCCGCTGTGCGTGTCCAGCAGTGCCCCCAGGTGCACCATGCTCCAAGCAGGGACCAGCGAGGACTTCTTCCAGTTGATGAGCCATCCGTGGGCTTGTAGGAAGTGTACCGTCAGTTGCAGAAGACTGAGGAGGACATCGTGGGAGTTTGCCAGGATCAGCAAGTCGTCCAGATACGGCAGGATCCTTACTCTCTGGCGACGGAGATTAGCCGTCATCACCGCCATAACCTTGGTGAAGATCCGAGGGGCCGTGGCCAGTTCAAACGGCAGAGCTTGGAACGGATAGTGAAGGTTGCCAATGGCAAACCACAGATATTGCTTATGCGACATGGCAATAGATATATGCAGGTAAGCATCTTGTATATCCAGGGATACCATATAATCCCTGGGTTCCACGGCCATTACAATTGAGCGCAGTGTTTCTATACGGAACTTGGATACTCTCACAAACTTGTTCAATGATTTGAGGTTGAGTATAGGCCGGAAAGACCCATTGGGTTTCGTACTAGAAACAGAGTCTAGTAGTATCCTCTGCCTCTCTGGGATAGAGGTACCGGCACCACCACTCCTGTATCCAGGAGGGAACTCACAACCATTTGTAGAGCTTGCGCCTTTAACGGATCCAAAGGAATAACCGTTGTGCAGGACTGGCGAGTGGGACACCTCTTGAAAGAGACTGTGTACCCGTGAGAGACAACTTCTTGCACCCCTGCGTCTGAAGTAGTCTTTAACCAAACCTCGATGAATAATTGAAGTCGGCCTCCCATTCTGAGATCCCCTAGGGGGAGGCCTGTCCAGTCATGCAGCAGGCTTGTCGTGTTTAGAAGCAGGCTGACGGGCTGCCCAGGCTTGTTTAGCCTTGGGCTTTGTGGTTTTGGAAGCACGAGATTGTCTCGGGTATGCCTAACCTTTTGCTTTCCCTTGAGGCGAAAAGTGGTACCTTTTGCCTTCTGTCCAGAAGGAGTAGTGTTAGGGAGAAAGGCAGTCTTAGCAGTCACCAAATCAGTCACAATTATATTGAGATCTTCTCCAAACAGGATGTCTCCCTTAAAAGGGAGTACCTTTCAAGGTCTTTTTGGAGTCCAGGTCCACCTTCCATGACCTCAACCACAGAATACAGTGAGCCAGGATGGACATAGTCGATGCCTTGGCCGCCAACACACCTGCCTCAGAGGACGCCTACTAAATGTAATAGGCGGCGGTGGTAATGAGACAGGTACTGTCCGCAAACGTCAGATATATCCTGAGGCAGCTCTTCCTCTAATGTCTGAACCCATGCTTCAAATCCTTTTGCAGCCCAAGAGGCTGCTATAGTGGGGATATGTACAGCACCTGTAAGGGAGTAAATAAACTTCAGGCATCCTCCACACACTTATCTGTCAATTCCTTCAGTGAGGTGACAGTAGTGACAGGCAGAGTAGATGACACCACTAGTCGGGTGACATGGGAATCCACCGGTGGTGAATTTTCATGCTTGTTACACAAATCTGTAGGGAGAGGATAGCAAGCTACCATCCCATTTAGACAGGGAGAATTTCTACCCTGGAGAAGACCAGGGTTCTTGTCATATGTTCACTAGATGGTCAGAATGCGTTAATATTTTAGTTACCTTCCAACGTTTGAACTTATCAGGTTTCTTAGACCCCGTAGTGGAATCATCAGCAGTGATTTGTAGGATCTGCTTAATCTACAATCTGTTAATGACATCAACCTGAGTTGAGTAGTAGATTCCTTGTCAGAAGCAGCTGTCTGACGGGACAGTACACTCCCCATCCTCATAAGAAGAATCTTCTGAGATATTAGTGGATTGTGAGGAGGAAATAGCCCGCTTAGATGACCCCGTGACGCGAGAGTGACTTGGGGCAGTTTTACGTCTAACCAAGGATTGACTCAATTGCTGCAACTGGGTAGACAAATTATCCGCCCAAGGCGGATTTACCAAAGGGGACAATGTGGGTCTGTAATTGCACAGGACGTACCATAAAGGGCGTAAGGAGTGTCACAAGCTTATTTAGCATAGCTGAGAACGCCGCCCAAGGTGGCTCCTGATTGATTACAGGAGCCGTAGACTGAATGGGAGATGTATGGCACATAGTACACAGACCGTCATAAAATACTTCCCCCTCAGGCAAATCCTTTGCGCAAGCGTGTCCTCGGATATCCCGCCCTCTGTGTTAGACATGATTAGTGAAGGCAACCGCAGAGCATATTAGTACAATACAGCCAGACAGAGTACAATACCTGCGAATAAACTCCCTAGTATGTGGCTGCGCACACAGTACACATACACCAACGAATAAGTCCGGCATTAGGTGATTGAGTACATATTAATCGGTAAATACTGTGAAGCACTATAAATGGAGCCTGATGCACCTAGTACCCTAGGGTACAGAATACAGTGATATAGCTGGGATACACTGAAAGTGAAATCCACACAGTAGGTACAGGCAGTCACAGTGACAATGCAGATAATTATTTTAGTAACACAATAAAACTGGACTAGTATATGTATATTATATATAACAATGCACGGTCTGAGACTGGATGTATATATCAGAATACTCGTACAATATATTCTGGCACAGATACACTTGTTCTTAACTAACGCTATCTTAATATTGACATGTAGAATTCTTAAGTGCTTGTAAAACCACGGCGCTCATGTACAGGTGGGTTTACAAAGGAGACCTTGCACTGCAGTCCCGGAGACCAGCGGCATCTATTTTAGAAATAGCGCCCAGCATCTCAGCCAGGGAGTGTGAGGCAGCTCCAGGGTGGGAACACCAGCAGTAGATGGCGCCCTGGGCCAGGGGATGGGCTACAGGTCAAGTGCCGGGTCACCTATGCTTGACTTCACCACCTGGTACTATGGAGTCTTATTAAAGTGGATACTAGTATATCCGACCTGTACTCCTATGCCCTGGTGGATATAGTGGCGTCCCTGCTCGGTTACAGTGTCCACACCAGCGTTGCAGTCAGTCTCCTTAGACTGCGATCGTAACGAGCTTTAATGGCGGGTCCCGCCTGGGGGAGCCTCTTGCCTCCTCCCTTCAGTAGCAGCTACGCGAACCAGGAGAGCGTCTGCGGCCGTGTGCCTAAGCCGGAGCATCTCCGCCGCAAGTTCCCGGGAACAGAGCAAGCGGGAGTATGCAATGCCGCTGGGGAGGTGACGGAGCCACAGCACAGAATATCACCCTGACATGTAAGTGCTGCAGAACTTGAAGTGTTCTAAAAGGTTTTTCAGGGCTGCCCAGTTAAGTGGCCCCCTTGTTAAGTGACCTGCTCATGCAGGCACAAACTTGAAACTGTGCTCCAGTGCCTGGAGGCAGGGTTATAGAGGACGCCCCAATGCATCCTGGGACAGCTAAAGCTTTAACCTGTTGGTGCCTGGATCAAGATCCATCTGTAGACCCCTGATGTATTCCCTGTGGAACACAGTGTACCCCGCTGCAGAAAGGTAGACACATTTTTTGTTTGTTTTGTCACTTTTCTGACACAAACAAGCCCCAAAAGTGTACTGCTTCACTCACCATGCTTCGGGCAAGGTTACTATTCCCAATCGTATTCCATGTAGATGATAAAGTATGAAAAAGTTGGAAAAAAACAAAATGAAAAAACAAAAAACAAATGAAAAACAGCTTGTGTCTATACCGTATGTGTGCCGACCTTTTGACTATGTCGACCTAATGCATGTCTACCATTAGTGGTAGACCCATTGACTGTAGACCTTTTTAGTGTAGATCTATAGTCCCGATACCGCAGTCTGGTGCGCAAGATAGAACGTTTTTACTCACAGAAAATAAATCGCTAAAATCTGACACGTTTCATTTAATCTATTACGGCTACTAATTTAGAGCTGGACATATTCTACTAGATAGAATGCCATGGTGACTAAACAGTGCTCTCACTACAGCCCATTACTTACACAGCCATCGATCGTTCCATTGTCAAACTGCTGCTTATTTATACAAGCCTGGATGGGAATAATGTATTGTCTATCTATATTATCCTTAGGACCTTAGAGCTCTTACTGGTATCTTAACACTAATCTGCCTAGCATATACAAGCACTGTGTTGAATATGTAATATTATTAGATTCTCACGTTTTAACTGTATTGCAAAATATGACTAGAAAAATAAATATATTTTAAAAAACACTTTTTTTACCTAGTCTTTAATTAATGTTATCAAGATACCATTACAAGTCCTATCTTCCTTAGGATGCATAGGCCATAAACACATTTTAAATTAGAAAACGTAAACAATGCAGCCCATAAAAATAAATGCCCATTATGTGAGAAAAAGGCCACTAAGCTCACAGTTTTCATCCATACTTCCAGAGAAACCGGTCCAGCTCTGTAGTAGAACGCGACTAGATGCATGACCCTGAAGTTAAATACATGTAAAGGAGTAATACCAATCAAGGACTACCATGGATTGTATGAGGAAAGGAATGTTACTGGCACAGATTAATACTTACAAGGCACAGATAAGATGATCCTGTAGTAGATTCCCTCTGTTGATGTCTGTCCACCGCAGCTCCATTCCAGCATCACCTTCCTCCACGTACTGCAATTGCTTCTGAAAACACTCCAAGTTGATCCAGGAAATCCAGCGAAATTGTCCTCAATCACGCCCTCCAAAGTCTCCACCTGCAGTCATGATGTCTCAAAGAGGTTTTAATAATACATGTTTTCTTTACCCTTTAGCCAAACAACATTCCGGCAGGTATAAAGGGTGTGCAAAACTCTGAAGTGAAAACTTATTTTCATTTCTGAGCAAATCTTTGCATCGTTCAACCTCTTGAAAGTATCTTATAAATAACATCCTTCCAATATAACAGGGAGAATTCTCCCTGAGCCTCTTAGCATCAGCAAATCACTAAATGTACCAATCGCATCCAAGTGGTACTGTTATCAGCTAAGTGCACTGTCAGTAAAAGTTAGACGCCAGTATATTTCTTGTAGTGGGCATGTGCGTAAAGTTGGAGTAGGCAGTATGGGGGCGATTTAATGTTTTTATGGGTGTTGGCATATTGTGCTGTCACATGGGCGAACATGCTGCCAGTGTCATTTCATTGCCGTATGGGTGCATATACAGGACTTTTTGCCTCATGGACAGCACTTTAATCGGGATTAGAAGTTTTGTGCCGTTAAATCCGGCACTTCTGGGCGCGAGCAGCCCATTAAACCATTGAATCGCCTCCTATATGACCAGTAGAACTATAAACCAGCGTAAAACATGAATGCTTGTAAATATGGGACTACAATAAATAATCAAAATGCACTGTAAACAGCAACAGGGCTCTGACTTTCCAAGCTTGGGCTCTATTAACATGCTTGACAGAGTGCTATGGGTGAATATAAGGCGTGGCAAAACACACAGAGCACCATGGAATTCTCTTCAGAGTGGATGCTATATATGTAGTATATAAAGGTGATGAGCAATTGTTCCCACATAGGCCCTCATTCCGAGTTGTTCGCTCGCTAGCTGCTTTTAGCAGCCGTGCAAACGCTAAGCCGCCACCTTCTGGGAGTGTATCTTAGCAGAAGTGTGAATGAAAGGATCGCAGAACAGCTGCAAAATTTTTTTCGAGTAGCTCCAGACCTACTCCTAGCTTGCGATCACTTCAGACTATTAAGTTCCAGTTTTGACGTCACGAACACGCCCTGCGTTCGGTCAGCCACGCCCGCGTTTTCCCAGGCAAACCCTGCGTTTGTATCTGACACGCCTGCGTTTTTACACACACTCCACCGAAAACGGTCAGTTACCTCCCAGAAACACCCAGTTCCTGTCAATCACTCTGCTGCCAGCAGTGCGATTGAAAAGCGTTGCTAGACCTTGTGTGAAACTGTATCGTTTGTTGTGAAATAACATTGCACGTGCGCATTGCGTCCCATACGCAGAAATGCCGCTTTTTAACCTGATCGCTGCGCTGTGAACAACTGCAGCTAGCGATCAACTCGGAATGACCCCCATAATGCACACTTCTTACTCTAGAAATTGTGTCTGACCGTAGACCACTGCCTAGAACTCTGAAACTGTGTGTGTTTTGTTCTTTATTAATCTACACTATTACAACACTGTATTCCAATGCCTAGAAAGCTTTCTCCTTTCCGAGGACAGTTAACTAGTATACTGGGAAGAAAAAAAAAGCGAAAAAAAAAATAAGAAATTTACTTACCGATAATTCTATTTCTCGTAGTCCGTAGTGGATGCTGGGGACTCCGTCAGGACCATGGGGAATAGCGGCTCCGCAGGAGACAGGGCACAAAAGCAAGCTTTTAGGATCACATGGTGTGTACTGGCTCCTCCCCCTATGACCCTCCTCCAAGCCTCAGTTAGGTACTGTGCCCGGACGAGCGTACACAATAAGGAAGGATCTTGAATCCCGGGTAAGACTCATACCAGCCACACCAATCACACCGTACAACTTGTGATCTGAACCCAGTTAACAGTATGATAACAAAGAAGTAGCCTCTTAGAAAAGATGGCTCACAACAATAATAACCCGATTTTTGTAACAATAACTATGTACAAGTAATGCAGACAATCCGCACTTGGGATGGGCGCCCAGCATCCACTACGGACTACGAGAAATAGAATTATCGGTAAGTAAATTCTTATTTTCTCTAACGTCCTAAGTGGATGCTGGGGACTCCGTCAGGACCATGGGGATTATACCAAAGCTCCCAAACGGGCGGGAGAGTGCGGATGACTCTGCAGCACCGAATGAGAGAACTCCAAGTCCTCTTTAGCCAGAGTATCAAATTTGTAAAATTTTACAAACGTGTTCTCCCCTGACCACGTAGCTGCTCGGCAAAGTTGTAATGCCGAGACCCCTCGGGCAGCCGCCCAAGATGAGCCCACCTTCCTTGTGGAGTGGGCTTTTACAGTTTTAGGCTGTGGCAGGCCTGCCACAGAATGTGCAAGTTGAATTGTGCTACAGATCCAACGAGCAATCGTCTGCTTAGACGCAGGAGCACCCATCTTGTTGGGTGCATACAAGATAAACAACGAGTCAGATTTTCTGACTCCAGCTGTCCTTGAAATATATATTTTCAATGCTTTGACAACGTCCAGTAACTTGGAGTCCTCCAAGTCGCTAGTAGCCGCAGGCACCACAATAGGCTGGTTCAAGTGAAAAGCCGAAACCACCTTAGGGAGAAAATGAGGACGTGTCCGCAGTTCTGCCCTGTCCGAATGGAAAATCAGATATGGGCTTTTGTACGATAAAGCCGCCAACTCTGAAACTCTCCTGGCTGAAGCCAGGGCCAATAGCATGGTTACTTTCCATGCAAGATACTTCAAATCTACCGATTTGAGAGGCTCAAACCAATGAGATTTGAGAAATTCCAAAACTACGTTTAGATCCCACGGTGCCACTGGAGGCACAATTGGGGGTTGTATATGTAGTACACCCTTGACAAAAGTTTGTACTTCAGGCACTGAAGCCAATTCTTTCTGGAAGAAGATTGATAAGGCCGAAATTTGAACTTTAATAGACCCCAATTTGAGGCCCATAGACAATCCTGCCTGCAGGAAATGTAGGAATCGACCCAATTGAAATTCTTCCGTTGGGGCCTTCTTGGCCTCACACCACGCAACATATTTTCTCCAAATGCGGTGATAATGTTGTGCGGTCACTTCCTTCCTAGCTTTAATCAAGGTAGGAATAACTTCCTCTGGAATGCCCTTTTCTTTTAGAATCCGGCGTTCAACCGCCATGCCGTCAAACGCAGTCGCGGTAAGTCTTGGAACATACAAGGTCCCTGCTGAAGCAGATCCCTTCTTAGAGGTAGAGGCCACGGATCTTCCGTGAGCATCTCTTGAAGTTCCGGATACCAAGTTCTTCTTGGCCAATCCGGAGCCACTAGTATTGTTCTTACTCCCCTTTTCCGTATAATTCTCAGTACCTTTGGTATGAGAGGCAGAGGAGGAAACACATACACTGACTGGTACACCCACGGTGTTACCAGAGCGTCCACAGCTATTGCCTGAGGGTCTCTTGACCTGGCGCAATATCTGTCCAGTTTTTTGTTGAGGCGAGACGCCATCATGTCCACCTTTGGTTTTTCCCAATGGTTCACAATCATGTGGAAAACTTCCGGATGAAGTCCCCACTCTCCCGGGTGAAGGTCGTGTCTGCTGAGGAAGTCTGCTTCCCAGTTGTCCACTCCCGGGATGAACACTGCTGACAGTGCTATGACATGATTTTCCGCCCAGCGAAGAATCCTTGCAGCTTCTGTCATTGCTCTTCTGCTTCTCGTGCCGCCTTGTCTGTTTACGTGGGCGACTGCCGTGATGTTGTCCGACTGGATCAACACCGGCTGACCCTGAAGCAGCGGTTTCGCCAAGCTTAGAGCATTGTAGATTGCTCTTAGCTCTAGTATATTTATGTGAAGAGACGTCTCCAGGTTTGACCATACACCCTGGAAGTTTCTTCCCTGTGTGACTGCTCCCCAGCCCCGTAGGCTGGCATCCGTAGTCACCAGGACCCAGTCCTGTATGCCGAACCTGCGGCCCTCTAACAGATGGGCACTCTGCAACCACCACAGGAGAGACAACCTTGTCCTTGGTGACAGTGTTATCCGCTGATGCATGTGCAGATGCGATCCGGACCATTTGTCCAGCAGATCCCACTGAAATATTCGTGCATGGAATCTGCCGAATGGAATTGCTTCGTAAGAAGCCACCATCTTTCCCAGGACTCTTGTGCATTGATGTACTGACACATTTCCTGGTTTTAGGAGGTTCCTGACAAGTTCGGATAACTCCCTTGCTTTCTCCTCCGGGAGAAACACCTTTTTCTGAACCGTGTCCAGAATCATTCCCAGGAACAGCAGACGTGTTGTCGGGGACAATTGAGATTTTGGAAGATTCAGAATCCACCCGTGTTGTTGAAGCACTACTTGGGTTAGTGCTACACCGACTTCCAGCTGTTCTCTGGACTTTGCCCTTATCAGGAGATCGTCCAAGTAAGGGATAATTAATACGCCTTTTCTTCGTAGAAGAACCATCATTTCGGTCATTACCTTGGTAAAGACCCGAGGTGCCGTGGACAAACCAAACGGCAGCGTTTGAAACTGATAATGACAGTCTTGTATCACGAACCTGAGATACCCTTGGTGTGAGGGGTAAATTGGGACATGCAGATAAGCATCTTTTATGTCCAGGGACACCATGAAGTCCCCTTCTTCCAGATTCGCTATCACTGCTCTTAGTGACTCCATCTTGAACTTGAATTTCTGTATGTACAGGTTCAAGGATTTCAGATTTAGAATAGGTCTTACCGAACCGTCCGGCTTCGGTACCACAAATAGTGTGGAATAATACCCCTTTCCCTGTTGTAGGAGGGGTACCTTGACTATCACCTGCTGAGAATACAGCTTGTGAATGGCTTCCAATACCGTCGCCCTTTCTGAGGGAGACGTTGGTAAAGCAGACTTTAGGAAACGGCGAGGGGGAGATCTTTCGAATTCCAACATGTAACCCTGAGATACTATCTGCAGGATCCACGGGTCCACCTGTGAGCGAGCCCACTGATTGCTGAAAATCTTTAGTCGACCCCCCACCGCTCCTGAGTCCGCTTGTAAAGCCCTAGCGTCATGCTGATGGCTTTGTAGAACCCGGGGCGGGCTTCTGGTCCTGGGCAGGGGCTGCTTGCTGCCCTCTCTTACCCTTTCCTCTGCCTCGTGGCAGATAAGACTGTCCTTTTGCCCGCTTGTTTTTATAGGAGCGAAAGGACTGCGGCTGAAAAGACGGTGTCTTTTTCTGTTGGGAGGGGGTCTGAGGTAAAAAAGTGGATTTGCCGGCAGTTGCCGTGGCCACCAGATCCGATAGACCAACCCCAAATAATTCCTCTCCTTTATATGGCAATACTTCCATATGCCTTTTGGAATCCGCATCACCTGACCACTGTCGCGTCCATAAACTTCTTCTGGCAGATATGGACATCGCAATTACTCTCGATGCCAGAGTGCAAACATCCCTCTGAGCATCTCGCATATAAAGAAACGCATCCTTTAATTGCTCTAGAGCAGGGGTGTCAAACTCAAATTCATCGGGGGCCGCATCAGCAGTTTGGTCCCCATCAAAGGGCCGGTTGTATCTGTAGGTCTATCCAAAATTTACCGCTCCACCTGCCTTATATGTGCCCAGCCATCTGCCCCCTTTTATAGTGCCCAGCCATGTGCCCCCTTTTATAGTGCACAGGTCCCCATTTTACACATTGCGGCAGGCACAGGTCCCCATTTTACACATTGCGGCAGGCACAGGTCCCCATTTTACACATAGCGGCAGGTACAGGTCCCCATTTTACACATTGTGGCAGGCACAGGTCCCCATTTTACACATAGCGGCAGGTACAGGTCCCCATTTTACACATTGTGGCAGGCACAGGTCCCCATTTTACACATTGTGGCAGGCACAGGTCCCCATTTTACACATTGTGGCAGGCACAGGTCCCCATTTTACACATAGCGGCAGGCACAGGTCCCCATTTTACACATTGTGGCAGGCACAGGTCCCCATTTTACACATTGTGGCAGGCACAGGTCCCCATTTTACACATTGTGGCAGGCACAGGTCCCCATTTTACACATAGCGGCAGGTACAGGTCCCCATTTTACACATTGTGGCAGGCACAGGTCCCCATTTTACACATAGCGGCAGGTACAGGTCCCCATTTTACACATTGTGGCAGGCACAGGTCCCCATTTTACACATTGTGGCAGGCACAGGTCCCCATTTTACACATAGCGGCAGGTACAGGTCCCCATTTTACACATTGTGGCAGGCACAGGTCCCCATTTTACACATAGCGGCAGGTACAGGTCCCCATTTTACACATTGTGGCAGGCACAGGTCCCCATTTTACACATTGTGGCAGGCACAGGTCCCCATTTTACACATAGCGGCAGGTACAGGTCCCCATTTTACACATTGTGGCAGGCACAGGTCCCCATTTTACACATTGTGGCAGGCACAGGTCCCCATTTTACACATAGCGGCAGGTACAGGTCCCCATTTTACACATTGTGGCAGGCACAGGTCCCCATTTTACACATTGCGGCAGGTGGTGGAAGGAGGGAGAGAGAGAGAAAGAGAGGAAGGGAGAGGGGCTGACTTACATTTGAAGCGGTTCTCGCCGCTCTTCAGCCGCCTCTCCCTCCTCGTCTGCGCGGCTCCCTTCTCCCTCCTCCGACGGGGTTTCGTTGAATGACGCGTTTGCGCCGTGACGTCACAATCGCGTCATTCCGCGAAACCCCGCCCCCCCCGAGCTGGGCACTCGGGAGACGGGGGTTTCATGGCGGCGGCACCGCGGGCCATCAGACGAGGTCTGGCGGGCCGGATTTGGCCCGCGGGCCTTGTCTTTGACACCCCTGCTCTAGAGTCAATAAAATACTGTCCCTATCCAGGGTATCAATATTTTCAGTCAGGGAATCCAACCACACTACCCCAGCACTGCACATCCAGGCTGAGGCTATTGCTGGTCGGAGTATAACACCAGTATGCGTGTATATACTCTTCAGGGTAGTTTCCAGCCTCCTATCTGCTGGATCCTTGAGGGCGGCCGTATCTGGAGACGGCAACGCCACTTGTTTTGATAAACGTGTGAGCGCTTTATCCACCCTAGGGGGTGTTTCCCAGCGCGCCCTAACCTCTGGTGGGAAAGGGTATAATGCCAATAACTTCTTAGAAATTAGCAGTTTTCTATCTGGGTTAACCCACGCTTCATCACACACGTCATTCAATTCCTCTGATTCTGGAAAAGCTACAGGTAGTTTTTTCACCCCCCACATAATACCCCTTTTTGAGGTACCTGCAGTATCAGAGATCTGCAAAGCCTCCTTCATTGCCGTGATCATATAACGTGTGGCCCTATTGGAAAATACGTTTGTTTCTTCACCGTCGACACTAGATTCATCTGTGTCGGTACCTGTGTCGACTGACTGAGGTAAGGGACGTTTTACAGCCCCTGACGGTGTCTGAGACGCCTGAGCAGGTACTAACTGGTTTTCCGGCCGTCTCATTTCGTCAACTGACTTTTGTAATGTACTAACATTATCACGTAATTCCATAATTAAAGCCATCCATTCCGGTGTCGCCTCCCTAGGGGGTGACATCACCATTACCGGCAATTGCTCCGCCTCCACACCAACATCGTCCTCATACATGTCGACACACACGTACCGACACACAGCAGACACACAGGGAATGATCTTATCGAAGACAGGACCCCACTAGCCCTTTGGGGAGACAGAGGGAGAGTTTGCCAGCACACACCAAAAGCGCTATAAAATGTATATAAACAACCCTAAAAGGTGTTGTTTTTGTTATATGCGCTTTAAATATATAAATATCGCCAAAATATGCCCCCCATCTCTTTGTTACCCTGTTTCTGTAGTGCAGTGCAGGGGAGAGTCCTGGGAGCCTTCCTCACAGCGGAGCTGAGCAGGAAAATGGCGCTGTGTGCTGAGGAGAATAAGCCCCGCCCCCTATCCGGCGGGCTTTTCTCCCGGGTTTTGAGATATCTGGCCTGGGTTAAATACATACATATAGCCTCAATGGCTATATGTGATGTATTCTTTGCCATCAAAGGTATTAAATATTGATCCCCAGGGGGATCGGCGGCGCGGCTCCGGGACGAACCCCAGGATGACCTGTGTTCCGACTCCCTCTGAAGCTATGTCCAGTAGCCTAAGACTCCAATCCATCCTGCACGCAGGTGAGTTGAAAATCTCTCCCCTAAGTCCCTCGATGCAGTGAGCCTGTTGCCAGCAGGACTCACTGAAAATAATAAACCTAAAAACTTTTTCTAAGCAGCTCTTTAGGAGAGCCACCTAGATTGCACCCTGCTCGGACGGGCACAAAAACCTAACTGAGGCTTGGAGGAGGGTCATAGGGGGAGGAGCCAGTACACACCATGTGATCCTAAAAGCTTGCTTTTGTGCCCTGTCTCCTGCGGAGCCGCTATTCCCCATGGTCCTGACGGAGTCCCCAGCATCCACTAGGACGTTAGAGAAAAAAGCTTTAAATGTATTATATGTTTCAGAAGTTCAATAACTGAAATATCCACCACCCGCTTTTTGTAAGAATATGTATGTTTTAATGGTTTTTAAAATTATTGCTCTCCTTTAAGTACTGGTTCTCTCCAGGAGAAGTATAGCACGTGTGTGTACTTTGTAAGTATTACACATAAAAACACTATATTAATAAATATGTAGAAATCAGGACACTAACATGCTGGTAATTAATTGCTCATTATACCGGAAAGGAATGAGGAAGACACTACTAGGAATTTTTAGTGGATACTCATGTGGCAGAATTAAATTGTTGATCCCCCTCCTGCCCCTTATGTTTGAGCATCAACTGGAACTTTTTGCATCAAACCGATTAGTTTGGGCCTGACAAACGAGATATAAACAATTGAATATCTCCTCCTCAAGGGAAAAAAATAAGAATTTACTCACCGGTAATTCTATTTCTCGTAGTCCGTAGTGGATGCTGGGAACTCCGTAAGGACCATGGGGAATAGCGGGCTCCGAAGGAG
Organism: Pseudophryne corroboree; assembly: GCF_028390025.1. NCBI lineage: Eukaryota > Metazoa > Chordata > Amphibia > Anura > Myobatrachidae > Pseudophryne > Pseudophryne corroboree. The sequence goes on along the minus strand of NC_086448.1, from coordinate 742,853,397 downwards.
ACTGGGCACTCTAAGAAAGAATTAGGACTACCTGGTGTGCACTGGCTCCTCCCTCTATGCCCCTCCTCCAGACCTCAGTTAGGGAAACTGTGCCCGGAAGAGCTGACACAACAAGGAAGGGATTTGGAATCCCGGGTAAGACTCATACCAGCCACACCAATCACACCATACAACTCGTGATACTATATCCAGTTAACAGTATGAACAACAACTGAGCCTCACGAACAGATGGCTCAGAACAATAACCCTTTAGTTAGGCAATAACTATATACAAGTATTGCAGACAATCCGCACTTGGGATGGGCGCCCAGCATCCACTACGGACTACGAGAAATAGAATTACCGGTGAGTAAATTCTTATTTTCTCTGACGTCCTTGTGGATGCTGGGAACTCCGTAAGGACCATGGGGATTATACCAAAGCTCCCAAACGGGCGGGAGAGTGCGGATGACTCTGCAGCACCGAATGAGCAACTCAAGGTCCTCCTCAGCCAGGATATCAAACTTGTAGAATTTTGCAAATGTGTTTGAACCCGACCAAGTAGCAGCTCGGCAAAGTTGTAAAGCCGAGACCCCTCGGGCAGCCGCCCAAGAAGAGCCCACTTTCCTCTTGGAATGGGCTTTTACAGATTTAGGATGCGCCAGTCCAGCCGCAGAATGTGCAAGTTGAATCGTGCTACAGATCCAGCGACCAATAGTCTGCTTAGAAGCAGGAGCACCCAGCTTGTTGGGTGCATACAGGATAAATAGCGAGTCAGTTTTCCTGACTCCAGCCCGTCCTGGAAACATATATTTTCAGGGCCCTGACTACGTCCAGTAACTTGGAATCCTCCAAGTCCCGAGTAGCCGCAGGCACCACAATAGGTTGGTTCACATGAAAAGCTGAAACCACCTTAGGAAGGAATTGGGAACGAGTCCTCAATTCCGCCCTATCCATATGAAAAATCAGATATGACAAAGCCGCCAATTCTGATACACGCCTGGCCGACGCCAAGGCCAACAGCATGACCACTTTCCACGTGAGGTATTTTAGCTCCACGGTTTTAAGTGGCTCAAACCAATGCGACTTTAGGAAATCCAACACCACGTTGAGATCCCACGGTGCTACTGGAGGCACAAAAGGGGCTGAATATGCAGCACTCCTTTAACAAAAGTCTGAACTTCAGGCAGTGAAGCCAGTTCTTTTTGGAAGAAAATCGACAGAGCCGAGATCTGGACCTTAATGGAACCCAATTTTAGGCCCATAGTCACTCCTGACTGTAGGAAGTGCAGAAATCGACCGAGCTGAAATTCCTCCGTTGGGGCCTTCCTGGCCTCACACCAAGCAACATATTTTCGCCATATGCGGTGATCATGTCTTACGGTCACATCTTTCCTAGCTTTAATCAGCGTAGGAATGACTTCCTCCGGAATGCCCTTGTCTTTTAGGATCCGGTGTTCAACCGCCATGCCGTCAAACGCAGCCGCGGTAAGTCTTGGAACAGACAGGGCCCCTGCTGCAGCAGGTCCTGTCTGAGCGGCAGAGGCCATGGGTCCTCTGAGATCATTTCTTGAAGTTCTGGGTACCAAGCTCTTCTTGGCCAATCCGGAAACCACAAGTATAGTTCTTACTCCTCTCCTTCTTATTATTCTCAGTACCTTGGGTATGAGAGGCAGAGGAGGGAACACATAAACCGACTGGTACACCCACGGTGTCACTAGAGCGTCCACAGCTATCGCCTGAGGGTCCCTTGACCTTGCGCAATACCTTTTTAGCTTTTTGTTGAGGCGGGACGCCATCATGTCCACCTGTGGCCTTTCCCAACGGTGTACAATCATTTGGAAGACTTCTGGATGAAGTCCCCACTCTCCCGGGTGGAGGTCGTTCCTGCTGAGGAAGTCTGCTTCCCAGTTGTCCACTCCCGGAATGAACACTGCTGACCGTGCTAACATATGATTTTCCGCCCATCGGAGAATCCTTGTGGCTTCTGCCATCGCCATCCTGCTTCTTGTGCCGCCCTGCCGGTTTACATGGGCGACCGCCGTGATGTTGTCTGACTGGATCAGCACCGGCTGGTGTTGAAGCAGGGGTCTTGCCAGACTTAGGGCATTGTAAATGGCCCTTAGTTCCAGAATATTTATGTGTAGGGAAGTCTCCTGACTCGTCCATAGTCCTTGGAAGTTTCTTCCCTGTGCGACTGCCCCCCAACCTCGAAGGCTTGCATCCGTGGTCACCAGGACCCAGTCCTGTATGCCGAATCTGCGGCCCTCTAGAAGATGAGCACTCTGCAGCCACCACAACAGCGACACCCTGGTCCTTGGAGACAGGGTTATCTGGTGCACCGACACCTGTTTTGGTTTTAGGAGGTCTCTGACTAGAGACGACATCTCCTTGGTCTTCTCCTCCGGGAGAAACACCTTTTTCTGTTCTGTGTCCAGAACCATCCCCAGGAACAGTAGACACGTTGTAGGAACCAGCTGCGACTTTGGAATATTCAGGATCCAGCCGTGCTGTTGTAGCACTTCCCGAGCTAGTGCTACTCCAATCAACAACTGTTCCCTGGACCTCGCCTTTATAAGGAGATCGTCCAAGTACGGGATAATTATAACTCCCTTTTTTCGAAGGAGTATCATCATTTTGGCCATTACCTTGGTAAATACCCTCGGTGCCGTGGACAGACCAAACGGCAACGTCTGGAATTGGTAATGACAGTCCTGTACCCCAAATCTGAGGTACTCCTGGTGAGGAGGGTAAATGGGGACATGCAGGTAAGCATCCTTGATGTCCAGTGATACCATGTAATCCCCTTCGTCCAGGCTTGCAATAACCGCCCTGAGCGATTCCATTTTGAACTTGAACCTTCTTATATAAGTGTTCAAGGATTTCAAATTTAAAATGGGTCTCACTGAACCGTCCGGTTTCGGTACCACAAACATTGTGGAATAGTAACCCCGTCCCTGTTGAAGGAGGGGTACTTTGGTTATCACCTGCTGGGAGTACAGCTTGTGAATCGCCTCCAGCACCGCCTCCCTGTCTAGGGGAGTAGTTGGCAAGGCTGATTTGATGAAACGGCGAGAGGGAGACGTCTCAAATTCCAGCTTGTACCCCTGAGATACCACTTGTAGAATCCAGGGATCCACCCGTGAGCGAACCCACTGGTCGCTGAAGTTCCGGAGACGGGCCCCCACCGCACCTGGCTCCACCTGTGGAGCCCCAGCGTCATGCGGTGGACTTAGAGGAAGCGGGAGAGGACTTTTGTTCCTGGGAACTTGCTGTTTTGGTGCAGCTTTTTCCCCCTACCTCTGCCTCTGGGCAGAAAGGACGCGCCTTTAACTCGCTTGCCTTTCTGGGGCCGAAAGGACTGTACCTGATAATACGGTGCTCTCTTTGGCTGTGAGGGAACATGGGGTAAAAATGTCGACTTCCCAGCCGTCGCTGTGGAAACGAGGTCCGAGAGACCATCCCCAAACAATTCCTCACCCTTGTAAGGCAAAACCTCCATGTGCCTTTTAGAATCCGCATCACCTGTCCACTGCCGAGTCCATAATACTCTCCTGGCAGAAATGGACATTGCATTTATTCTAGATGCCAGTTGGCAAATATCCCTCTGTGCATCTCTCATGTATAAGACTACGTCTTTAATATGCTCTACAGTTAGCAATATAGTGTCCCTGTCAAGGGTATCAATGTTATCAGACAGGGAATCTGACCACGCAGCTGCAGCACTGCACATCCATGCTGAAGCAATAGCCGGTCTCAGTATAATACCCGAGTGTGTATATACAGACTTCAGGATAGCCTCCTGCTTTCTATCCGCAGGCTCCTTTAGGGCGGCCGTATCCGGAGACGGTAGTGCCACCTTCTTTGACAAGCGTGTGAGCGCTTTATCCACCCTAGGGGATGTCTCCCAACGTATCCTATCCTCTGGCGGGAAAGGGTATGCCCTTAGTAACTTTTGGGAAATTACCAGTTTCTTATTGGGGGAAACCCACGCTTCATCACACACTTCATTTAACTCTTCAGAAGGGGGAAAAACCACAGGTTGCTTTTTCTCCCCAAACATAATACCCTTTTTTGTGGTACCAGGGTTAATGTCAGAAATGTGCAACACATTTTTCATTGCCGTAATCATGTAACGGATGGCCCTATTGGAATGTACACTAGTCTCATCGTCGTCGACACTGGAGTCAGTATCCGTGTCGACATCGGTGTCTGCCATCTGAGGTAGCGGGCGTTTGAGCCCCGGATGGCTTTTGAGACGCCTGGGCAGGCACGGGCTGAGAAGCCGGCTGTCCCACATCTGCTATGTCATCAAACCTCTTATGTAAGGAGTTGACACTGTCACGTAATTCCTTCCACATATCCATCCACTCAGGTGTCGACCCCGCAGGGGGTGACATCACATTTATCGGCACCTGCTCCGCCTCCACATAAGCCTCAAACATGTCGACACAGCCGTACCGACACTCCGCGCACACACACAGGGAATGCTCTGACTGAGGACAGGACCCCACAAAGTCCTTTGGGGAGACAGAGAGAGAGTATGCCAGCACACACCACAGCGCTATAAATCACAGGGATGTACACTATAATGAGTGATTTTACCCTATAGCAGATTTTATATATATATATATATATATATATATATATATATATATATATATATATATATATATATATATATATATATATATATATATATATATATAATAGACAACAAAGTAAGCGGCACTCTAAGTCTGTTTCAAAGTCAAGTGTATTTCACACAAAGTGGTCCGACGTTTCGGGGTCCAAACGCCCCTTTGTCAAGGTGAACAATAACAAGAATAATAAAATTCATACCTTATAGCGAGAAAGAAAACCCGCCAAGTGCATCTGATCACGCCCGCCCGGCCGTTTGCGGTCCGTCCCTTCTTTCGTCTCCCTTGATTGACGTCATGCACAGCGCGCCTCGCGTGTGCGTCGTTGTCATGGTTACCAGACACTGAAGACGGCCGGGCTGCGGCACTATTAAAAATTGAAAATAAAGTGCAAAATCTTTTAAAATACAGAACCCCACACCAGAAAGTTGAATCAGTTATGGAACTAGTAAAAAGACATTCAGTTTGACTGAGGTGCTAACTGAAAGTGCCCATGAAAAGCAGTGCTTATAGAGATGAATGAATCCCCCTGCTGCCCGCTGAGATGATACCCTCAATTATACGGACTTTATGCTGGAGTACTATCAAATAATTTAGAATCTATCAAGATATGCAGATTCGTGCTTTAAATTCAAAGACTCTCCCGGCCAAATCCATCTAGGATCCTTCAGGTACCACCTCCGTCACAATAAAATAGAACAAAACAGCTACTAATTAAATAAGCAATACATAAATAAAGCTATCCTTAAATACTTAATAGATGGTTAATATATGGTTAATATTGCTACAGAGAATGTTGTCACCATACAGTACGCCAGTTCCTCTATTTAACGCATCTGAAGCTTTATTTGAAAATGTTCCAGCTCAGTTTCTCGTTCAGTCCATGGGGGTTAGTTGTATTTAACTCAAAAATCCATTTAGTCTCTAAACGTAAGAGTCTGCCATCTCTGTCCCCTCCTCTAATGTGTTTAAGGACATGGTCGATAATCATATGTCGTAGATCGTTCATAGTGTGATGGGCTGCCGCAAAGTGTCTTGCCACCGGTTGCTCTGACTCCTTACCTGCCAGTGCCTGTTTGATGGCCGAGCGATGGAGCGCCATCCTCTCTCTCAGTGTTCTTACTGATTTGCCCACATAGTAAAGTCTACACGGGCATTTTATAAGATACACAATGTGTGTAGTGGTGCAGGTAAGTACGAAATTAATCTTGTAAGTTTTCTCCCGATGTGGATTATTAAAGTTGGAGCCAGTGATCATGTTCTCACAGGTGGTACATTTGATGCACTTGTAGCGTCCAGGCTGCCTGCCCAAAAAGGCTGTAGGGGTCTGTTTTTGTTGTTGTTTCATGTCCTTGTTGTTTAAAGGACATGAAACAAAAACAAAAACAGACCCCTACAGCCATTTTGGGCAGGCAGCCTGGATGCTACAAGTGCATCAAATGTACCACCTGTGAAAACATGATCACTGGCTCCAACTTTAATAATCCACATCGGGAGAAAACTTACAAGATTAATTTCGTACTTACCTGCACCACTACACACATTGTGTATCTTATAAAATGCCCGTGTGGACTTTACTATGTGGGCAAATCAGTAAGAACACAGAGAGAGGATGGCGCTCCATCGCTCGGCCATCAAACAGGCACTGGCAGGTAAGGAGTCAGAGCAACCGGTGGCAAGACACTTTGCGGCAGCCCATCACACTATGAACGATCTACGACATATGATTATCGACCATGTCCCTAAACACATTAGAGGAGGGGACAGAGATGGCAGACTCTTACGTTTAGAGACTAAATGGATTTTTGAGTTAAACACAACTAACCCCCATGGACTGAACGAGAAACTGAGCTGGAACATTTTCAAATAAAGCTTCAGATGCGTTAAATAGAGGAACTGACGTACTGTATGGTGACAACATTCTCTGTAGCAATATTAACCATATATTAACCATCTATTAAGTATTTAAGGATAGCTTTATTTATGTATTGCTTATTTAATTAGTAGCTGTTTTGTTCTATTTTATTGTGACGGAGGTGGTACCTGAAGGATCCTAGATGGATTTGGCCGGGAGAGTCTTTGAATTTAAAGCACGAATCTGCATATCTTGATAGATTCTAAATTATTTGATAGTACTCCAGCATAAAGTCCGTATAATTGAGGGTATCATCTCAGCGGGCAGCAGGGGGATTCATTCATCTCTATAAGCACTGCTTTTCATGGGCACTTTCAGTTAGCACCTCAGTCAAACTGAATGTCTTTTTACTAGTTCCAAAACTGATTAAACTTTCTGGTGTGGGGTTCTGTATTTTAAAAGATTTTGCACTTTATTTTCAATTTTTAATAGCGCCGCAGCCCGGCTGTCTTCAGTGTCGGGTAACCATGACAACGATGCACACGCGAGGCGCGCTGTGCATGACGTCAATCAAGGGAGACGGAAGAAGGGACGGACCGCAAACGGCCGGGCGGGCGTGATCAGATGCACTTGGCGGGTTTTCTTTCTCGCTATAAGGTATGAATTTTATTATTCTTGTTATTGTTCACCTTGACAAAGGGGCGTTTGGACCCCGAAACGTCAGACCACTTTGTGTGAAATACACTTGACTTTGAAACAGACTTAGAGTGCCGCTTACTTTGTTGTCTATTATCCATCCTTACCTGAGATGGCACCTAAGCACTAAGTCTTGGAGGGGGAGTGCCGGTCCTTACAGTCTTTCTATATTATATATATATATATATATATATATATATATATATATATATATATATAATTTGCGCCTAAATTTAGTGCCCCCCCTCTCTTTTTTACCCTATTGAGCCTGGAAACTGCAGGGGAGAGCCTGGGGAGCGTCCTTCCAGCGGAGCTGTGAGAGGAAATGGCGCCAGTGTGCTGAGGGAGATAGCCCCGCCCCCTTCACGGCGGACTTCTCCCGCTTTTTTTATGGATATATGGCAGGGGATTTTACACATATATAGTCTTAATGACTATATTATGTGTATTTTTTGCCAATGTAAGGTAATCTTATTGCAGCCCAGGGCGCCCCCCCCAGCGCCCTGCACCCATCAGTGACCGGAGTGTGAGGTGTGCATGGGGAGCAATGGCGCACAGCTGCAGTGCTGTGCGCTACCTTAATGAAGACTGGAGTCTTCAGCCGCCGATTTCCTGGACGTTCTTCTTGCTTCTGGCTCTGCAAGGGGGACGGCGGCGCGGCTCCGGACGAACGAGGCTGGGCCTGTGTTCGATCCCTCTGGAGCTAATGGTGTCCAGTAGCCTAGAAGCCCAAGCTAGCTGCAAGCAGGTAGGTTCGCTTCTCTCCCCTAAGTCCCTCGTAGCAGTGAGTCTGTTGCCAGCAGATCTCACTGAAAATAAAAAACCTAAATATACTTTCTTTTCTAGAAGCTCAGGAGAGCCCCTAGTGTGCATCCAGCTCGAGCTGGGCACAGATTCTAACTGAGGTCTGGAGGAGGGGCATAGAGGGAGGAGCCAGTGCACACCAGGTAGTCCTAATTCTTTCTTAGAGTGCCCAGTCTCCTTCGGAGCCCGCTATTCCCCATGGTCCTTACGGAGTTCCCAGCATCCACTAGGACGTCAGAGAAAATAAATAAAAATTGTTAAAATCATTCAAATGTTCCAGGCACCCCTGCTTGCTGGCCGTCTAAACAAATAGGCGTCTATAATTCAATTGGTGCATGGATCAGTTGTGACACACATTTTTTTTCTCGCAGGCTCTGGAGGTTTGGACACCCAAATCAGGACTTCAGACGCCCAATCAAGAACTTTGCGCTGCTAAACTTGGTGCTTTTAGGTGTGTTAAATACGAACAGGCATCTGATCGGAGCAACAATTGAATTGCTCTAATAGACAGCCTTCTGTATAGACGCCCAGCATCGGGAGACCGGCACAAATGAATAGTTAGTAAAATACAGGATTTACAGAAGTAGAGATTTTGTTCACAGCAACTAATCATATTAAGCTATTATGTTCTAGAATGTACCAGATAAATTAGCTATATTTTGACTAGATGCTATGTGAAACCCCCTTAGCTTTGTAAAATAGACTCTTTAGTAAAATGCATCCCCCAAAACTTCCATGCTAACATGAAAATGCTGGTTTTCAGCTGTTCAAAGAAAAAATAAGATTTTAAACCTACCGGTAAATCTTTTTCTCCTAGTCCGTAGAGGATGCGGGGGACTCCGTAAGGACCATGGGGATAGACGGGCTCCGCAGGAGACATGGGCACTAAGAAAGAACTTTAGGTATGGGTGCGCACTGGCTCCTCCCTCTATGCCCCTCCTCCAGACCTCAGTTAGAGAAACTGTGCCCAGAGGAGTCGGACAGTACGAGGAAATGATTTTAGTTAATCTAAGGGCAAGATCCATACCAGCCCACACCATCCACACCGTATAACTTGGGATATACGAACCAGTTAACAGTATGAAACAATACAGCAGCAGTCTGAGACTGATCTTAACTGTAACATAACCCTTATGTAAGCAAAAACTATATACAAGTCTTGCAGAAGTAGTCCGCACTTGGGACGGGCGCCCAGCATCCTCTACGGACTAGGAGAAAAAGATTTACCGGTAGGTTTAAAATCTTATTTTCTCTTACATCCTAGAGGATGCTGGGGACACCGTAAGGACCATGGGGATTATACCAAAGCTCCAAAACGGGCGGGAGAGTGCGGATGACTGCAGCACCGATTGAGCAAACATGAGGTCCTCCTCAGCCAGGGTATCAAACTTATAGAATTTTGCAAAAGTGTTTGAACCCGACCAAGTAGCAGCTCGGCACAGCTGTAATGCCGAGACCCCTCGGGCAGCCGCCCAAGAAGAGCCCACTTTCCTGGTGGAATAGGCCTTTATTGATTTTGGTAATGGCAATCCAGCTGTAGAATGAGCCTGCTGAATCGTGTTACAGATCCAGCGAGCAATAGTCTGCTTGGAAGCAGGAGCGCCAACCTTGTTGGCTGCATACAGGATAAACAGAGCTTCCGTTTTCCTGACCCTAGCCGTTCTGGCCACGTAAATTTTCAAAGCCCTGACCACATCAAGGGACTCTGAATCCTCCAAGTCTCGCGTAGCCACAGGCAACACAATAGGTTGGTTCATATGAAAAGACGAAACCACCTTAGGCAAGAATTGAGGATGGGTCCGCAATTCCGCGCTATCCATATGGAAAACTAAATAGGGGCTTTTAGGAGACAAAGCCGCCAACTCCGACACTCGCCTAGCCGAAGCCAAGGCTAACAACATGACCACTTTCCAAGCGAGATATTTTAACTCCACCGTTTTAAGTGGTTCAAACAAGTGTGACTTAAGGAAACAACACCACGTTCAGGTCCCAAGGTGCCACTGGAGGTACAAAAGGAGGCTGAATATGCAGTACTCCCTTCACAAAAGTCTGTACTTCTGGGAGAGAAGGCAATTCCTTCTGAAAGAAAATGGATAGGGACGAAATCTGAACCTTAATGGAGCATAATTTTAGGCCCAAATTCACTCCAGTTTCTAGGAAATGAAGGAAACGGCCCAGATGGAATTCTTCCGTAGGAGCATTCCTGGCCTCACACCAAGAAACATACTTCCGCCATATACGGTGAAAATGTTTAGCTGTCACGTCCTTCCTAGCCTTTATCAGAGTAGGAATGACCTCATCCGGAATGCCCTTTTCAGCTAGGACCGCCATGCCGTCAAACGCAGCCGCGGTAAGTCTTGGAACAGACAGGGCCCCTGTTGTAACAGGTCCTGTCTTAGAGGAAGAGGCCACGGATCTTCTGTGAGCATTTCCTGCAGATCCGGATACAAGGCCCTTCGTGCCCAATCTGGAGCAATGAGAATTGCCTGTAGTTCTCTTTTTCTTATTATTCTCAACACCTTGGGGATGAGAGGAAGAGGAGGAAACACATAGACCGACTGGAACACCCACGGTGTAACGAGGGCGTCCACTGCCACCGCCTGAGGGTCTCTTGACCTGCCGCAATACCTCTGTAGTTTTTTGTTGAGGCGGGACGCCATCATGTCTATCAGGGGCAGTCCCCGCTGACTTGCAATCGGTGCGAAGACTTCCTGATGAAGTCCCCACTCTCCAGGATGTAGATCGTGTCTGCTGAGGAAGTCTGCTTCCCAGTTGTCCACTCCCGGAACGAACACTGCTGACAGTGCGCCTACATGATTTTCCGCCCAGCGAAGAATCCTGGCGGCTTCCGCCATTGCCACTCTGCTCCTTGTGCCGCCTTGGCGGTTTACATGAGCCACTGCGGTGATGTGGTCTGACTGGATCAGAACAGGGAGGTCGCGAAGCAAAGTCTCCGCTTGACGAAGGGCGTTGTATATGGCCCTCAGCTCCAGGACATTGATGTGAAGCCAAGTCTCTTGACTTGACCAAAGACCTTGGAAGTTTCTTCCCTGTGTGACTGCTCACCAACCTCGGAGGCTCGCGTCCGTGGTTACCAGAATCCAGTCCTGAATGGCGAACCTGCGACCCTCTAGAAGGTGAGCACTCTGTAGCCACCACAGGAGAGACACCCTGGCCCTGGGGGACAGGGTGATCAACTGATGAATCTGTAGATGTGACCCGGACCACTTGTCCAGTAGGTCCCATTGGAAAGTCCTCGCATGGAACCTGCCGAAGGGAATGGCCTCGTAAGATGCCACCATCTTTCCCAAGACTCGAGTGCAATGATGCACTGACACCTGTTTTGGCTTCAATAGGTCCCTGACCAGAGTCATGAGTTCCTGGGCCTTTTCTATTGGAAGATAAACCCTTTTCTGGTCCGTATCCAGAATCATGCATAAGAAGGTCAAAAGAGTCGTAGGAACTAACTGTGACTTCGGGATATTGAGAATCCAGCCGTGTTGCTGTAACACCTTCAGTGAAAGTGACACGCTGTTCAACAACTGCTCCCGTGATCTCGCTTTTATTATGAGATCGTCCAAGTACGGGATAATTGTGACACCCTGCTTGCGCAGGAGCACCATCATTTCCGCCATTACCTTGGTGAAAATCCTCGGGGCCGTGGAAAGCCCAAACGGCAACGTCTGAAATTGGTAATGACAATCCTGTACCGCA